>NC_089911.1:16679675-17013122 GCF_040182565.1 Anser cygnoides
CAACAAGGACCCCATAGGGACCCCATAGAGCGACCCCATAGAGCCCCATAGGGACCTCATAGGGACCCGATAGGGACCCCATAGCGACCCCATAGAGCCCCACAGGGACCCCATAGAGACCCCATACAGCCCCACAGCTACCCCATAGAGCCCCATAGCGACCCCATAGTGATCCCATAGGGCCCCCATAGAGCCCCATAGGGACCCCCCAGCGATCCCATACGGACCCCATAGAGCCCCATAGGGACCCCCAGGGACCCCATAGGGACCCCATAGAGCCCCATAGGGACCCCATAGGGACCCCATACAGCCCCACAGGGACCCCATAGAGAGCCCATACAGCCCCACAGCTACCCCATAGAGCCCCATAGCGACCCCATAGTGATCCCATAGGGACCCCATAGAGCCCCATAGGGACCCCCCAGGGACCCCATAGCGATCCCATACGGACCCCATAGAGCCCCATAGGGACCCCATAGGGACCCCATAGGGACCCCATACAGCCCCACAGGGACCCCATAGAGAGCCCATACAGCCCCACAGCTACCCCATAGAGCCCCATAGCGACCCCATAGTGATCCCATAAGGACCCCATAGAGCCCCATAGGGACCCCATAGCGATCCCATACGGACCCCATAGAGCCCCGCAGGGACCCCATAGGGACCCCATAGGGACCCCATAGGGACCCCATAGGGACCCCACAGCGACCCCACAGACCCCCGAGATCCGTCCCCCCCCACCCCACCCAATTTTGGGTCATCTCAACCCAAACCCAACCCCCGCTATTTACTGCGCCTGTTATTTATTAATTAGGAAATTAAATTATTGTCATTGTTTTTGGGGCTGTTTGGGGTATTTTCTCCGGTTTCCCCCCCGACCCCATAATAAAGTGGGAAAAATCCCCAAAATTTTCCTCGGATGGGGTCTTCGGGGAAGAATTGTCTCATTTGTTGTCGTCTGACCCAAAAGTACCTTTTTTTAGCTTAAAAAGGGGGGGAAGGAGATGAGATCGGATCCCGCAATTTTGGTAAAAAGACAAAACAGAGACTTGTGGGGTTTTGTTGGGTTTTATTGGGAAATGGCAAAATACCCCAAAATGAGAGATGTCTAAAAATAGCAAATATCGCAGAATGATTAAATACCCCCAAAATGAGAAATATTTGAAAATAACAAATATCTGAAAATGAGAAAATATCCCTAAATATCAAATATTTAAAAATAACAAATATCTGAAAATGATGAAATATCCCAAAATGAGAAATATTTAAAAATAACAAATATCTGAAAATGATAAAATATCCCCAAATGAGAAATAGTTGAAAATAACAAATATCTGAAAATTAGAAAATATCCCAAAATTACAAATATTTGAAAAAAACAAATATCTGAAAATGATCAAATATCCCCAAATGAGAAATATTTGAAAATAACAAACATCTCAAAGTGATAAAATACCCCAAAATTACAAATATTTAAAAATAACAAATATCTGAGAATGATAAAATATCCCAAAATGACAAATATTTAAAAATAGCAAATATCTGAGAATGATAAAATATCCCAAAATGACAAATATTTAAAAATAGCAAATATCTGAGAATGATAAAATATCCCAAAATGACAAATATTTAAAAATAGCAAATATTTCAAATTGACAAACATCTCAAAGCGATAAATATCTCAAAATATTTCAAAACGACAAGTATTTCCCCAAAAAAGGCTTCGTTTCTTCGTCCACCAGCCGTTGTGCTTACAGCCAGCACCGCCAAGATCCCAAAACCTACAGAATTTTTTAAAAAAAAGGCGTTAGTGTACTGAAATTTAGGAATTTTGCCCCTTTTCTACTGATTTTGGGGGGTCAAAGGGGAATTTTGCCCTTTTTCTACTGATTTTTGGGGGCTGAATGAGAATTTTGCCCTTTTTCTACTCATTTTTGGGGGGTCAAAGTGGAATTTTGCCCTTTTTCTACTCATTTTTGGGGGCTGAAGGAGAAATTTGCCCTTTTTCTACTCATTTTTGGGGGCTGAAGGGGAAATTTGCCCTTTTTCTACTCATTTTTGGGGGGCTGAAGGGGAAATTTGCCCTTTTTCTACTCATTTTTGGGGGACAAGGGGGAATTTTGCCCTTTTTCTACTCATTTTTGGGGGCTGAAGGAGAATTTTGCCCTTTTTCTACTCATTTTGGGGGGTCAAAGGGGAATTTTGCCCTTTTTCTACTGATTTTTGGGGGCTGAAGGGGAAATTTGCCCTTTTTCTACTCATTTTTCGGGGTCCAAGGGGAATTTTGCCCTTTTTCTACTCATTTTTGGGGGCTGAAGTGGAATTTTGCCCTTTTTCTACTCATTTTTGGGGGCTGAAGGGGAAATTTGCCCTTTTTCTACTCATTTTTGGGGGTCAAGGGGGAATTTTGACCTTTTTCTACTCATTTTTGGGGGTCAAGGGGGAATTTTGCCCTTTTTCTACTCATTTTTGGGGGGTCAAAGGGGAATTTTGCCCTTCTTCTACTGATTTTTGGGGGCTGAAGGGGAATTTGCCCTTTTTCTACTCATTTTTGGGGGGCTGAAGGGGAAATTTGCCCTTTTTCTACTCATTTTTGGGGGGTCAAAGGGGAATTTTGCCCCTTTTCTACTGATTTTTGGGGGGTCAAAGGGGAATTTTGCCCTTTTTCTACTCATTTTTGGGGGCTGAAGGGGAAATTTGCCCTTTTTCTACTCATTTTTGGGGGTCCAAGGGGAATTTTGCCGTTTTCTACTCATTTTTGGGGGTTGAAGGGGAATTTTTGCCCTTTTTCTACTCATTTTTGGGGGCTGAAGGGGAATTTTGGCCCTTTTTCTACTCATTTTTGGGGGCTGAAGGGGAAATTTGCCCTTTTTCTACTCATTTTTGGGGGTCCAAGGGGAATTTTGCCCTTTTTCTACTCATTTTTGGGGGTCAAAGGGGAATTTTGCCCTTTTTCTACTGATTTTTGGGGGCTGAATGAGAATTTTGCCCTTTTTCTACTCATTTTTGGGGGGTCAAAGTGGAATTTTGCCCTTTTTCTACTCATTTTTGGGGGCTGAAGGAGAAATTTGCCCTTTTTCTACTCATTTTTGGGGGCTGAAGGGGAAATTTGCCCTTTTTCTACTCATTTTTGGGGGGCTGAAGGGGAAATTTGCCCTTTTTCTACTCATTTTTGGGGGTCAAGGGGGAATTTTGCCCTTTTTCTACTCATTTTTGGGGGCTGAAGGAGAATTTTGCCCTTTTTCTACTCATTTTGGGGGGTCAAAGGGGAATTTTGCCCTTTTTGTACTGATTTTTGGGGGCTGAAGGGGAAATTTGCCCTTTTTCTACTGATTTTTGGGGGTTCAAGGGGAATTTTGCCCTTTTTCTACTCATTTTTGGGGGTCAAAGGGGAATTTTGCCCTTTTTCTACTCATTTTTGGGGGCTGAAGGAGAAATTTGCCCTTTTTCTACTCATTTTTGGGGGGCTGAAGGAGAAATTTGCCCTTTTTCTACTCATTTTTGGGGGGCTGAAGGGGAAATTTGCCCTTTTTCTACTCATTTTTGGGGGTCAAGGGGGAATTTTGCCCTTTTTCTACTCATTTTTGGGGGCTGAAGGAGAAATTTGCCCTTTTTCTACTCATTTTTGGGGGGCTGAAGGGGAAATTTGCCCTTTTTCTACTCATTTTTGGGGGCTGAAGGAGAAATTTGCCCTTTTTCTACTCATTTTTGGGGGGCTGAAGGGGAAATTTGCCCTTTTTCTACTCATTTTTGGGGGGCTGAAGGGGAAATTTGCCCTTTTTCTACTCATTTTCGGGGGCTGAAGGGGAATTTTGGCCCTTTTTCTACCGATTTTTGGGGGCTGAATGGGAAAATTGCCCTTTTTCTACTCATTTTTGGGGGTCAAAGGGGAATTTTGCCCTTTTTCTACTCATTTTTGGGGGTCAAAGGGGAATTTTGCCCTTTTTCTACTGATTTTTGTGGGTCAAAGTGGAATTCTGCCCTTTTTCTACTCATTTTGGGGGGTCAAAGGGGAATTTTGCCCTTTTTCTACTGATTTTTGGGGGTCAAAGGGGAATTTTGCCCTTTTTCTACTCATTTTTGGGGGCTGAAGGGGAATTTGCCCTTTTTCTACTCATTTTTGGGGGGCTGAAGGAGAATTTTGCCCTTTTTCTACTCATTTTGGGGGGTCAAAGGGGAATTTTGCCCTTTTTCTACTGATTTTTGGGGGCTGAAGGGGAAATTTGCCCTTTTTCTACTCATTTTTGGGGGTCCAAGGGGAATTTTGCCCTTTTTCTACTCATTTTTGGGGGCTGAAGGGGAATTTTGGCCCTTTTTCTACCGATTTTTGGGGGCTGAATGGGAAAATTGCCCTTTTTCTACTCATTTTTGGGGGTCAAGGGGGAATTTTGCCCTTTTTCTACTCATTTTTGGGGGGTCAAAGGGGAATTTTGCCCTTCTTCTACTGATTTTTGGGGGCTGAAGGGGAATTTGCCCTTTTTCTACTCATTTTTGGGGGGCTGAAGGGGAAATTTGCCCTTTTTCTACTCATTTTTGGGGGGTCAAAGGGGAATTTTGCCCCTTTTCTACTGATTTTTGGGGGGTCAAAGGGGAATTTTGCCCTTTTTCTACTCATTTTTGGGGGCTGAAGGGGAAATTTGCCCTTTTTCTACTCATTTTTGGGGGTCCAAGGGGAATTTTGCCGTTTTCTACTCATTTTTGGGGGTTGAAGGGGAATTTTTGCCCTTTTTCTACTCATTTTTGGGGGCTGAAGGGGAATTTTGGCCCTTTTTCTACTCATTTTTGGGGGCTGAAGGGGAAATTTGCCCTTTTTCTACTCATTTTTGGGGGTCCAAGGGGAATTTTGCCCTTTTTCTACTCATTTTTGGGGGTCAAAGGGGAATTTTGCCCTTTTTCTACTGATTTTTGGGGGCTGAATGAGAATTTTGCCCTTTTTCTACTCATTTTTGGGGGGTCAAAGTGGAATTTTGCCCTTTTTCTACTCATTTTTGGGGGCTGAAGGAGAAATTTGCCCTTTTTCTACTCATTTTTGGGGGCTGAAGGGGAAATTTGCCCTTTTTCTACTCATTTTTGGGGGGCTGAAGGGGAAATTTGCCCTTTTTCTACTCATTTTTGGGGGTCAAGGGGGAATTTTGCCCTTTTTCTACTCATTTTTGGGGGCTGAAGGAGAATTTTGCCCTTTTTCTACTCATTTTGGGGGGTCAAAGGGGAATTTTGCCCTTTTTGTACTGATTTTTGGGGGCTGAAGGGGAAATTTGCCCTTTTTCTACTGATTTTTGGGGGTTCAAGGGGAATTTTGCCCTTTTTCTACTCATTTTTGGGGGTCAAAGGGGAATTTTGCCCTTTTTCTACTCATTTTTGGGGGCTGAAGGAGAAATTTGCCCTTTTTCTACTCATTTTTGGGGGGCTGAAGGAGAAATTTGCCCTTTTTCTACTCATTTTTGGGGGGCTGAAGGGGAAATTTGCCCTTTTTCTACTCATTTTTGGGGGTCAAGGGGGAATTTTGCCCTTTTTCTACTCATTTTTGGGGGCTGAAGGAGAAATTTGCCCTTTTTCTACTCATTTTTGGGGGGCTGAAGGGGAAATTTGCCCTTTTTCTACTCATTTTTGGGGGCTGAAGGAGAAATTTGCCCTTTTTCTACTCATTTTTGGGGGGCTGAAGGGGAAATTTGCCCTTTTTCTACTCATTTTTGGGGGGCTGAAGGGGAAATTTGCCCTTTTTCTACTCATTTTCGGGGGCTGAAGGGGAATTTTGGCCCTTTTTCTACCGATTTTTGGGGGCTGAATGGGAAAATTGCCCTTTTTCTACTCATTTTTGGGGGTCAAAGGGGAATTTTGCCCTTTTTCTACTCATTTTTGGGGGTCAAAGGGGAATTTTGCCCTTTTTCTACTGATTTTTGTGGGTCAAAGTGGAATTCTGCCCTTTTTCTACTCATTTTGGGGGGTCAAAGGGGAATTTTGCCCTTTTTCTACTGATTTTTGGGGGTCAAAGGGGAATTTTGCCCTTTTTCTACTCATTTTTGGGGGCTGAAGGGGAATTTGCCCTTTTTCTACTCATTTTTGGGGGGCTGAAGGAGAATTTTGCCCTTTTTCTACTCATTTTGGGGGGTCAAAGGGGAATTTTGCCCTTTTTCTACTGATTTTTGGGGGCTGAAGGGGAAATTTGCCCTTTTTCTACTCATTTTTGGGGGTCCAAGGGGAATTTTGCCCTTTTTCTACTCATTTTTGGGGGCTGAAGGGGAATTTTGGCCCTTTTTCTACCGATTTTTGGGGGCTGAATGGGAAAATTGCCCTTTTTCTACTCATTTTTGGGGGTCAAAGGGGAATTTTGCCCTTTTTCTACTCATTTTTGGGGGTCAAAGAGGAATTTTGCCCTTTTTCTACTCATTTTCGGGGGCTGAAGGGGAATTTTGGCCCTTTTTCTACCGATTTTTGGGGGCTGAATGGGAAATTTGCCCTTTTTCTACTCATTTTTGGGGGCTGAAGGAGAAATTTGCCCTTTTTCTACTCATTTTTGGGGGGCTGAAGGAGAAATTTGCCCTTTTTCTACTCATTTTTGGGGGGCTGAAGGGGAAATTTGCCCTTTTTCTACTCATTTTTGGGGGTCAAAGGGGAATTTTGCCCTTTTTCTACTCATTTTTGGGGGCTGAAGGGGAAATTTTGCCCTTTTTCTACTCATTTTTGGGGGGCTGAAGGGGAAATTTGCCCTTTTTCTACTCATTTTTGGGGGTCAAGGGGGAATTTTGCCCTTTTTCTACTCATTTTTGGGGGTCAAGGGGGAATTTTGCCCTTTTTCTACTCATTTTTGGGGGCTGAAGGGGAAATTTGCCCTTTTTCTACTCATTTTTGGGGGGCTGAAGGGGAAATTTGCCCTTTTTCTACTCATTTTTGGGGGCTGAATGAGAATTTTGCCCTTTTTCTACTCATTTTTGGGGGGTCAAAGGGGAATTCTGCCCTTTTTCTACTCATTTTGGGGGGTCAAAGGGGAATTTTGCCCTTTTTCTACTCATTTTTGGGGGCTGAAGGGGAAATTTTGCCCTTTTTCTACTCATTTTTGGGGGGCTGAAGGGGAAATTTGCCCTTTTTCTACTCATTTTTGGGGGCTGAAGGAGAATTTTTCCCTTTTTCTACTCATTTTGGGGGGTCAAAGGGAAATTTTGCCCTTTTTCTACTCATTTTTGGGGGTCAAAGGGAAATTTTGCCCTTTTTCTACTCATTTTCGGGGGCTGAAGGGGAATTTTGGCCCTTTTTCTACCGATTTTTGGGGGCTGAATGGGAAAATTGCCCTTTTTCTACTCATTTTTGGGGGTCAAAGGGGAATTTTGCCCTTTTTCTACTGATTTTTGGGGGCTGAAGGGGAAATTTGCCCTTTTTCTACTCATTTTGGGGGCTGAAGGGGAAATTTGCCCTTTTTCTACTCATTTTTGGGGGCTGAAGGAGAATTTTGCCCTTCTTCTACTCTTTTTTGGGGGCTGAAGGAGAAATTTGCCCTTTTTCTACTCATTTTTGGGGGGTCAAAGGGGAATTTTGCCCCTTTTCTACTGATTTTTGGGGGTCAAAGTGGAATTTTGCCCTTTTTGGGGGCTGAAGGGGAAATTTGCCCTTTTTCTACTGATTTTTGGGGGCTGAAGGGGAAATTTGCCCTTTTTCTACTCATTTTTGGGGGCTGAAGGAGAAATTTGCCCTTTTTCTACTCATTTTTGGGGGGCTGAAGGGGAAATTTGCCCTTTTTCTACTCATTTTTGGGGGTCAAAGGGGAATTTTGCCCTTTTTCTACTCATTTTTGGGGGCTGGAGGGGAATTTGCCCTTTTTCTACTCATTTTTGGGGGTCAAAGGGGAATTTTGCCCTTTTTCTACTCATTTTGGGGGGTCAAAGGGGAATTTTGCCCTTTTTCTACTGATTTTTGGGGGCTGAAGGGGAAATTTGCCCTTTTTCTACTCATTTTTCGGGGTCCAAGGGGAATTTTGCCCTTTTTCTACTCATTTTTGGGGGCTGAAGTGGAATTTTGCCCTTTTTCTACTCATTTTTGGGGGCTGAAGGGGAAATTTTGCCCTTTTTCTACTCATTTTTGGGGGGCTGAAGGGGAAATTTGCCCTTTTTCTACTCATTTTTGGGGGTCAAGGGGGAATTTTGACCTTTTTCTACTCATTTTTGGGGGTCAAGGGGGAATTTTGCCCTTTTTCTACTCATTTTTGGGGGTCAAAGGGGAATTTTGCCCTTCTTCTACTGATTTTTGGGGGCTGAAGGGGAATTTCCCCTTTTTCTACTCATTTTTGGGGGGCTGAAGGGGAAATTTGCCCTTTTTCTACTCATTTTTGGGGGCTGAAGGAGAATTTTGCCCTTTTTCTACTCATTTTGGGGGGTCAAAGGGGAATTTTGCCCTTTTTCTACTCATTTTTGGGGGCTGAAGGGGAAATTTGCCCTTTTTCTACTCATTTTTGGGGGTCCAAGGGGAATTTTGCCGTTTTCTACTCATTTTTGGGGGTTGAAGGGGAATTTTTGCCCTTTTTCTACTCATTTTTGGGGGCTGAAGGGGAATTTTGGCCCTTTTTCTACTCATTTTTGGGGGCTGAAGGGGAAATTTGCCCTTTTTCTACTCATTTTTGGGGGTCCAAGGGGAATTTTGCCCTTTTTCTACTCATTTTTGGGGGTCAAAGGGGAATTTTGCCCTTTTTCTACTCATTTTTGGGGGCTGAAGGAGAAATTTGCCCTTTTTCTACTCATTTTTGGGGGGCTGAAGGAGAATTTTGCCCTTTTTCTACTCATTTTTGGGGATCAAAGGGGAATTTTGCCCTTTTTCTACTCATTTTTGGGGGCTGAAGGGGAAATTTGCCCTTTTTCTACTCATTTTTGGGGGTCCAAGGGGAATTTTGCCCTTTTTCTACTCATTTTTGGGGGTCAAAGGGGAATTTTGCCCTTTTTCTACTCATTTTTGGGGGCTGAAGGAGAAATTTGCCCTTTTTCTACTCATTTTTGGGGGGCTGAAGGAGAAATTTGCCCTTTTTCTACTCATTTTTGGGGGGCTGAAGGGGAAATTTGCCCTTTTTCTACTCATTTTTGGGGGTCAAGGGGGAATTTTGCCCTTTTTCTACTCATTTTTGGGGGCTGAAGGAGAAATTTGCCCTTTTTCTACTCATTTTTGGGGGTCAAAGGGGAATTTTGCCCTTTTTCTACTCATTTTTGGGGGGCTGAAGGGGAAATTTGCCCTTTTTCTACTCATTTTTGGGGGCTGAAGGAGAATTTTGCCCTTTTTCTACTCATTTTTGGGGGTCAAAGGGAAATTTTGCCCTTTTTCTACTCATTTTCGGGGGCTGAAGGGGAATTTTGGCCCTTTTTCTACCGATTTTTGGGGGCTGAATGGGAAAATTGCCCTTTTTCTACTCATTTTTGGGGGTCAAAGGGGAATTTTGCCCTTTTTCTACTGATTTTTGGGGGCTGAAGGGGAAATTTGCCCTTTTTCTACTCATTTTGGGGGCTGAAGTGGAATTTTGCCCTTTTTCTACTCATTTTTGGGGGCTGAAGGAGAATTTTGCCCTTCTTCTACTCTTTTTTGGGGGCTGAAGGAGAAATTTGCCCTTTTTCTACTCATTTTTGGGGGGTCAAAGGGGAATTTTGCCCCTTTTCTACTGATTTTTGGGGGTCAAAGTGGAATTTTGCCCTTTTTGGGGGCTGAAGGGGAAATTTGCCCTTTTTCTACTCATTTTTGGGGGCTGAAGGGGAAATTTGCCCTTTTTCTACTCATTTTTGGGGGCTGAAGGAGAAATTTGCCCTTTTTCTACTCATTTTTTGGGGGCTGAAGGGGAAATTTGCCCTTTTTCTACTCATTTTTGGGGGTCAAAGGGGAATTTTGCCCTTTTTCTACTCATTTTTGGGGGCTGGAGGGGAATTTGCCCTTTTTCTACTCATTTTTGGGGGGTCAAAGGGGAATTTTGCCCTTTTTCTACTCATTTTGGGGGGTCAAAGGGGAATTTTGCCCTTTTTCTACTGATTTTTGGGGGCTGAAGGGGAAATTTGCCCTTTTTCTACTCATTTTTCGGGGTCCAAGGGGAATTTTGCCCTTTTTCTACTCATTTTTGGGGGCTGAAGTGGAATTTTGCCCTTTTTCTACTCATTTTTGGGGGCTGAAGGGGAAATTTTGCCCTTTTTCTACTCATTTTTGGGGGGCTGAAGGGGAAATTTGCCCTTTTTCTACTCATTTTTGGGGGTCAAGGGGGAATTTTGACCTTTTTCTACTCATTTTTGGGGGTCAAGGGGGAATTTTGCCCTTTTTCTACTCATTTTTGGGGGTCAAAGGGGAATTTTGCCCTTCTTCTACTGATTTTTGGGGGCTGAAGGGGAATTTGCCCTTTTTCTACTCATTTTTGGGGTCTGAAGGGGAAATTTGCCCTTTTTCTACTCATTTTTGGGGGCTGAAGGAGAATTTTGCCCTTTTTCTACTCATTTTGGGGGGTCAAAGGGGAATTTTGCCCTTTTTCTACTCATTTTTGGGGGCTGAAGTGGAAATTTGCCCTTTTTCTACTCATTTTTGGGGGTCCAAGGGGAATTTTGCCGTTTTCTACTCATTTTTGGGGGTTGAAGGGGAATTTTTGCCCTTTTTCTACTCATTTTTGGGGGCTGAAGGGGAATTTTGGCCCTTTTTCTACTCATTTTTGGGGGCTGAAGGGGAAATTTGCCCTTTTTCTACTCATTTTTGGGGGTCCAAGGGGAATTTTGCCCTTTTTCTACTCATTTTTGGGGGTCAAAGGGGAATTTTGCCCTTTTTCTACTCATTTTTGGGGGCTGAAGGAGAAATTTGCCCTTTTTCTACTCATTTTTGGGGGGCTGAAGGAGAAATTTGCCCTTTTTCTACTCATTTTTGGGGGGCTGAAGGGGAAATTTGCCCTTTTTCTACTCATTTTTGGGGGTCAAGGGGGAATTTTGCCCTTTTTCTACTCATTTTTGGGGGCTGAAGGAGAAATTTGCCCTTTTTCTACTCATTTTTGGGGGTCAAAGGGGAATTTTGCCCTTTTTCTACTCATTTTTGGGGGGCTGAAGGGGAAATTTGCCCTTTTTCTACTCATTTTTGGGGGCTGAAGGAGAATTTTGCCCTTTTTCTACTCATTTTTGGGGGTCCAAGGGGAATTTTGCCCTTTTTCTACTGATTTTTGGGGGTTGAAGGGGAATTTTTGCCCTTTTTCTACTCATTTTTGGGGGTCAAAGGGAAATTTTGCCCTTTTTCTACTCATTTTCGGGGGCTGAAGGGGAATTTTGGCCCTTTTTCTACCGATTTTTGGGGGCTGAATGGGAAAATTGCCCTTTTTCTACTCATTTTTGGGGGTCAAAGGGGAATTTTGCCCTTTTTCTACTCATTTTTGGGGGTCAAAGGGGAATTTTGCCCTTTTTCTACTCATTTTTGGGGGTCAAAGGGGAATTTTGCCCTTTTTCTACTGATTTTTGGGGGCTGAAGGGGAAATTTGCCCTTTTTCTACTCATTTTTGGGGGGCTGAAGGGGAAATTTGCCCTTTTTCTACTCATTTTTGGGGGCTGAAGGAGAATTTTGCCCTTCTTCTACTCTTTTTTGGGGGCTGAAGGAGAAATTTGCCCTTTTTCTACTCATTTTTGGGGGGTCAAAGGGGAATTTTGCCCCTTTTCTACTGATTTTTGGGGGTCAAAGTGGAATTTTGCCCTTTTTGGGGGCTGAAGGGGAAATTTGCCCTTTTTCTACTCATTTTTGGGGGCTGAAGGGGAAATTTGCCCTTTTTCTACTCATTTTTGGGGGCTGAAGGAGAAATTTGCCCTTTTTCTACTCATTTTTGGGGGGCTGAAGGGGAAATTTGCCCTTTTTCTACTCATTTTTGGGGGTCAAAGGGGAATTTTGCCCTTTTTCTACTCATTTTTGGGGGCTGGAGGGGAATTTGCCCTTTTTCTACTCATTTTTGGGGGGTCAAAGGGGAATTTTGCCCTTTTTCTACTCATTTTGGGGGGTCAAAGGGGAATTTTGCCCTTTTTCTACTGATTTTTGGGGGCTGAAGGGGAAATTTGCCCTTTTTCTACTCATTTTTCGGGGTCCAAGGGGAATTTTGCCCTTTTTCTACTCATTTTTGGGGGCTGAAGTGGAATTTTGCCCTTTTTCTACTCATTTTTGGGGGCTGAAGGGGAAATTTTGCCCTTTTTCTACTCATTTTTGGGGGGCTGAAGGGGAAATTTGCCCTTTTTCTACTCATTTTTGGGGGTCAAGGGGGAATTTTGACCTTTTTCTACTCATTTTTGGGGGTCAAGGGGGAATTTTGCCCTTTTTCTACTCATTTTTGGGGGTCAAAGGGGAATTTTGCCCTTCTTCTACTGATTTTTGGGGGCTGAAGGGGAATTTCCCCTTTTTCTACTCATTTTTGGGGTCTGAAGGGGAAATTTGCCCTTTTTCTACTCATTTTTGGGGGCTGAAGGAGAATTTTGCCCTTTTTCTACTCATTTTGGGGGGTCAAAGGGGAATTTTGCCCTTTTTCTACTCATTTTTGGGGGCTGAAGGGGAAATTTGCCCTTTTTCTACTCATTTTTGGGGGTCCAAGGGGAATTTTGCCGTTTTCTACTCATTTTTGGGGGTTGAAGGGGAATTTTTGCCCTTTTTCTACTCATTTTTGGGGGCTGAAGGGGAATTTTGGCCCTTTTTCTACTCATTTTTGGGGGCTGAAGGGGAAATTTGCCCTTTTTCTACTCATTTTTGGGGGTCCAAGGGGAATTTTGCCCTTTTTCTACTCATTTTTGGGGGTCAAAGGGGAATTTTGCCCTTTTTCTACTCATTTTTGGGGGCTGAAGGAGAAATTTGCCCTTTTTCTACTCATTTTTGGGGGGCTGAAGGAGAAATTTGCCCTTTTTCTACTCATTTTTGGGGGGCTGAAGGGGAAATTTGCCCTTTTTCTACTCATTTTTGGGGGTCAAGGGGGAATTTTGCCCTTTTTCTACTCATTTTTGGGGGCTGAAGGAGAAATTTGCCCTTTTTCTACTCATTTTTGGGGGTCAAAGGGGAATTTTGCCCTTTTTCTACTCATTTTTGGGGGGCTGAAGGGGAAATTTGCCCTTTTTCTACTCATTTTTGGGGGCTGAAGGAGAATTTTGCCCTTTTTCTACTCATTTTTGGGGGTCCAAGGGGAATTTTGCCCTTTTTCTACTGATTTTTGGGGGTTGAAGGGGAATTTTTGCCCTTTTTCTACTCATTTTTGGGGGTCAAAGGGAAATTTTGCCCTTTTTCTACTCATTTTCGGGGGCTGAAGGGGAATTTTGGCCCTTTTTCTACCGATTTTTGGGGGCTGAATGGGAAAATTGCCCTTTTTCTACTCATTTTTGGGGGTCAAAGGGGAATTTTGCCCTTTTTCTACTCATTTTTGGGGGTCAAAGGGGAATTTTGCCCTTTTTCTACTCATTTTTGGGGGTCAAAGGGGAATTTTGCCCTTTTTCTACTCATTTTTGTGGGTCAAAGGGGAATTTTGCCCTTTTTCTACTCATTTTTGGGGGCTGAAGGAGAAATTTGCCCTTTTTCTACTCATTTTTGGGGGCTGAAGGAGAAATTTGCCCTTTTTCAACTCATTTTTGGGGGGCTGAAGGGGAAATATGCCCTTTTTCTACTCATTTTTGGGGGTCAAGGGGGAATTTTGCCCTTTTTCTACTCATTTTTGGGGGTCAAAGGGGAATTTTGCCCTTTTTCTACTGATTTTTGGGGGCTGAAGGGGAAATTTGCCCTTTTTCTACTCATTTTTGGGGGGCTGAAGGGGAAATTTGCCCTTTTTCTACTCATTTTTGGGGGCTGAAGGAGAATTTTGCCCTTCTTCTACTCTTTTTTGGGGGCTGAAGGAGAAATTTGCCCTTTTTCTACTCATTTTTGGGGGGTCAAAGGGGAATTTTGCCCCTTTTCTACTGATTTTTGGGGGTCAAAGTGGAATTTTGCCCTTTTTGGGGGCTGAAGGGGAAATTTGCCCTTTTTCTACTCATTTTTGGGGGCTGAAGGGGAAATTTGCCCTTTTTCTACTCATTTTTGGGGGCTGAAGGAGAAATTTGCCCTTTTTCTACTCATTTTTGGGGGGCTGAAGGGGAAATTTGCCCTTTTTCTACTCATTTTTGGGGGTCAAAGGGGAATTTTGCCCTTTTTCTACTCATTTTTGGGGGCTGGAGGGGAATTTGCCCTTTTTCTACTCATTTTTGGGGGGTCAAAGGGGAATTTTGCCCTTTTTCTACTGATTTTTGTGGGTCAAAGTGGAATTCTGCCCTTTTTCTACTCATTTTGGGGGGTCAAAGGGGAATTTTGCCCTTTTTGTACTGATTTTTGGGGGCTGAAGGGGAAATTTGCCCTTTTTCTACTCATTTTTGGGGGTCCAAGGGGAATTTTGCCCTTTTTCTACTGATTTTTGGGGGTTGAAGGGGAATTTTTGCCCTTTTTCTACTCATTTTTGGGGGTCAAAGGGAAATTTTGCCCTTTTTCTACTCATTTTCGGGGGCTGAAGGGGAATTTTGGCCCTTTTTCTACCGATTTTTGGGGGCTGAATGGGAAAATTGCCCTTTTTCTACTCATTTCTGGGGGTCAAAGGGGAATTTTGCCCTTTTTCTACTCATTTTTGGGGGTCAAAGGGGAATTTTGCCCTTTTTCTACTCATTTTCGGGGGCTGAAGGGGAATTTTGGCCCTTTTTCTACCGATTTTTGGGGGCTGAATGGGAAAATTGCCCTTTTTCTACTCATTTTTGGGGGTCAAAGGGGAAATTTTGCCCTTTTTCTACTCATTTTTGGGGGCTGACAAGTTGACCATGACCATGACCAGTTGACCATGACCAAGCTGACCATGACCATGACCAGTTGACCACGACCGTGACCAGTTGACCATGACCAAGACCAACTGACCATGACCATGACCAGTTGACCACGACCATGACCAGTTGACCATGACCATGACCATGACCAAGTTGACCATGACCAGTTGACCATGACCATGACCAGTTGACCATGGCCAGCTGACCATGACCAGCTGACCATGACCAGTTGACCATGACCATGACCAGTTGACCATGACCATGACCAGTTGACCACGACCAAGTTGACCATGACCAAGTTGACCATGACCAGTTGACCACGACCAGTTGACCATGACCACGACCAGTTGACCACGACCAAGTTGACCATGACCATGACCAGCTGACCATGACCAAGTTGACCATGACCATGACCAGTTGACCATGACCAGTTGACCATGACCATGACCAGTTGACCATGACCAGTTGACCACGACCATGACCAGTTGACCACGACCATGACCAGTTGACCATGACCATGACCAGTTGACCATGACCAGTTGACCATGACCAGTTGACCATGACCAAGTTGACCATGACCAGTTGACCATGACCATGACCAGTTGACCACAACCAGATGAACATGACCATGACCACGGCACCTTCTCCCCACCCCTCCTCAAAGCCCCCCCGGAGGAGGAGACGTAGGGCCAGGACCTCTCGGGTCACATTTTGGGGTGGTTTTCCTCTTTTCCAACACAAACCCACCGGGACGTTCACAAGGGACGAGCGCTTCCAAAACAAGTCCCCGGTGCCCTTCGGAAAGACGTTTTTGAGCCAAATTTGCCCAAATCGTTCAAAATTTCTGAAAACACGAGAGGGCCTCGTGCTTCGAACCTTACGTCCGCAAAAAATCAGTAAAAAAAAAGAAAATTTGGCGTTGGCGTAAGCGTCCTCAGGTCCCATCGGAGCCAGTTCCTGTTCCTGAAAGCAGATAAAAAGAGAAATTTGCGTTAAATTCGTGTTTCTGTTAAATTCCCGTTTCTGTTAAATTCCTGTTTCTGCTACACATTTCTGTTAAATTCACATTTCTGATAAATTCACGTTTCTGTTAAATTCATGTTTCTGATAAATTCACATTTGTGATAAATTCGTGTTTCTAATAAACTCCCGTTTCCGACAAATTCACATTTCTGTTAAACTTACATTTGTGTTAAATTCATATTCATATTAAATAGATATTTGTCAAATGCATATTTCTGTTAAATTCACGTTTGTGTTAAATTCGCATTTGTGTTAAATTCAGAATTCTGTAAAATTCACGTTTCTGGTAAATTCACAAATGTGCTAAATTCATTTTTATGTTATATTCATGTTTTTCTGTTAAATACGCGTTTGCGTTCAATTCACTTTTGTGTGATTCACCTTCCTGAGAAATTCACGTTTCTGAGAAATTCACGTTCAGGAGAAATTCATGTTTCTGGTAAATTCACAGCGAGAAATTCACTGTTTCTGACAAATTCACGTTTCTGAGAAATTCACGTTTCTGATAAATTCACATTTCTGGTAAATTCACATCTTTAAATACACATTTGTGTTAAATGTATGTTTTTTTTGTTAAAATCCCAATTGTGTTAATCACACTGTGCTAAATTCACATTTTTGTTAAATTCACATTTTTGTTAAATTCACATTTTTGTTAAAATCACGTTTTTGTTAAATTTTTTAAATTCACATCTTTTTTAAATTCACATTTTTTGTTAAATTCACATTTTTGTTAAATCCACATTTTTTGTTAAATCCACATCTTTGTTAAATCCACATCTTTGTTAAATCCACATTTTTGTTAAATTCACATTTTTTGTTAAATTCACATCTTTGTTAAATCCACATTTTTTGTTAAATCCACATTTTTGTTAAATCCACATCTTTGATAAATCCACATTTTTGTTAAATCCACATTTTTGTTAAATCCACATTTTTTGTTAAATTCACATTTTTGTTAAATCCACATTTTTTGTTAAATCCACATCTTTGTTAAATCCACATCTTTGTTAAATCCACATTTTTGTTAAATTCACATTTTTTGTTAAATTCACATCTTTGTTAAATCCACATTTTTTGTTAAATCCACATTTTTGTTAAATCCACATCTTTGATAAATCCACATTTTTGTTAAATCCACATTTTTGTTAAATCCACATTTTTGTTAAATCCACATTTTTGTTAAATCCACATTTTTTGTTAAATCCACATTTTTGTTAAATTCACGTTTTTTGTTAAATTCACGTTTTTTGTTAAATCCACGTTTTTGTTAAATCCACATTTTTTGTTAAATCCACATTTTTTGTTAAATCCACATTTTTTGTTAAATCCACATTTTTCTTAAATCCACATTTTTCTTAAATCCCCTTTTGCGTTAAATTCACACGTTAAATCCACGTTTTTGCGTGAAATTCACCATCCGGAACGTTTTCACCCTCCCATCCCACAACCGCCCCCGCTCCCTTTTCCAAAAACTGCCGTAAAATTCAAACAAATCGGCGAAATCCAGCGAAAAAAAGGTTAAAAAATTCATCACAGCCCCTATCTCGGCCCCGGGGGTCCTCCAGATTTTCCGATTTCGGCTCTTTGGGGTAATTGGTTAAATTTGGGCCTAAAATAATTAATTAATTACCCAAAAAAGAGCTTTTTTTTTTTTTGCCCGATGAGTCAGGGCTCGGCCGAAAACGAGGAAGCCAAGGGAGGGCCAGCGAAGGGGAACTTCGGGGTCGCCGCTGAGGTTTCCTTGCAAATCGGGAAGCAAAACTGCCTCAATTTCCCCCAAACGCACGGGCAAAATCGCCGATTCAGGGATATTTCAGCTCCTCGCCGCCGCCGCGGGCCACGTTTCGTTTTTCTGGCCTACGAAAGTCACCAAAACCCTCTAAAAAGCCCCAGAAAAACGAGACGAACCCACTCCGGGGTCAACGCGACGACGCAACGCGTTGACTGGAGACCCTTCTTCGGGACGCGTCGCCCCGCAGAACCTCGGCGCCCCGAAACCGCCGCCCGTGCCCCGAACCGACCCCAAAAAGCCGGTTTTTCACCTCGTTTCCCCAACGGGGAAGAGCTTTTCCTGCCACAAAGCCGCCTCCCGCGGGCGGTTTTTTGGGGCCGAACCCGCCCGATTGCTCAACGCGCCGCCAGCGAGGCGTTCGGCCTCGACCGCGCGCCGAGGGAAGATGTCGCAATTTTTTTTGTTGGTTTTTTTTTTTTTAATTTCTTTTTTTTTTTTTTTTTTTTTGATATTTCGGACTTTTTGGCCCTCGTTTTTGTTCCCCAGCAACTGGGGGTTGACGTGGCGGATGCGAAGGGGGAAGGAGACGTTCCCGTCCCGGCAGAGAGGGAAAGAGGAGGACGCCGCCATGGGGCTCCTTCAGCTCATCCCCCTGCTCGGTGAGCCTTCCTCCTCCTCCTCCTCCTCCACCTCCTCCTCCTTTTCCCATCCAACGTTCCTCCCTTTTTCCCTATTCCTCCGGTTTTTCACTCATTTCCAAGCCCGTTCAGCCAACGCCTCCCCTTTTCCAGCTTTCTTCACCGAGTTCGCCACCGCTCCTTTGCCTCTTCCCCTTTCTCGTCCCCTTTTTTCCCCATTTCTTTGCATTTTTCCCCATTTCTTTCCATTTTTCCCCATTTCTTTCCATTTTTTCCCATCTCTTTCCATTTTTTCCCCATCTCTTTGCATTTTTCCCCCATCTCTTTCCATTTTTCCCCATCTCTTTCCATTTTTCCCCATTTCTTTGCATTTTTTCCCCATTTCTTTCCATTTTTCCCCATTTCTTTCCATTTTTCCCCATTTCTTTCCATTTTTCCCCATTTCTTTCCATTTTTTCCCCATTTCTTTCCATTTTTTCCCCATTTCTTTTCATTTTTCCCCATTTCTTTGCATTTTTCCCCATTTCTTTGCATTTTTTCCCCATTTCTTTGCATTTTTCCCCATTTCTTTGCATTTTTCCCCAATCTGTCCATGTTTTTTCCCCAATTTCATGTTTTTTCCCCCTCTACGTGGTTTTTCCCCTTTTTTCCCAAATTTACGTGTTTTTTCCCTACCTCTTCATCTTTTTCCCCACTTCTACTTCCTTTTTCCCCACCTCTACAACTTTTTCCCCCATTTCTTCGTTTTTTCCACATTTTTTTTAATGTTTTTCCCCACCTCTACCTGTTTTTCCCCCATTTCTTTGATTTTTCCAGACCTCTGTTTTTTTCCCAGTTCTATGTTTTTTTCCCCAGCTCTCCGTTTGTTTTTTCCCCATTTCTTTGTTTTTTCCCCACCTCTACCTGCTTTTTCCCCATTTCTTTATGTTTTTCCCCCCCTCCATGTTTTTCCCCCATTTCTTTGGTTTTGCCCCACCTCTATGTTTTTTTCCCCATTTCTTTATGCTTTTTCCTCACCTCTACGTGTTTTTTCCCCATTTATTTTTTTCCCAATCTCGTCACATTTTTTCCCCATTTCTTCATATTTTTCCCGATCTCGTCACATTTTTTCCCCATTTCTTCATATTTTTCCTGATCTCGTCACATTTTTCCCCATTTTTTTACATTTTTCCCGATCTCGTCACATTTTTCCCCATTTCTTTACATTTTTCCCAATCTTGTCACATTTTTCCCCATTTCTTTACATTTTTCCCAATCTCACCACATTTTTCCCCATTTCTTTATATTTTTCCCGTCTCATCACATTTTTCCCCCATTCTTTTATATTTTTCCCAATCTCACCACATTTTTCCCTATTTCTTTGTATTTTTCCCAATCTCATCGCATTTTTTCCCCATTTCTTCATATTTTTCCCAATCTCTTCACATTTTTTCCCGTTCTTTTATATTTTTCCCAATCTCACCACATTTTTTACCCCATTTCATTTTTTACATATTTTTCCCAATCTCGTCACATCTCGTTTTTTCCCCATTTCTTCATATTTTTCCCCACCTCGTCACATTTTTTCCCTATTTCTTTGTATTTTTCCCAATCCCGTCACATTTTTTCCCCATTTCTTTATGTTTTTTCCCCACCTCGTCACATTTTTCCCCATCTCCTCACTCTCTCTCCAACCTCATTACTTTTTCCCCCATCCCTTCGCGTTTTTCCCCATTTCTTCCCTTTTTCCCCTATTCCCCCTCTCCCCTCCATTACGCATCAGGGCGGTGACTTCTTTTTTCTTTCGTTTCTCTTCGCTTTTAGCATTGCCCAACCACCGTCTCTTTTTTCTTCTCGTTTTTGAGGTTTTCCTTTTCTTTTCCCTTTTTTCTGAGGTTTTCCTTTTTTTTCCCCTTTTTTCTGAGGTTTTCCTTTTTTTCCCCTTTTCCTTTTTTCCCCTTTTCCTTTTTTTCCCCCTTTTCCCTTTTTCTTTTCTCCTTTTCCTATTTTCCCTTCCCTCCCACTCCCTTTTTCCTTTCTCCCTCAATCCTTTTTCCTCTCTTCTTTCCATCCTTACCAATAAATCACCATTTCCCCGCATTTTTTCCCATTTCTCCCCCTTTTTCACATCTTTTTGGCACCCCCCCCTCCGCCCCACTGACTTCTCTCCCTTCTCTCTTCCAGCCTCCCTCCCGATAATCCTCCTGCAGGGATCGCCAACAGGTAACAATTTTGGGGACGGGTGACCCGTTTGGACCCAAACTTGCCAATTTTTGCCCCAAAACCCCCGCGTGTCTCGGCGCTAAAGCCACTGAGGTCCCCCCTCGAGCCAACGGAGCTCGTGGGGGACAAGACCCCGGGGCAAAAAGGCTTGGTGGGACCCCAAAAAACGCTCCAGGCTACAAAATCTTCTCCTTTTACCAAAATACCGATTTTTTGGAGGTTTTTCTCCTCGATTTTTCCTCCCTGGGGACCGGGGTTGGCTTCGTGGCCCGATCAGAGCAGACCCGATGGCTCTTATAGGACAAAAAAAAATCAACATTTTTCGGGGGGGAAAAACCCCTTCTGATGAGCGACTGGGGGGTTTAGGAGGGATCGGGGAAGAACAAACTCCTTCCTCTTCCTCACCCCAGCACCAAAACCGCGAAAATTGTGGCCAAAAAGCCCAAAATTCGGCTCCGAGACACCTCCATCGTGGCCAAAAACTCCAAATTCGGCTCCGAGACGCCCCCATCGAGGCCGATAAAAACAAATTTGGCTTGGAGACACGCTCCGGGTCCCGCCTGCCGCAGGCAGAACCCCGTTCTCACCCATTTTCTCCCCAAAAAAAAACCTTCCTCAGACCTTCCTCCTCCTCCTCCCGACATCGCGGTGACGCCGGAGAAGAGGGAATATCTCATCGGGGACACGGTCTCCATCCGGTGCTCGGCCCCCCGGTCCCGGGACAAGGTGCGGGGCTTCCAGTTCTCCAGGACGGGCGGCTGGCTGGACGTGCGGACGGCGTGGAGGACCTACACCTACACCTTCAACGTCACCGGCCCCAAGGACGGCGGCTCCCACACCTGCACCTACACCGTCGGCGACCGGTACCGCCAAGCCAGGCGCTCGCGGGAGAGCAGAGCCGTCGACATCAACGTGAGAGGTGGGTGGCTTAAAAGCGGCGGTTTCCTCCTCAAATTTAACGCCAGGATGCGAGAAACCCAAATTTTCCATCCTCAATTCCATGTTGGGGTCCATAAATACGTTCCTCCTAACCTTAAATGGGCATTTTCCTCCTCAAATTTAAGTGTGAGATGTTGAAAACCCAGATTTTCCATCTTCAATTCCATGTTGATGTCCATAAAGATGTTCCTCCTAACCTTAAATGGGCAGTTTCCTCCTCAAATTTAGTTTTGGGATGTTGAAAACCCAAATTTTCCATCTTCAGTTCCATGTTGATGTCCATCAAGATGTTCCTTCTAACCTTAAATGGGCATTTTCCTCCTCAAATTTAACTCTGGGATGTTAAAAACCCAAAATTTCCATCTTCAGTTCCATGCTGGGGTCCATCAAGATGTTCCTCTTAACCTTAAATGGGCATTTTCCTCCTCAAAATTAACCCTGGGATGTTAAAAACCCAAAATTTCCATCCTCAATTCCATGTTGAGGTCCATAAAGATGATCCTCCTAACCTTAAATGGGCATTTTCCTCCTCAAATTTAATTCTGGGATGTTGAAAACCCAAATTTTCCATCTTCAATTCCATGTTGGGGTCCATAAATATGTTCCTCCTAACCTTAAATGGGCATTTTCCCCCTCAAATTTGGTTCTGGGATGTTGAAAACCCAAAATTTCCATCTTCAGTTCCATGCTGGGGTCCATCAAGATGTTCCTCCTAACTTTAAATGGGCATTTTCCCCCTCAAATTTAATTCTGGGATGTTGAAAACCCAAATTTTCCATCTTCAGTTCCATGTTGATGTCCATAAAGATGTTCCTCCTAACCTTAAATGGGCATTTTGCTCCTCAAATTTAACTCTGGGATGTTGAAAACCCAAATTTTCCATCTTCAATTCCATGCTGGGGTCCATCAAGATGTTCCTCCTAAACTCAAATTGGCATTTTCCTCCTCAAATTTAATTCTGGGATGTTGAAAACCCAAATTTTCCATCTCCAATTCCCCATTAAAGTCCATCAAGACGTTTCTCCTCACCTTAAATTGGCGTTTTCCTCCTCAAATTTAATTCTGGGGTGTTGAAAACCCAAATTTTCCGTCTTCAATTCCACGTCGAGCTCCATCAAGATGTTCCTCCTAAACTCAAATTGGCAATTTCCTCCTAAAAATTTAATTCTGGGATGCCCCAAACCCCCATTTTCTGTCCCCAATCCCCCGTCGCGACTTAATAGGGTACGAACTCGGGGTCGGAGCCGTGTCCCGACGCCGCGTCCCCCCCTTTCCCCCCCCACCCCCAGACCCCCCGCCGCAGCCAACGCTGGTCCTCAACGCGTCGGCCGGGGTGGTGAGCGAAGGCTTCCCCCTCCTCTTCCTCTGCACGGCCCCGGCGAGCGCGGCGGAGGCGGCGCCGCCGCGGTTCCGCTTCTACAAGGACGGGGCCGAGGCCATCGGCGGGGCCGAGGTGGCCACGCAGGGCCACCAGGCTCGGCTCCGGGTGGCCGAGAGCAGCCGAAACCACACCGGGAACTTCACCTGCGGCTACGAGGAGCACATCGAGGGCCGCTGGATCCTCTCCTTCCTCAGCGAGGCCGTGGAGGTCTTCGTCAAAGGTAGAGCGACGTTTTGGGGTCGAACCCAGGCTTTTTGGGTGGTGGGGAGGAGCGCAAGGTCCGTTGGGGTCCGACGTTTTGGCCCAATCTTCCTCCTGCCGCCCCGATGCTCAACTGACGTAACATTTTGCCCAAAATTGATGGTTTTAAGACTTTTTTCCACCCTCGGTTCCATGTTGAGGGCCATCAAGATGTTCTGCCTAAACTCAAATTGGCAGTTTCCTCCTCAAATTTAATTCTGGGATGTCCCAAACCCAAATTCCCCATCCTCAATTCCATTTTGGGGTCCATCAAGACGTTTCTCCTCACCTTAAATTGGCATTTTCCTCCTCAAATTTAATTCTGGGACGTTGAAAACCCAAATTCGCCATCCTCAATTCCATTTTGGGGTCCTTCAAGATGTTTTCCCTAAATTCAAATTGGCATTTTCCTCCTCAAATTTGATTCTGGGACGTACCAAACCCCAATTTTCCATCTTCAATTCCATGTTGGGGTCCATCAAGACATTTCTCCTCACCTTAAATTGGCATTTTCCTCCTCAAATTTAATTCTAGGACGTCCCAAACCCAAATTCCCCATCCTCAATTCCATTTTGGGGTCCATCAAGACGTTCCTCCTCACCTTAAATTAGCATTTTCCTCCTCAAATTTACTCTGGGATGTCCCAAACCCAAATTCACCGCCTTCAATCCCCCGTTGACGCCCACTGAGACGTTTCCCCTGAACTCAAATTACCGTTTTCCTCCTCAAATTTAATCCTGACTTAATTCTGACTTAATTTTAAGTTTTTCCCCCCCATTTTTCTTTTTTTCCCTCTTTTCAGAGCCCCCCTCGGCTCCCCGCCTGGGCGTGGAGCCCCCCTTCACGGTGCTGAGCGAGGGCTCCCCGCTGCGACTCACCTGCCTGGCCCCCGGGGCCGGCTCCAGGCTGCGCTTCCGCTTCTACAGGAACGGGGTCGAGATCCCGGAGGGCTCCCCCGGCCCCAAAAACCTCCCCGGGACCACCCCGGGGGGTTCCTCCGAGCTCCTCGTCCCGCAGACCCCGAGGGGCTTCGGCGGGACCTTCAGCTGCGGGTTCGAGGAGGACGTGGGCGGGACGTGGGTGCCGTCGCCCGGAGCCAAGCGCTGGACATCACCGTCAAGGGTAGGTGGGTCCTCGGGGGGGGGACAGGAGGCCTCGGGGGGTGCTTGGAGGGACCTCGGTTCCCAAAAATCCACCTCAAAAAGCGGTCGGAGGGACCTCGGTTCCCAAAAATCCGCCTCAAAAAGCGGTTGGAGGAACCTCAATTCCCAAAAATCCACCTCAAAAAGTGGTTGGAGGAGCCTCGGTTCCCAAAATTCCACCTCGAGGAGCGGTTGGAGGAACCACATTTCCCAAATCCGGCCTCAAATTCAGCTCCGGTTTCTGAAATTGGAGGAAAAAACGGGTCAAAAACTGGTCGAAAACGCCCTCCCGTCTTCCCTCGTTAGCCGAGGGTAATTAAAATTGTTCGAACTCACCCTCGTCAGCTGGAAACTGTTAAAATCCCCCCTCTGGGTCCTCTCCACGGGCCAACGCCACCTCTTGTAACGCTCCTCTTGGCCTCAAAAGCTCTTGGTCGACCCTCAGCCTCTCGATAATCACCTGAGGACGCGTTAACGAAGCCCAATTAGCGATAACGACCTCTTTGCGGCGCCTTTTTCCCCAAAAACCGCGTTTTTTCTCCTACTAATTCGTCTTTTTTGGCCTCGCCAGACCTCCCGGGCCCGCCGGGCCTTCTGCTGGACCCCCCGTCGGGCGAAGTGAGGGCCGGGGACACCCTGGCGGTGACGTGCGCGGCCAACGGCACCGGCGGGGGCGAGCGGAGGTTTTACTTCTACAAGGACGGCGCCGAGCAGTTTTCGGAGGCGGGAGCCCGGGACCGGGCCCTCCTCAGCCTCCCCGTGGCCAAAAGCACGGCCGGGAGCTTCTCCTGCAGGTACGAGGAGAGGGTCGGCGACCGGTGGGTCCCGTCGCCGCTCAGCCACGCCGCGGTGGTCACCGTCAGAGGTGAGGGTCCCTGCGTTCCGCGCCCCAAAAACGGGGCCGGGAGGGCGCGGTGAGTTGGGGCAGGAAGAGGGCAGTGAGTTGGGGAGGAAGAGCGTGATGAGTTGGGGAGGAAGATGACGTTGAGTTGGGGGAGGAAGAGCGCGATGAGCTGGGGGAGGATCGTGTTGAGTGGAAGAGGAAGAGCGCGTTGAGTTGGGGAGGAAAAGAGTTGAGTTGGGGGATGATCGCATTGAGTGGAGGAGGAAGAGTGTGATGAGTTGGGGGAGGAAGAACGCGATGAGTTGGGGGAGGACCGTGTTGAGTGGAAGAGGAAGAGGGCGTTGAGTTGGGGAGGAAGAGAGAGTTGAGTTGGGGGAGGAAGATGACGTTGAGTTGGGGAGGAAGATGACATTGAGTTGGGGGAGGAAAACGATGTTGAGTTGGGGGAGGAAGATGATGTTGAGTTGGGGGAGGAAGAGCCCGTTGAGTTGGGGGATGATCGTGTTGAGTTGAGGGAGGAAGAGCGCGATGAGTTGGGGAGTAAGAGCGCGTTGAGTTGGGGAAGAAGATGATGTTGAGTTGAGGGAGGAAGAGCACGTTGAGTTGGGGAGGAAGAGCGCGATAAGTTGGGGGAGGAAGAGTGCGATGAGTTGGGGAGGAAGAGCGCGATGAGTTGGGGAGGAAGATGATGTTGAGTTGGGGAGGAAGATGATGTTGAGTTGGGGGAGGAAGAGCGCAATGAGTTGGGGGAGGATCGTGTTGAGGGGAGGAGGAAGAGCGCGTTGAGTTGGGGAGGAAAAGAGTTGAGTTGGGGGATGATCGCGTTGAGTGGAGGAGGAAGAGTGTGATGAGTTGGGGGAGGAAGAGCGCGATGAGTTGGGGAGGAAGAGCGCAATGAGTTGGGGAGGAAGAGCGCAATGAGTTGGGGAGGAAGAGCGCGATGAGTTGGGGGATGATCGTGTTGAGTGGAGGAGAAAGAGTGCGATGAGTTGGGGAGGAAGATGATGTTGAGTTGGGGAGGAAGAGCGCGATGAGTTGGGGGAGGAAGAGCGCGATGAGTTGGGGGAGGAAGAGCGCGATGAGTTGGGGAGGAAGATGATGTTGAGTTGGGGAGGAAGATGACGTTGAGTTGGGGGAGGAAGATGATGTTGAGTTGGGGAGGAAGATGATGTTGAGTCGAGGGAGGAAGAGTGCGACGAGTTGGGGAGGAAGATGACGAGTTGGGGGAGGAAGATGACGTTGAGTTGGGGAGGAAGAGCGTGATGAGTTGGGGAGGAAGATGAGTTGGGGGAGGAAGATCCCCCACCTTTCGGTGGGGGATCCTCGACCTCAGCGGGGGGGGGGGAGGGAAATCGGTGAAAAAGGAGGGGAAATTGGAAAAGGAGGAGGAGAAATCATTGAAAGGGGTGGAAAATTGTGGGGAAATGGTTAAAAGAGGAGGAAAATGGTTAAAAGAGGAGGAAAATGGTTAAAAGAGGTGGGAAATGGTTAAAAGAGGAGGAAAATGGTTAAAAGGGGTGGGGAAATGGTTAAAAGAGGTGGGAAATGGTTAAAAGAGGAGGAAAAATGGTTAAAAGAGGAGGAAAAATGGTTAAAAGGGGTGGGGAAATTAAGGAAAGAGGCAGAAAAATTGAAGGAGGAGGGGAAAGTGAAAAAGGAGGTGGAAAATTGTTAGAAGAGGTGGGGAAATGGTTAAAAAGGATGGGGAAATTAAGGAAAGAGGCGGAAAAAATTGAGGAGTTGGGGAAATTGATAAAGAAAGCAGAGAAAATGAAAAAGGAGATGAGGAAATTGAAAAAGGGGAGGAAGGAATTGAAAAAAGAGGAGGAGAAATTGAAAAAAGAGGTGGAAAAACTGAAAAAAGGTGGACAAATTGAAAAAAGAGGTGGAAAATTGAAAAAAAGTGGAGAAATTGAAAAAAGAGGTGGAGAAATTGAAAAAGATGGAAAAAATCTTGAGGGAAATAAGGAAATCACTGAAGGAGGTGGAGAAATTGCTGGAAAAGGTGGGAAAATTGTTGAAGAAGGTGGAAAAATGGAAGGAGGTGGGGAAACTGAGGAAGGAGACGGGAAAATTGGAAAAAGAGACAGGAAAATTGGAAAAGGAGACGGGAAAATTGGAAAAGGAGACGGGAAAATTGGAAAAAGGGATGGGAAATTTGAAAAAAGGGATGGGAAATTTGAAAAAAGGGATGGGAAATTTGAAAAAGGGATGGGAAATTTGAAAAAGGGATGGGAAATTTGGAAAAAGGGACGGGAAAACTGAAAAAAGGGATGGGAAATCTGAAAAAAGGGACGGGAAAAGTGGAAAAAGGGACGGGAAAAGTGGAAAAAGGGACGGAAATTGGAAAAAGGGATGGGAAATTTGAAAAAAGGGACGGGAAATTTGAAAAAAGGGACGGGAAAAGTGGAAAAAGGGATGGGAAAATTTGAAAAAAGGGACGGGAAATTTGAAAAAAGTGATGGGAAATTTGAAAAAAGGGACGGGAAATTTTGAAAAAAGGGACGGGAAATTTGAAAAAGGGATGGAAATTTTGAAAAAAGTGATGGAAATTTGAAAGAGAAGGCAGGGAAACGCCCCAGAAATGGCCCCGATGCCCGTGAGGTTGCTGACCTTTAGGGGTTTTTTTGGGGTCTCTCGGACAGCCGCGGCCCTGCCCGTCCCGCTGGTGGCCGGCTGCGGTGCCGCCGCCGCTGCGCTGCTCCTGGGGCTGCTCCTGGCCGTCTGCTACTGCCAGAGGAGGAGAGGTGAGCGAAAACGGGTTAAAAACGGTAAAAATAACGTATAAAAGCACTTCGGGGGCACAGCGAGGAGATGGTGCGTCCTTAGATCGGGGAACCCCAAAATCCTGGTGTTTTCCCCCAAAATCCACGCAAGCATGGGATGTTTGGGCTTCCCATGAGCCTTTTCGGTAAAAACAGCCCCTTTTTCACCAAAAAAAGGGGGATTAAGGATAAAAGAAACATAAAAAAAACACTTTAGGGGCACAGCGAGAAGACGGCGTTGGGTTGAGGGCCTTGAGGGCGCATCCTTAGGTCAGGGAACCCCAAAATCCTGAATTTTCCCCCCAAAAATCCAACCAAGCGTGGGAGGTTTGGGCTTCCCATGAGCTTTTTCAGTAGAAACAGCCCCTTTTTCACCAAAAAAAAAAGGATTAAAGATAAAAAAAACACTTTAGGGACACAGCAAGGAGACAGTGTTGGGTTGAGGGCCTTGAGGGCACGTCCTTAGATCGGGGAACCCCAAAATCCCGAAGTTTCCCCCCAAAAATCCAAGCAAGCGTGGGAGGTTTGGGCTTCCCATGAGCCTTTTTGGTAGAAACAACCCCTTTTTCACCAAAAAAATGGGATTAAGGACAAAAAAAACATATAAAAAACCACTTCAGGGGCACAGCGAGAAGACAGCGTTGGGTTGAGGGCTTTGAGGGCGCATCCTTAGATCGGGGAACCCCAAAATCCCAACGTTTTCCCCCAAAAAAACAACCAAGCATGGGAGGTTTGGGCTTACCATGAGCCTTTTCGGTAGAAACAGCCCCTTTTTCACCAAAAAAATGGGATTAAGGACAAAAAAAACATATAAAAAACCACTTCAGGGGCACAGCGAGAAGACAGCGTTGGGTTGAGGGCCTTGAGGGCGCGCCCTTAGATCGAGGAACCCCAAAATCCCAGAGTTTTCCCCCAAAAGCCAACCAAGCGTGGGACATCTGAGCTTTTTGAGGTAGAAACGGCCCAAAAAAAGGGGTCTGAGGAGAAACACGTTTCATTTTTGGCAGGGAGGGCCCACTGGAAAGGTCTCTACAACAAGGAGGACCCCAGCACTTACCCCATGACCGGCGTCGACAGGAGCGAGCCCTGACCTCGAGAGGAGCCCGGCGCGGGCGGGAGGCCCCCGACCCCTCCTCCGATAGGGTTCGGGGAGAGGAAAAAGCCCTCTTCTCTTCTTTTTTCCCCCAAAAATTTCACCCCGACGTCGGCTTCGGAGGGCGCCCCCTCAATAAACCACGCCCCGGACCCCAGCGGCCTCGGCAGCTCCTTCGCAAGCTCCGGGGTGGCCAAGATGGCCGACGCGAGCCCCGGGGTGGCCAAAATGGCCGACGCGAGCCCAAGGGGGGGGGGATGAGTGGCCAAGATGGCCAACGGGGCACGGAAGCAACCGTTGGGTTGGGTTGGGTTGAAGGGTCTCCATTGGTTGGGTTGGGTTGAGTTGGGTTGGGTTGAGTTGGGTTGGGTTGAAGGGTCTCCAGTGGTTGGGTTGGGTTGAGGTGGGTTGGGTTGAGTTGGGTTGGGTTGAGTTGGGTTGGGTTGAAGGGTCTCCAGTGGTTGGGTTGGGTTGGGTTGAGTTGGGTTGGGTTGGGTTGGGTTGAGTTGGGTTGGGTTGAGTTGGGTTGGAAGAGGCGGCGCGGCCTCGGTTGCCCAAGGGGATGATTAGAAATCATTTTGGGGCGAAAAACGGTCGTTTTCGGTCTCCGTTGGCCAAGGGGGCGATGGGAATTTGGGGAGCGGGAAGGGGAAGGTCGGAGGCGGCTGTTGGGCACCGGTATCGCGGGAGGTCGCGCCCCAAAATGGGCTCTTTTGCCCCAAAACGGACTCCGGAACCCACAAAATGGCCTCCCGTGCCCCAAAATACGGCCCGTGTCCCAAAAATGGCCTCCTTTGCCCCAAAATGGTCTTCCACGCCCCAAAATAGGGCCTCTTGTGTCCCCAAAATGGCCTCCCATGCCCCAAAACAGCCTCCTTTGCCCCAAAATGGCCTCCCCCACCCCAAAGTTGCCTCCTGGACCCCCAAAATAGCCTCCTGCACCCCAAAACGGCCTCTTTTGCCCCAAAATGTCCTCCCGCACCCCAAAAATGGCCTTTTTTTCCCCCAAAATGGCCTCCTGGACCCCCCAAAATACCTTCCCACATCCCAAAACAGCCTCTTACACCCCGAAACCCTTTTCACAGTCCCAAGTGACCCCCGTTCCTCCAATATGGCCTTTTTTCCCCCCAAAACGGCCTCCTGCACCCCCAAAATTGCCTAATTTGCCCCAAAACGGCCTCCTTTGCCCCCAAAATGGCCTCCCACACCCCAAAATGGTCTCTTTTGCCCCAAAACGGTCTCCCATGGCCCAAAATAACCTCCCAACCCCCCGAAATCCTCCTTACGCCCCCAAGTGGCCCCTGTACCCCAAAAATGGCCTCTTTTGCCCCAAAACGGCCTCCGGGACCCCCCAAAATGGCCTCTAATACCCCAAAATGGCCACTTTTGCCCCAAAACAGCCTCCTATACCCCAAAATGGCCTCATGGACCTCCTAAATAGCCTCCCACACCCTAAAAATGCTTCATGCCCACCCCAGTGCCCCCTTGTACCCAAAAATGGCCTCTTTTGCCCCAAAACGGCCTCCTGAACCCCTAAAATTCCCTAATTTGCCCCAAAATGGCGTCCCGCACCCCAAACAGCCCCCGTTTGCCCCAAAACGCCCTTCTGGACCCCCAAACAGCCCCCCCCGCACCCCAAAATCCCCTCTTTTCCCCCAAAACGCCGCCTTTTGCCCAAAACCGCCCGTTTTTCCCCCAAAACTCCGTCCACCCCCCCCACCACGGCCTCACCGAAGCACTGCGCATGCGCGGAAGGGGGGAGGGGGAGCTGCTGCGCATGCGCGCGTTGCTATGGCGACGGGAGGGGCTGGGCGGCGCGGCTGCGCATGCGTGGGGGGGGGAACAGCGAGGGGAGGGGGAGCGTCGCTTAGCAACGGAGGGCGGTTAGGGAGGGGAGGGGGAGCGTTGCTTAGCAACAGGGGGGTTTCAGGGAGGGGAGGGGGAGCGTTGCCAAGCAACAGAGTGGGGTTAGGGAGGGGAGGGGGCGCGTTGCCTAGCAACGGAGTGAGGACAAGGAGGGGAGGGGGAGCGTTGCGTAGCAACAAAGCGATTTCAGGGAGGGGAGGGGGAGCGTCGCCTAGCAACGGCGGGGATTTCAGGGAGGGGCGGGGGAGCGTCGCCTAGCAACGGCGCATGCGCAGAGCGCGCCGGGAACGGAGCCAGACGGGGGCCGGCAGCGCGGCGGGGCGTTTATTGAAGGGGGAGGTCGGTGACGTCACTTCCGGTGGTTTATCGCGGGGGGGGGCGGGGCGGGCTCCACTTCCGGGGGCGTCGGCGGGGGGGCACCGGGGGGGGGGGGGCTCATGGGGGTTTGGGGGGGTCCTGGGGGGGTTTTGGGGTCCCTGGGGGGGTCTTGGGGTAATTTGGGGGGGTCCTGGGGGGTCCCAGAGGGGATTTGGGGGGGTCCTGGGGGGGTCTCGGGGGGATTTGGGGGGATTTTGGGGTCCCTGGGGGGGTCCTGGGGGTCTCAGCGGGGGTTTGGGGGTCCTTGGGGGGGGGGTTTGGGGTCCCTGGGGGGGCCTTGGGGTAATTTGGGGGGGCCCAGGGGGGGATTTGGGGGGGCTCCTGGGGGGGTCTCGGGGGGATTTGGGGGGATTTTGGGGTCCCTGGGGGGGCCTTGGGGTAATTTGGGGGGGTCCCAGAGGGGATTTGGGGGGGGGTCCTGGGGGGGTCTTGGGATAATTTGGGGGGGTCCCAAGGGGGGATTTGGGGGGGCTCCTGGGGGGGTCTCGGGGGGATTTGGGGGGGTTTTGGGGTCCTTGGGGGGGTCTGGGGTTAATTTGGGGGGGTTTTGGGGGGTCCTGGGGGCATTTGGGGAGGTTTTGGGGTCCTTGGGGGGGTCTGGGGTTAATTTGGGGGGGTTTTGGGGGGTCCTGTGGGCGTTGGGGGGGGCCCTGGGGGGGTCTCGGGGGGGTCCCGGAGGGGTTTTGGGGTCCCTGGGGGGGTCTGGGGTAATTTGGGTGGGGCCCTGGGGGGTCTCGGAGGGGTTTTGGGGGGGGGTTGGGGGGGGTCCCGGGGGGATTTGGGGAAATTTTAGGGGGTCCTGGGGTCCCGGGGGGGGTCTGGGGTAATTTGGGGGGGTCCTTGGGGGGGGATTTGGGGGGGGTTGGGGGGGCCCCGGGGGTCTCGGAGGGGTTTTTCGGGGGGGGGGGTCCCTGGGGGGGGTCCCGGGGGGGTTTTTCCCTGGGGGGGGTCCCTGGGGTCCCTGGGGGGGTCCCGGGGGGGTTTTGGGGTCCTGGGGGGGGTCCCTGGGGGTCCCGGGGGGGGGGGGGGGGGGGGGGGGGGGGGGGGGGGGGGGGGGGGGGGGGGGGGGGGGGGGGGGGGGGGGGGGGGGGGGGGGGGGGGGGGGGGGGGGGGGGGGGGGGGGGGGGGGGGGGGGGTAATTTGGGGGGGGGCCCTGGGGGTCTCGGAGGGGTTTTGGGGGGGGGGTCCCGGGGGGGGGGTTTAGGGGGGTCCCGGGGGGGGGGATGGGGGGGCCGTCAGGGGGCTCCCCCCGCCCCCCCGGTGCTGCCCCGGGACAGGCTCCGCCCCCTGGCCCCGCCCCCGGCCTCCCCGGCCCCGCCCCCCCCGGCCCCGCCCCCCCCGGAGGAGGAGCTGCTGCACACCGAGGCCGTGCGGGAGCGCGACAGGCGCGTCATGGCCGCCGCCGCCGCTGCCGGGAACCGGGGGGGGGGGGGGGGGGGCGGGGACACGTTAGGCCACGCCCCCTTGATCGCCACGCCCCCCTAGGCCACGCCCACCGAGCCACGCCCCCCTAGGCCACGCCCACCGAGCCACGCCCCCTCCTTTAAGCCCCCCCCCCAAATCCCCCATGGGTCTCCCCTATGGAGGAGGCTCCAGGCCACGCCCCCCGGGTTAGGCCACGCCCCCTTGCCCCAAGCCACGCCCCCAGCGCCAAGCCACGCCCCCAGCGCCAAGCCACGCCCCTCCGACCCCGCCCTTTTAAGCCACGCCCCCTCCTTTAAGCCCCCCCCATGGCGCTAAAGGGGGAGCCCCCAAGCCACGCCCCCTGACTTAAGCCACGCCCACACGCCCTTAAGCCACGCCCCCTGGCCCTAAGCCACGCCCACCTGTTAGGCCACGCCCCCCTGGGTCACGCCCCATTAAGCCACGCCCCCTTAACCCCCCCCCCCCCCCCAGCCCCCTTTGGTCCCGCTCTGCCCCCCCAAGCCCCGCCCCCTCCACCAAGCCCCGCCCCCTCCGTGTTAAGCCCCGCCCCCTTCCGTCAAGCCACGCCCCCCCACAGAGCACACACCGGGGTTAATGCAGGGCACTGGGAGGCGCCAAGCCCCGCCCCTTTCATTCAGGCCACGCCCCCTCGCGGTAAGCCACGCCCCCCTTAGGCCACGCCCCCTTAGGCCACGCCCCCTCCCTTAAGCCCCGCCCCCGGCGCTGTTAGTGCTGCGGGTGGCCCCGCCCCCCTCCTCCTAAGCCCCGCCCCCTCCTCCTAAGCCCCGCCCCCTCCCTTTAACGCCGCCCCCTCCACCCCCTCCCCCTTTAGGCCCCGCCCACTGTGACCCCGCCCCCTTAAGCCCCTCCCCTTTAGGCCCCTCCCCTTTAGGCCCCGCCCCCCTTTAGGCCCCGCCCCTCCCGGGTTAGCCGGTGACGTCACGCGTGACCTCATATGGGGGGGGGAGGGGCGGTGACGTCACACGTGGCTTAGATGGGGAGGGGCGGGGACAGGAAGTGACGGGGACAGGAAGTGACGCGGGGACAGGAAGTGACGTGGGGACAGGAAGTGACGTGGGACAGGAAGTGACGTCACGCAGGCCATCCCCGCCCTACCTGGGGCCGCGCCGCGCCTCCGCTCCGCCACGCGGGGGACTGGGGGGGGGGGGAGGGGGCGGGGGAGGGGGGGAGGGGCAAGGGGCGGGGCCTGTCAGCGCGGGGGGGCGGGGCCAAGCCTGGCCACGCCCCCCCTCACCCCCCGATGACGTCACTTCCCCTCCCCCGCTCACCGTAGCCCATCCCCTGCACGAAGTACTTGAAGGCCTCGGTCAGCTTGGCCGGCTGTGGGGCGGGGTCAAAGGTCACGACCCCGTGACTCCGCCCCCCGGTGACCTTTGACCCCCCGTGACCTTTGACCCCACGCTGGCCCCGCCCCACCCCGGCCCCGCCCCCTTCCCCCCCCTTTCCTGTCACCCTTTGGCCCCTCCCCTCGACCCCTCCGTGACCCCCGACCCCGCCCCGTGACCCCACCGTGACCCCGACCACGCCCCGTGACCTCTGACCCCACCGTGACCTTTGACCCCCAAACCCCTCCCCCCTCCATAACCCCTTCTGTTGCCCTTTGGCCCCTCCCCCCGACCCCTCCATGACCCCCCGACCCCACCCCGTGACCCCTCTGTAACCCCTGCCCCTGCCCCTTGACCCCCTGTGACCCCTGACCCCACTGTGACCTCTGACCCCCCAAGCCCCTCCCCCCTTCCCTTCTGCCCTTTGGCCCCTCCCCTTGACCCCTCCGTGACCCCCGACCCCTCCCCCCTCCCCCTCCGTGACCCCTGACCCCGCCATGACCCCTGACCCCTCCGTGACCCCCCCCGCCCCCCCCCCTCACCTGGCTGAGCTGCGGCTGCCCCCCTCCGTCGGCCATCTGCAAGGGGGGGGGGGGGGGGGCAAAAAGGGGGCGGGGCCAGAGGCCGGGGGGCGTGGTCAGAGGGCGGGGGCGGGGTTAAAGGTGGGGGCGGGGTCAAGGGTCAGGGGCGGGGTCAAGGGTCAGGGGGCGGGGTCAAGGGTCAGGGGGCGGGGCCACCTTGAGGAAGGAGGTCTGGGTGGGGTCCAGCTTGGCGTTGCACTCCACCTTATATGGGCAAAAAGGGGGCGGGGCTTCAGCCGCGGAGGCCACGCCCCCAGGGTGACGTCACCCCGAGGCCACGCCCCCTCCCCGGTGACGTCACGAGGCCACGCCCCCTCCCCGGTGACGTCACAGGCTCCGCCCCCCCGCACGCGCTCACCACGGCGTCCTCGTGGGGGGAGTTGTCGCCCACCACCAGCATCACCGGGCAGCTGGGGGCAGGGGTCAAAGGTCAAGGTCACGGGGTCAAGGTCACGGGGTCAAGGGGGGTCAAGGGTCGGGGGTTAGAGGTCAAGGGGTCACGGGGTCAAGGGTCACGGGGGGTCAAAGGGCGCTCACCGCAGGGTCACGGCCCCGTTGCGCTCCAGGCCCAGGTCACCGCGGCTGGGGGGGGAAGGGAACCAGTATAGACCAGTATACACCAGTATAAACCAGTACGGACTGATGCAAACCAGTATGGACCAGTACAGACCAGTACAAACCAGTATGGACCGGTACAGACCAGTATAAACCAGTATAAGGCAGTACAGACCAGTATGCAGCACCACACACCAGTATGGACCACTACGCACCAGTATAAACCAGTATGCACCAGTATGGACCAGTACGCACCAGTATATACCAGTACGCGCCAGTATGGACCAGCAACCCCTCATTAAGCTCCCAGTAAGCCCCAGTAACCCCCCAGTAAGCCCTCCGTAACCTCCCAGTAAGCCCCAGTACATCCCAGTACATCCCACTAACCTCCCCAGAACCTCCCAGTATGATCCAGTACATCCCAGTAACCCCCCAGTACATCCCAGTGCCTCCCAGTCTGAGCCAGTACATCCCAGTAACCCCCCAGCAACCTCCCAGTGCCTCCCACTAACCCCCAGTAACACTCCAGTGCTTTCCAGTACGACCCAGTGCCTCCCAGTAACCCCCAGTACATCCCAGTGCCTCTCAGTACTCTCCCAGTATGTCCCAGTAACCCCCCAGTAACCTCCCAGTGCATCCCAGTGAACTCCCAGTAACCCCCCAGTGCCTCCCAGTATGACCCAGTGCCTCCCAGTAACCTCCCAGTACCTCCTAGTAACCGCCAGTAACCTCCCAGTACCACCCAGTGCCTTCCAGTAACCTCCCAGTGCCTCCCAGTGACCCTTCCAGTGCCTCCCAGTAATCCCCCAGTAAACCCCAGTAACCTCCAGTACATCCCATTGTCTCCCAGTAACCCCCCAGCAACCCCCCACCATGTCCCAGTGCCTCCCAGTATAACCCAATACATCCCAGTAAGCTCCCAGTCCCTCCCAGTATGACCCAGTGCCTCCCAGTAACCTCCAGTACCTCCTAGTAACCGCCAGTAACCTCCCAGTACCACCCAGTGCCTCCCAGTAACCTCCCAGTACCACCCAGTGCCTTCCAGTAACCTCCCACTGCCTCCCAGTGACCCTTCCAGTGCCTCCCAGTAATCCCCCAGTAAACCCCAGTAACCTCCAGTACATCCCATTGTCTCCCAGTAACCCCCCAGCAACCCCCCACCATGTCCCAGTGCCTCCCAGTATAACCCAATACATCCCAGTAAGCTCCCAGTCCCTCCCAGTATGACCCAGTGCCTCCCAGTAACCTCCCAGTACCTCCTAGTAACCGCCAGTAACCTCCCAGTACCACCCAGTGCCTCCCAGTAACCTCCCAGTACCACCCAGTGCCTTCCAGTAACCTCCCACTGCCTCCCAGTGACCCTTCCAGTGCCTCCCAGTAATCCCCCAGTAAACCCCAGTAACCTCCAGTACATCCCATTGTCTCCCAGTAACCCCCCAGCAACCCCCCACCATGTCCCAGTGCCTCCAGTATAACCCAATACATCCCAGTAAGCTCCCAGTCCCTCCCAGTATGACCCAGTGCCTCCCAGTAACCTCCCAGTACCTCCTAGTAACCCCCAGTAACCTCCCAGTACCCTCCTAGTACCACCCAGTGCCTTCCAGTAACCTCCCAGTGCCTCCCAGTGACCCTCCCAGTCCCTCCTTGTATCTCCCAGTACATTCCAGTAACCTCCCAGTGCACCGTGACTCACTCCCAGTCCCCCCCAGCACCTCCCAGTCCCTCCCAGTAACCCCTCACCACATCCCAGTAACCTCCCAGTACCACCCACTGCCTCCCAGTAACCTCCCAGCGCCCCATAACCACCTCCCAGTACGCCCAGTGCTTCCCAGTACCCTCCCAATGCCTCCCAGTCACCCTCCCAGTACATCCCAGTACCCTCCCAGTGCCTCCCAGTGCCCCATAACCCCCCCAAACCCCCTCCCAGTGCCCCCCAGCCCCCTCCCAGTGCCTCCCAGTGCTCCCAGTGCCCCACCTGTTGTACATGGCCCACAGCAGGGGCACGTTGGGGGCCCCCCCCAGGCGCTCCCGGCTCTGCTGCACTGGGGGGGGGGCGGCCGCCAGCTCCTCCTGCGGCACCAGTGCCTCCCAGTTACCTCCCAGTCACCCCCCCCAGTGATCCCAGTTACCCCCAGCAACCCTCCCAGTTTCCCTCTGCCCCCCCCAGTCATTCCCAGTTACCCCCCAGTTACCCCCAGCACCCCCCCAGTTACCCCAGGGACTCCCCAGTTTCCCCCAGTAGCTCCCAGTTACCCCCCCAGTCACCCCCCAGCGATCCCAGTTGCTCCCAGTTACCCCCACTTGCCCCAGAGACTCCCCCAGTTACTCCCAGTTACCTCCCAGTGATCCCAGTAACCCCCCAGTTACCCCCACTTACCCCAGGCACCCCCCCCAGTTACCCCCGGTAACTCCCAGTTACCCCCCAGTAACTCCCAGTTATTCCCCACTTACCCCAGGGACCCCCCCCAGTTACTCCCAGTTACCTCCCAGTGATCCCAGTTACCCCCCAGTTACCCCCAGTCACCCCAGGGACCCCCCCAGTTACCCCAGTTACCTCCCAGTGATCCCAGTTACCCCCCAGTTACTCCCAGTAACCCCCCCATTCACCCCCACTTACCCCAGGGACCCCCCATTACCCCCAGTAACTCCCAGTTACCTCCCAGTTACCCCCCAGGCACTCCCAGTTACCCCCCGGTTACCCCAGGGACCCCCCCAGTTACTCCCAGTTACATCCCAGTGATCCCAGTTACCCGCCCAGTTACCCCCGAGACCCCCCCAGTCACTCCCAGTAACCCCCCAGTCACCCCAGTTCCCCCCCCAGTAACTCCCAGTTACCCCAGGGACCCCCCAGTTCCCCCCAGTTACCCCCCAGTAGCCCCCCAGTTACCCTAGGACCCCCCCAGTTACTCCCAGTTACCCCCCAGACCCCCAGTTCCCCCCCCAGTAACTCCCAGTTACCCCCAGTTACCCCACCCCCTCCCCATTTCCCCCCACAACCCCCCCCACAACCCCCCCCCGGACCCCCTATAGCCCCCCCGGACCCCCTATAGCCCCCCTGTAGCCCCCCCCAGTAACTCCCAGTTCCCCCCAGTAACTCCCAGTTCCCCCAGTTCCCCCCACCTGCGTGAAGAGGTGCCCCAGGATCAGCTCGGTGGTGGACGACGTCAGCCCCGACAGCTGGGGGAAGGTATGGGATCCATAGGGGGCACCGGCACCCATCGGGACCCACCGGGACCCCCCAGGATCCATAGGGGGCCGCCGGGACCCCCAGGATCCATAGGGGGCTATAGGGAGCCACAGGGACGCACAGGGACCCACCAGGACATATAGGGGATCTATGGGGACCTATAGGGGACCTATGGCGACCTATAGGGGATCTATGGGGACTTACAGGAGACCTATAGGGGACCTATAGGGGATCTATGGGGACCTGGGACATGTAGGAGACCTATGGGGACCTATAGGGGACATACAGGGGCCCCTATGGGGACTTACAGGAGACCTATAGGGGACCTGGGACATATAGGGGATCTATGGGGACTTACAGGAGACCTATAGGGGACCTATAGGGGATCTATGGGGAGCTGGGACATATATGAGACCTACGTGGACCTACAGGGGACATACAGGGGATCTATGGGGACTTACAGGAGACCTATAGGGGACCTATAGGTGATCTATAGGGACCTGGGACATACAGGAGACCTATGGGGACCTATAGGGGATCTACGAGGAGTTACAGGAGACCTATAGGGGACCTATAGGGACCTGGGACATATAGAAGACCTATGGGGGACCTATAGGGGACATACAGCAAACCTATAGGGGACCTATAGGGGATCTATGGGGACCTGGGACATATAGGAGACCTATGGGGACCTATAGGGGACATACAGAGGATCTATAGGGACTTACAGGAGACCTATAGGGACCTATAGGTGATCTATAGGGACCTGGGACATATAGGAAACCTATGGGGACCTATAGGGGATCTACAGAAGACCTATAGGGGACCTACAGGGGACCTATAGGAGACCTATGGGGGACTTGGGACATATAGGAGACCTATGGGGGACATATAGGGGATCTATAGGGACTTATAGGGGACCTCTAAGGACCCGCAGGCGCCCCACGGGAACGTACGGGGGACCCCACAGGTGACCCGGGAGGGATTGGGGGCGCTATAGGGGGAGGGGGCTATAGGGGGAGGGGCTATAGGGGGAGGGGCTATAGGGGGAGGGGCTATAGGGGGGAGGGGCTATAGGGGGCGCCCACCTTGTGCGCGGCCCAGTCCATCCAGCCCTTGGCCTGCGGGTCGATGTTGACGAGCACCAGGCCCTCGACCGCCCTCCGGGCGGCTCAGCTGCGGGGCACGCGTCACCGCCCGCCCCAAAACCCCGCTAAACGCACCCAAAACCCCGCTAAACGCACCCAAAACCCCGCCAAACGAACCCAAACCCCCGCCAAACGAACCCAAACCCCCGCCAAACGAACCCAAAACCCCCCCCTAAACGAACCCAAACCCCCCTAAACGTACCCAAAACCCACCAAACGCACCCAAAACCCCACCGAAAAACCCAAAACCCTACCGGAAACCCCCCAGATCCCATTAAAAAAAAATAAAAGTCCCACTGAAAAACCCAAAACCCCGCTAAAAACAGTGAAATCCTACTAAAAAAAAAAAAACACTAGAAAAGCCCCAAACCCCACTGGAAACCCCAAGACCCCACTGAAAAACCCGAAACCCCCTAAAAAATGAAACCCCACTAACAGAAACCTGAAACCCCGCTAAAATAAACCCCAAACCCCGCTAAAAAAACCCAGACCCCAATTAAAAAACCCCAAAGCCCACTAAAAAAAAACTAGAAAACCCTGAAACCCCATTACAAAACCCCAAAACCCCACTAAAAACCCCAAACCCCAATTTCAAACCCCCAAACCCCACTAAAAAAAAACCCAAACCCCGCTAAAAAGCTAGAAAACCCTGAAACCCCATTACGAAACCCCAAACCCCAATTTAAAACCCCAAACCCCACTAAAAAACCCCAAACCCCACTAAAAAAACCCAAACCACCACTTAAAAACCCCAAACCCCACTAAAAAACCCCAAAGCCCGCTAAAAAAAAACTAGAAAACCCTGAAACCCCATTACGAAACCCCAAAACCCCAATGTAAAACCCCAAACCCCACTAAAAACCCCAAACCCCAATTTCAAACCCCCAAACCCCACTAAAAAACCCCAAAACAGCGCTAAAAAACCCCAAAACCCCAATTAAAAAACCCCAAACCCCAATTAAAAAACCCCAAACCCCAATTAAAAAACCCCAAACCCCCAAATTAAAAACCCCAAACCCCAATTTAAAAACCCCAAAACCCCACTAAAAAACCCCCAAACCCCACTAAAAAACCCCAAAACCCACTAAAAAACCCCAAAACCCACTAAAAACCCCAAACCCCACTAAAAACCCCAAACCCCACTAAAAAACCCCAAACCCCACTAAAAGAAAACCACTAGAAAACCCTGAAGCCCCATTACAAAACCCCAAAACCCCATTAAAAACCCCAAAACCCCACTAAGAAACCCCAAACCCTACTAAAAAAAAAAGACACCCCACTAAAAACCCTGAAATCCCGCTTGAAAAAGTGAAACCCCACTAAAAACCCCGAAACCACAAAAAACACAGGAAACCCCACTAAAAATCCTGAAACCCCACTAAAAAAACCACGACCCCACTGAAAAAACCCCGAAAGACCACTAAAAAAACACGAAACCCCACTAAAGAACCCAAAACCCTACTGGAAAACCCTAAAACCCCGCTAAAGAACCCGAAACCCCGCTGAATAAAACCAAAACCCCGGTAAAAAAGAACGAAACCCCACTAAAAGGAAACCCAAACCCCACTAAAAACCGTGAAACCCCAATGAGAAAAACAAAACCCAACTAAAAAAAAAACCATAACCCCCTAAAAACCCCACAACCCACCCCATAACCCCCGACCCCATAACCGACCCCATAACCCCACACCCGACCCTATAACCCCCCCATAACCCCCCCCGACCCCATAACTGACCCCATAACCCCATAACTGACCCCATAACCCCACACCTGACCCCATAACCCACCCCCCGACCCCGTAACTGACTCCATAACCCCATAACTGACCCCATAACCCCATAACTGACCCCATAACCCACCCCATAACCCCCCGACCCCATAACCCACCCCATAACCCCACACCCAATCCCATAACCCCCCCATAACCCGACACCCGACCCCATAACCCACCCCATTACCCCCTGACCCCATAACCGACCCCATAACCCCATAACCCCATAACTGACCCCATAACCCCCCGACCCCATAACTGACCCCATAACCCCCGACCACATAACTGACCCCATAACCCCACACCCAACCCCATAACCCATCCCATAACCCCATGACCCCATAACTGACCCCATAACCCCACACCCGACCCCATAACCCCCCGACCCCATAACCCACCCCATAACCCACCCCATAAACCCACACCCGACCCCATAACCCCCCGACCCCATAACCCACCCCATAACCCACCCCATAAACCCACACCCGACCCCATAACCCCCCGACCCCATAACCCACCCCATAACCCCACACCCAACCCCATAACCCCCCATAACCCCCCGACCCCGTAACTGACCCCATAACCCCCCCCCGACCCCCGCTCACCCCGAACTTGGCCAGGACGAAGGCTCCGGCCCCGACCCCGATCCCGATGACGCTCCTGACGCTGTTGTAGGGTCACGGGGGGGGAAAGACACGGGGCCGGGTCAGCCCCCGCCTCCCCGACCCCATAAGGCCTTATAGGGCCGTTACAGGGCCTTATAGGGCATTATAGGGTCTTATAGGATCGTTATAGGCCCTTATAAGGCCTTATAGGGTCATTTTAGGACCTATAGGGCCTTATAGGGGTCATTATAGGGCCTTATAGGGTCACTATAGGGTCTTATAGGGTCACTATAGGGTCGTTATAGGGCCTTATAAGGTTACTATAGGGCCTTTTAAGACCTTATAGGGTCACTATAAGGTCATTACAGGGACATTATAGGGCCTTACAGGGTCACTATAGGGTCGTTATAGGGCCTTATGAGGCCTTATAGGGTCACTCTAGGGCCATTATAGGGTCTTATAGGGCTGTTATAGGGCCTTATAAGGCCTTATAGGGTCATTATAAGGCCTTATGAGGCCTTATAGGGTCACTATAGCGTCATTTTAGGGCCTATAGGGCCTTATAGGGTCATTATAGGGTCGTTATAGGGCCTTATAGGGTCACTATAGGGTCATTATAGGGCCTTACAAGGTCACTATAGGGCCTTATAAGGCCTTATAGGGTCATTTTGGGGCCTATAGGGCCTTATAAGGCCTTATAGGGTCACACAGGATCGTTATAGGGCCTTATAAGGTCACTATAGGGTTGTTATACGGCCTCATAAGGTCACTATAGGGTCGTTATAGGGCCTTTTAAGACCTCATAGGGTCACTGTAAGGTCTTATAGGGCCTTATAGTGTCTTATAGGGCTGTTATAGGGCCTTAAAAGGCCTTACAAGGTCATTATAGGGCCTTATACGGTTGTTATAGAGCCTTATAAGGCCTTATAGGGTCACTATAGGGTCTTATAAAGTCACTATAGGGCTTTATAGGGTTGTTATAGGCCCTTATAAGGCCTTATAGGGTCATTATAGGGCCTTATAAGGCCATTATAAGGACGTTATAGGGCCTTACAGGGTCACTATAGGGCCTTACAGGGTCGTTATAGGGCCTTATAAGGTCATTTTAGGGCCTATAGGGCCTTATAAGGCCTCATAGGGTCATTATACGGCCTTTTAAGACCTTATAGGGTCACTATATGGTCTTATAAGGCCATTATAGGGCCTTATAGGGTTGTTATAGGGTCTTATAGTGTCTTATAGGGTCATTATAGGGCCTTATGAGGCCTTATAGGGTCATTACAGGGCCTTATAAGGTCACTATATGTCGTTATAAGGCCTTTTAAGACCTTATAGGGTCACTACAGGATCTTATAGGGCCTTATAAGGCCTTATAGGATCATTATAGGGCCTTATGAGGCCTTATAGGGTCACTATAGGGTCATGATAGGGCCTTATAAGGTTACTATAGGGCCTTATAAGACCTTATAGGGTCACTACATGGTCTTATAGGGCCATTATAGGGCCTTACAGGGTTGTTACAGGGTCTTATAGTGTCTTATAGGGCTGTTATAGGGCCTACAGGGCCTTATAGGGTCGTTATAGGGCCTTATAAGACCTTATAGGGTCACTACAGGGTCTTATAGGGCCTTATAAGACCTTATAGGGCCTTATGAGCCCTTATAGGGTCACTATAGGGCCATGATAGGGCCTTATAAGGTCACTATAGGGCCATGATAGGGCTTTATAAGGCCTTATAGGGTCATTATACGGCCTTTTAAGACCTTATAGGGTCACTATATGGTCTTATAGGGTTGTTATAGGGCCTCACAGTGTCTTATAGGGCCTTATAAGGGCCTTATAGGGTTATTATAGGGTCGTTATAGGGCCTTATAAGGCCTTATAAGGTCATTATAGGGTCACCGTAGGGCCTTATAATGTCACTATAGGGTCGTTATAGGGCCTTATAAGACCTTATAGGGTCACTATATGGTCTTATAGGGCCTTATACAGTTGTTATAGGGTCTAATAGTGTCTTATAGGGTCATTATAGGGCCTTATGAGGCCTTATATGGTCATTACAGGGCCTTATACGGTCACTATAGGGTCGTTATAAGGCCCTATAAGACCCTGTAGTGACCCTATAAGGTCTTAAAAGGCCTTATAACGACCTTATTAGGCCTTATAGGGTCACTATAGGGTCATGATAGGGCCTTATAAGACCTTATAGGGTCACTACATGGTCTTATAGGGCCATTATAGGGCCTTACAGGGTTGTTACAGGGTCTTATAGTGTCTTATAGGGCTGTTATAGGGCCATTACAGGGACTTACAGGGTCGTTATAGAGCCTTTTAAGACCTTATAGGGTCACTACAGGGTCTTACAGGGCCTTATAAAGCTTTATAGGGTCACTATAGGGCCATGATAGGGCCTTTAGGGCTTTATAGGGCCATTATAGGGCCTTACAGCGTCAGTTCAGGGCGTTATATGGCCTTATAGGGTCATTATAGGGCGTTATATGGCCTTATAGGGTCGTTATATGGCCTTATAGGGTCGTTATAGGGTCTATAGGGCCTCATAGGGCCGTTATAGGGCCTTATAAGGCCATACAGGGTCGCTATAGGGCCTATAGGGCCTCACAGGGTCGCTATAGGGCCTATAGGGCCGCTATAGGGCCACTCACTTGAGGTGCTGCAGGACGCAGGGGATCGTCTCGGCCAGCTGCTCCAGGGACGGGTACTGGTACCTGCGGGACGGGGGCGCTTGTGGGGTCGGGGGGGGGGTTGTGGGGTCGGGGGGGGGGTTGTGGGGTCGGGGGGGGGGGCAATGGGGTCGAGGGGGGCTCAACGGGGTTGATTTGGGGTTAATGGGGTCGACGGGGGGTTAATGGGCCAAGGGGGGATTAATGGGGTCAATGGTTGGCCAACGGGGTCGAGGGGTCGACGGTGGATTAATGGGGCCGAGGGGGGCTTAATGGGGTCAAGGGGGGATTAATAGGGCCGGGGGGGGCTCAATGGGGCCGGGGGGGGTTAATAGGGCCAAGGGGGGCTCAACGGGGTCGATGGGGGATTAATGGGGCCGAGGGCTGGCCAATGGGGTCGAGGGGTCGACGGTGGATTAATGGGGTCAAGGGGGTTTAATGGGGTCAAGGGGGGATTAATAGGGCCGGGGGGGGGCTCAATGGGGCCAGGGGGATTAATGGGGTCAAGGGGGGCTTAATAGGGCCAGGGGAGGCTCAACGGGGCCGGGGGGGTTTAATGGGGTCAAGGGGGGTTAATGGGGTCAAGGGGGGATTAATAGGGCCGAGGGGGGCTCAACGGGGTCGATGGGGGCTTAATAGGGTCGATGGGGGATTAATGGGGCCGAGGGGGGCTCAACGGGGCCGAGGGGGCATTAATGGGGTTGATGGGAGATTGATGGGGTCAAGGAGGGCTTAATAGGGCCGAGGGGGATTAATGGGGTCGATGGGGAATTAATGGGGCCGAGGGGGGCTCAACGGGGTCGATGGGGTATTAATAGGGCTGAGGGGGGCTCAACGGGGTTGATGGGGGCTTAATGGGGCCAAGGGGGGCTCAACGGGGCCGAGGGGGATTAATGAGGTTGATGGGGGATTAATGGGGTCAATGGGGGATTAATGGGGCCGAGGGGGGCTCAACGGGGTCGATGGGGGTTTAATGGGGCCGAGGGGGGCTCAACGGGGTCAATGGGGGCTCAACGGGGTCGATGGGGGGCTTAATAGGGCTGAGGGGGATTAATGGGGCCAAGGGGGGTTTAATGGGGTCAAGGGGGGCTTAATAGGGCCGGGGGGGGCTCAATGGGGCCAGGGGGGGATTAATAAGGCCACGGGGGATTAATGGGGTCAAGGGGGGGTTAACGGGGCCAAGGGGGGAGCAGCACGGACCCCGAGGGGTACGGGGGGGCGCCCTCCTCCATGCCGGGCGCCCTCGAGGTGCAGGCGCAGGAAAGCCGCGGGGCGATCTCCTGCATCTCCTCGTGGGCGAAGAGCGGGGCGAAGCACGACTCGTCTGGGGGTGGGGGGCTCGGCGTGACCTCGAGGCCCCGAGCCCGTAACCCCGACCCCGTAACGCCCCCGTTAGGGTCACTCACGCGTGTGGCCGACGTCGGGGAAGGTGAGGAGCGCGGGGCGGCCCGGCCGGGGCGAGCCCACCACGGTGACGCGCGCGGCCCCGTAGGGCGTCTCCACCACCGCCACGCGCTGGCGCCCCCAAAAAGGGCGGGTTTCGGCCCAAAGTTAGCCTCCCCCCACCCCCACCCCCACCCCGCCCGGCCCCCCCCGGCCCCAAGGCTTCCCCGTTCGGCCCCAAATCGCCTGCTCTCCCTCGAGAATCGCCCGTTTTACCCCAAGAATTGCCCGTTTCCCCTCAAAAATCGCCCATTTGGCCCCAAAATTGCCTACTTTCCCTCAAAAATCGCCCATTTGGCCCCAAAATTGCCTACTTTCCCTCAAAAAATCGCCCGTTTAGCCCCAAAATTGCCTACTTTCCCTCAAAAATCGCCCGTTTAGCCCCAAAATTGCCTACTTTCCCTCAAAAATTCGCCCATTTGGCCCCAAAATCACCCATTTCTCCTCAAGAATCGCCCATTTGGCCCCAAAATTGCCAACTTTCCCTCAAAAGTCACCCGTTTGGCCCCAAATCCACTCATTTGGTCCCAAAATTGCCTACTTTCCCTCAAAAAAAATCGCCCATTTGGCCCCAAAATTGCCTACTTTCCCTCAGAAATCACCAATTTGGCCCCAAAATGGCCTACTTTCCCTCAAAAGTCACCCGTTTGGCCCCAAAATGGCCTACTTTCCCTCAAAAGTCGCCCATTTGGCCCCAAATCCGCCCGTTTGGCCCCAAAATTGCCTTCGTTTCCTCAGAAATCACCAATTTGGCCCCAAAATCACCCATTTCTCCTCAAGAATCGCCCATTTGGCCCCAAAATTGCCTACTTTCCCTCAAAAATTCGCCCATTTGGCCCCAAAATTGCCTACTTTCCCTCAAAAATCGCTCATTTGGCCCCAAAATTGCCTACTTTCCCTCAGAAATCACCAACTTGGCCCCAAAATCGCCCATTTCACCTCAAGAATCGCCCATTTGGCCCCAAAATTGCCGACTTTCCCTCAAAAGTCACCCGTTTGGCCCCAAATCCGCCCATTTGGCCCCAAAATTGCCTACTTTCCCTCAGAAATCACCAATTTGGCCCCAAAATCGCCCATTTCACCTCAAGAATCGCCCATTTGGCCCCAAAATTGCCGACTTTCCCTCAAATATTGCCCATTTGGCCCCAAAATTGCCTGCGTTTCCTCAGAAATCACCCATTTGGCCCCAAAATCACCCATTTTACCCCAAGAATTGCCCGTTTTACCCTCAAAAATCGCCCATTTGCCCCCCAAATTGCCTACTTTCCCTCAAAAGTCACCCATTTGGCCCCAAAATCGCCCATTTCACCTCAAGAATCGCCCATTTGGGCCCCAAAATTGCCTACTTTCCCTCAAAAATTCGCCCATTTGGCCCCAAAATTGCCTACTTTCCCTCAAAAATCGCCCATTTGGCCCCAAAATGGCCCACTTTCCCTCAGAAATCACCAACTTGGCCCCAAAATCGCCCATTTCACCTCAAGAATCGCCCATTTGGCCCCAAAATTGCCTATTCTCCCTCAAATATTGCCCATTTGGCCCCAAAATTGCCTGCGTTTCCTCAGAAATCACCCATTTTGGCCCCAAAATCACCCATTTTACCTCAAGAATTTCCCATTTTACCTCAAGAATTGCCCGTTTTCCCTCAAAAATCGCCCATTTGGCCCCAAAATCACCTACTTTCTCTCAAAAAATTGGCCATGTGGCCCAAAAAATTGCCTATTTTCCCTCAAATAATGCCCATTTGGCCCCAAAATTGCCTACTTTCCCTCAAAAATCGCCCATTAGGCCCAAATCCACCCATTTGGCCCCAAATCGCCTACTTTCCCTCAAACATTGCCCATTTGGCCCCAAAATTGCCTGCGTTTCCTCAGAAATCACCCATTTGGCCCCAAAATCACCCAATTTACCTCAAGAATTGCCCGTTTTCCCTCAAAAATCGCCCATTTGGCCCCAAAATGGCCCACTTTCCCTCAGAAATCACCAACTTGGCCCCAAAATCGCCCATTTCACCTCAAAGATCGCCCATTTGGCCCCAAAATTGCCAACTTTCCCTCAAAAGTCACCCGTTTGGCCCCAAATCCACCCATTTGGCCCCAAAATCGCCTACTTTCCCTCAAAAGTCACCCATTTGGCCCCAAAATCGCCCATTTGGCCCAAAATTGCTGACTTTCCCTCAAATATTGCCCGTTTGGCCCCAAAATTGACTGCTTTTCCTCAGAAATCACCCATTTGGCCCCAAAATCACCCATTTTACCTCAAGAATTTCCCATTTTACCTCAAGAACTGCCCGTTTCCCCTCAAAAATCGCCCATTTGGCCCCAAAATCGCCTACTTTCCCTCAAAAGTCACCAATTTGGCCCCAAAATCGCCCATTTCACCTCAAGAATTGCCCATTTGGCCCCAAAATTGCCCATTTCGCCTCAGAAATTTTCTACTTTCCCTGAAAAATCACCCGTTTGGCCCCAAAATCCCCTGTTTGGCCCCCAAAATTGCCTACTTTCCCTCAAAAATCACCCGTTTGGCCCCAAAATCACCCGTTTGGCCCCCAAAATTGCCTACTTTCCCTCAAAAATCACCCGTTTGGCCCCAAAATCACCCGTTTGGCCCCCAAAATTGCCTACTTTCCCTCAAAAATCACCCATTTGGCCCCAAAATCTTCCCATTTCACCTCAAGAACTGCCCATTTGGCCCCAAATCTGCCCATTTGGCCCTACAAATCACCCATTTCACCTCAAAAATCACCCATTTGTCCCTAAAAATCACCAATTTCACCTCAAAAACTGCCCATTTGGCCCTTAAAATCGCCCATTTTTGCCCCAAACTGCCATTTTTGTCCCCAATTTGCCTGCCCCACCCCCAGTACCTGCCCTTCTTACCCAAAACTGCTTATTTGCACCCAAAATTGTGCCTCGTGGCACAAAATGGCTTGTTTTTCTCCAAAATTTGCTCTTTTGTGCCTAAATTGACCGTTTTAACCCCAAAATTGGCCCCTCTGACCTAAAATTGCCTGTTTTGTCCCCATACCAGCCGTTTGGCCCCAGGTTTGCCCATTCGACCCCAAAATCGCCCCTCTAGCCTCAGCTTTCCCCATTAAACCCCAAATTTTCTCGTTTTACCCCCAAAATCACCCTTTTTGCCCCCAAAATTCCCTCGTCACCACCCGAATCCCCCCATTTGCTCCCCAATTCCATTTTCATCCCCAAAATCACCTCAAACGGCCCCTGAAGCCCCAAATCCCCTTTTTTCTCCTCAAAATCCTCCTTTCCCTCCCAAACCACCCTTTTCTCCTCAAAAAATAACCTTTCGCGCCCAAAATCCCAATTTCTCTCCTCAAAATCCCTTCCCCTCCCCAACCCAAGGTTTTTATAACAAACCAAGCTTTTCCTGCCCCTAAACCCCGCTTTTTCTCCTCAAAACCCTCAATCTTCCCCCAACCCTCCCTTTTCCTCCTCAAAACCTCCCTTTCCCTTCAAAATTCCCACTTTTTCCTCTCAAAAACCTCCCCTTTTGCACAAAAACATCTATTTTGGGCCCCAAATCGTGATTTTTACAACCAAACCCCCCTTTTCTCTCCTCAAAATCCCACTTTTTTCCCCAAATCCCCCTTTTTCACCCCAAAATCCCCCTTTCCCCCTCAGCATCCCCATTTTTCCTGTCAGAATTGCCCCATTCCACCCCCCAAATCCAAGTTTTTCCCCCCAAATCCCAGGTTTCCCCCCAAAGCCCCCGTTTTCCCCTCAGAATTACCCTTTTCCCCAAAAAATCCCACTTTCCCCTCCAAAATCCAACTTTTCTCCTCAGAATATCCATTTCCCTCCACAAATACCCCCCTTTTTCCCCCAAAAATCCCCATTTTTTCCCTCAAAACCCCTCTTTCACCCCCTAAACCCCCCAATTTTCCCCCAAACCACCCATTTCACCCCCAAAAACCCGTTTTTCCCCCCAAAATCCCACTGTTCCTCTCACAATACCCATTTTTCCCCTCAGAATCCCCCTTCCCCCCCAAAAAAATTTTCTCCTCAGAACCCCCACTTTTCCCCCAAAAACCCCACTTTTCAACCCCAAATCCCCCCTTATTTCCCACCAAACCCCCTTTTTTCCCCCAAAATCCCCATTTATTCCCTCAGAATCCCCCTTTCCCCCCAAAAAAATCACTTTTTCCCCTCAGAACCCCCCATTTTCTCCTCAGAACCCCCTTTCCCCCCAAAAAATCCCACTTTATCCCCTCAGAACCCACCTTTTTTCCTCAAAAATCCCAGTTTTCCCCTCAGAATCCCCATTTTTCACTCCAAACCCCCCTTATTCCCCCTCAAACCCCCCATTTTTCCCCCAAAATCCCACTTTTCCCCTCAGAACCCCCACTTTCCTCCCAAAAATCCCACTTTTTGCCCCCAAATCCACCTTTTTCCCCCATAACCCCCACTTTTCTCCTCAGAATCCCTCTTTTTTCCTCAAAAACCCCGCTTGTTCCCCTCAGAATACCCATTTACCCCCGCCAAAAAAAAAAAAAACACTTTTTCCCCTCACAACCCCCCACTTTTCCCTCAAAAATCCCACTTTTTCCCTCACAAACCCCACTTTTCCCCTCAGAATCCCCCTTTCTCCCCCCAAAACCCCACTTTTTCCCCTCAGAACCCCCACTTTTCCCTCAAAAATCCCCCTTATTCCCCCCAAATCCCCATTTCCCCCCCCAAACCCCCTTTTTTCCCCCAAAAAATCCCACTTTTCTCCTCATAACTCTACTTCTTCCCCTCAGAACCCCCATTTTTCCACCAAACCCCCCATTTTTCCAAAAAAATCCCACTTTTTCCCCCAGAACCCCCCATTTTCTGCTCAGAACCCCCCCATTTTCTCCTCAGAACCCCCCATTTTCTCCCCTCAAAACCCCCACTTTTCCCTCAAAAATCCCACTTTTCCCTCAAAAATCCCACTTTTCCCTCAAAAATCCCACTTTTCCCTCAAAAATCCCACTTTTTCTCTCAGAACACTCATTTTTCCCCTCAGAAACCCCCCTTTTCCCCCCAAAACCCCCACTTTTCCCTCAAAAATCCCACTTCCCCCCCCCAAGTCCCCCCTTTTTCCTCAAAAATCCCACTTTTCTCCTCAGAACCCCCCCTTTTCCTCTCAGAATCCTCCTTCCCACCCCAAAACCCCACTTTATCCCCTCAAAAATCCCACTTTTTGCCCTCAAATCCCCCCTTTTCCCCCATAATCCCCATTTTCCCCCTCAGAATCCCCCTTTTTTCCTCAAAAATCCCACTTTTCCTGTCAGAATCCCCGCTTTTCCCTCAAACACCCCACTTTTCACCCCCAAATCCCCCTTATTTCCCCCCAAACCCCCTTTTTTCCTCAAAAACCCCACTTTTCCTGTCAGAATCCCCATTTCTCCCCTCAGAACCCCCCTTTCTCCCCCCAAAACCCCACTTTTTCCCCTCAGAACCCACCTTTTTTCCTCAAAAATCCCACTTTTTCCCTCAGAATCCCCTTTTTCCCCCCAAAATCCCACTTTTCCCCTCAGAACCCCCACTTTCCTCCCAAAAATCCCAGTTTTTACCCCCAAATCCACCTTTTTCCCCCATAACCCCCACTTTTCTCCTCAGAATCCCTCTTTTCTCCTCAAAAACCCCGCTTGTTCCCCTCAGAATACCCATTTACCCCCGCCAAAAAAAAAAAACACTTTTTCCCCTCACAACCCCCCACTTTTCCCTCAAAAATCCCACTTTTCCCTCAAAAACCCCACTTTTTCCCTCACAAACCCCACTTTTCCCCTCAGAATCCCCTTTCTCCCCCAAAAAACCCCACTTTTTCCCCTCAGAACCCCCACTTTTCCTCAAAAATCCCCCTTATTCCCCCAAATCCCCATTTCCCCCCCAAACCCCCCTTTTTTCCCCAAAAAATCCCACTTTTCTCCTCATAACTCTACTTCTTCCCTCAGAACCCCCATTTTTCCACCAAACCCCCCATTTTTCCAAAAAAATCCCACTTTTTCCCCCAGAACCCCCCATTTTCTCCTCAGAACCCCCTTTCTCCCCTCAAAACCCCCACTTTTCCCTCAAAAATCCCACCCTCAAAAATCCCACTTCCCCCCCAAGTCCCCCTTTTTCCTCAAAAATCCCACTTTTCTCCTCAGAACCCCCCCCTTTTCCTCTCAGAATCCTCCTTCCCACCCCAAAGCCCCAATTTATCCCCTCAAAAATCCCACTTTTTGCCCTCAAATCCCCCCTTTTCCCCCATAATCCCCATTTTCCCCCTCAGAATCCCCCTTTTTCCTCAAAAATCCCACTTTTCCTGTCAGAATCCCCGCTTTTTCCCTCAAACACCCCACTTTTCACCCCCAAATCCCCCTTATTTCCCCCCAAACCCCTTTTTTTCCTCAAAAATCCCACTTTTCCTGTCAGAATCCCCATTTTTCCCCTCCCCCTTTTTCCCCCAAAATCCCCCTTTTTCCCCCCAAAATCCCACTTTTCCCCTCAGAACCCCCCATTTTACCCCCAAACCCCCTTTTTCCCCCCAAAATCCCCCTTTTTCCCCCCAAAATCCCACTTTTTCCCCCCAAAATCCCACTTTTTCCCTCAGAGCCCCCACTTTTCCCCTCAGAACCCCCCATTTTCCCCCCAAAATCCCACTTTTCCCCCCAAACCCCCTTTTTCCCCCCAAAATCCCCCTTTTCCCCTCAGAATCCCCCATTTTCCCCTCAGAACCCCCCTGCCCCCCCAAACCCCCACTTTCTCCCCCCAAACCCCGCCCTTTTCCCCCAAAACCCCCTTTTTCCCCCCAAAACCAACCCCTCCCCCCCCCCCCCCCGCTCTCCCCTCCCCACCCCCCGGTTTTCCCAAAACCCCCCTTTTTCCCCCCAAATCCCCCCTCACCTCGCTGCCCTCCTCCCTCGGCTCCGCCATCTTGGGGTCACGCCGTCAGGTGGGGGGGGGGGGGCGAAATTGGGGGGGGGGCGGGGTCACGACCTTTGACCCCGCCCCCTCTGACCCCTCCCCCCCCCCTTGGCCGCCATTTTGTGCCCGTCCCCTTCAAGGGGGGGGGGGGGGGCGTTAATTAAGGGGGGGCGTTAATTAGGAAGGGGGGGGGGGGCGGCCCCAAAACCCACGGGGAGGGGGAGAAAAAACGCCCGGGGAATCCCCCCGGGGGGGTTTTGGGGCCGATCGGGGCTTTTTTGGGGCATTTTTAGGGGCTTTTTTTTTCCCCTCCCCCCCCCCCCGCCACCTTCACTTGCCTTTGCCGGCCGCCCCTCCCCCACCCGGGGGAACCCCCCCCCCCCCCTCCCCCCACCCACACGGGGGGGGAGGGGCCGTGACGTAACGGGGGGGGACCCGAAAAGGGGGGCCCCGAGGGGCCTATGGGGCCTATAGGGGTCTATAGGGGTCTATAGGCGTCTATAGGGGGCCCTATAGGGGTCTATAGGGGGCCTATAGGGGTCTATAGGGGTCTATAGGGGTCTATAGGCGTCTATAGGGGGCCCTATAGGGGTCTATAGGGGAACCTATAGGGGTCTATGGGGGCCCTATAGGGCCGGGGGGGGGGGCGGAGGGGGCACGGCCCCATAAGGACCCACGGGACCCTATAGGGCCCCTATAGGATCCATAGGGGACACGTGGCCCTATAGGGGACACGTGGCCCTATAGGGGACACACGGCCCTATAGGGGACGCACGGCCCTATAGGGGACACACGGCCCTATAGGGGACACGTGGCCCTATAGGACCCAGGGGGACCTATGGGACCCAGGGGACCCGTGGCCGTGACGTAACGGGGGGGACCCAAAAAGGGGGGCCCCGAGGGGCCTATAGGGGTCTATAGGCGTCTATAGGGGGGCCCTATAGGGGTCTATAGGGGCCCTATAGGGGCCCTATAGGGCCGGGGGGGGGGGGGGGCGGAGGGGGCACGGCCCCATAAGGACCCACGGGACCCTATAGGGCCCCTATAGGATCCATAGGGGACACACAGCCCTATAGGGGACGCACGGCCCTATAGGGCCCACGTGGCCCTATAGGACCCAGGGGGACCCAGGGGACCCAGGGGACCCGTGGCCCTATAGGATCCACGCAGCCCCATAGGACCTGCAGGACCCACACGGCCCTATGGGACCTGCATGTCTCTATAGGGCCCACAGCCCCGCAGGATCCATGCAGCCCTATAGGATCCATGCAGCCCTATAGGACCCACGGGACCCACGGCCCCACGGGACCCACTTGTCCCTATAGGACCCGCATGGCCCTATAGGTCCCACGGCCCCATAGGGCCCACACGGCTCTATAGGACCCTATAGGATCCATGGGACCCACGTGTCCCCATAGGGCCCACAGCCCCATAGGACCCACACAGCCCTATAGGTCCCATGGGACCCACACGACCCTATAGGACTCACAGCCCCATAGGACCCACACGGCCCCATAGGACCCATACAGTCCTATAGGACCCACACAGCCCCATAGGACCCACGCAGCCCTATAGGACCCACATGGCCCTATAGGACCCCCCGTCCCACTGTGGCCCTATAGGACCCACATGGCCCTATAGGATGGCCCCCCCCCGTCCCAGTGCCCCTATAGGACCCACGTGACCCCATGTCCCCATAGGACCTGCACAGCCCTATAGGACCCACATACCCCTATAGGACCCACAGGTCCCCACCCCCCTATAGGACTCCCCTGCCCCTATAGGGCCCACATGTCCCCATGCCCCACAGGACACACGCTGCCCTATAGGACCCACAAGTCCCTATAGGACCCCCTTGTCCCCATGCCCCTATAGGACCCCCACGTCCCTATAGCACCCACATGTCCCTACAGGACCCCCCTGTCCCCACGCCCCTATAGGACCCACATGCCTCTATAGGGCCCACACGTCCCTATAGGACCCACATGTCCCTATGGGACCCACACTGCCCTATAGCACCCACATGTCCCCCTGTCCTCATGACCCTATAGCCCCCCTGTGACTCTATAGGACCCTATAGGTCCCACACATCCCCATGGCCCTATAGGAACCACAAGTCCCCATATCCCTATAGGTCCCCTGTTTCCCTATAGGACCCGCACGCCCCTATAGGAGCCCCCTGTCCCCATGCCCCTATAGGACCCACATGTCCCTATAGGACCCCATGACCCTATAGGACCCCATGACCCTATAGGACCCCCCCATTCCCCTATAAAACCCCATGACCCTATAAGACCTCCCCGTTCCCCTATAGGACACCTGTGCCCATATAGGACCCCATGACCCTATAGGACCCACACAGCCCTATAGGACCCCCGTGCCCCTATAGGACCCCCCCGTGCCCCTATAGGAACCCCCCCATTCCCCTATAGGTCCCCATGACCCTATAGGACCCCCCCATGCCCCTATAGGACCCCCCCCATTCCCCTATAGGACCCTGTGACCCTATAGGACCCACACAGCCCTATAGGACCCCTGTGCCCCTATAGGACCCCCCCCTGCCCCTATAGGTCCCCCCCCGCCCCTATAGGACCCCGTGACCCTATAGGACCCCCCCGTGACCCTATAGGACCCCCCCCCCGCCCCTATAGGACCCCCCCGTGACCCTATAGGACCCCGTGACCCTATAGGACCCCCCCGTGCCCCTATAGGACCCCATGACCCTATAGGACTCCCCCCATGCCCCTATAGGACCCCCCCCCGCCCCTATAGGACCCCATGACCCTATAGAACTCCCCCCATGCCCCTATAGGACCCCCCCATGCCCCTATAGGACCCCCCCGTGACCCTATAGGACCCCCCCCGTGCCCCTATAGGACCCCCCCGTGACCCTATAGGACCCCATGACCCTATAGAACTCCCCCCATGCCCCTATAGGATCCCCCCATGCCCCTATAGGACCCCCCCGTGCCCCTATAGGACCCCCCCCATTCCCCTATAGGACCCCCCCCGCCCCTATAGGACCCCATGACCCTATAGAACTCCCCCCATGCCCCTATAGGACCCCCCCATGCCCCTATAGGACCCCCCCCCGCCCCTATAGGACCCCATGACCCTATAGAACTCCCCCCATGCCCCTATAGGACCCCCCCGTGCCCCTATAGGACCCCCCCATGCCCCTACAGGACCCCCCCGTGACCCTATAGGACCCCCCCGTGCCCCTATAGCCCCTCCCCCCCCCCGTCCCCAACCCCCCCAGGAGGGCCCCGGCGGGAGGGGGGAGGGGCGGGGCTATAATTAGCCCCGAGCACGTGACCGCCTCCCGCCCCTCCCCCCACGCCAATTAACGCTGTCGTTAACGAGCCGCGCCCCGGCCCCCGCCCGCCCCCGCCCGTAGCCCCGCCCCCTCGTCACCGCCCACGGCCTCATTTGCATACGGGCACTTCCGCCGCGCCCTTCAATAATTAACGACTCCTAATTAATTCCTTGTTTACTCCTAATTAATTAATTGCTCCTAAGTAATTACCCCCAATTAATTAACCGGGGGGGGGGGGGGTCTCAGACCTAATTAACTATTCGCGCGTAACCGGCCGCTCGTGGGTAATTAATTAGGGAGGGGGGGAGGGGCGGTAATTAATTAATTAGGCACACGGCGTTAATTGTGGGCGAGGGGGTGATTAGGGGAGGGGTGATTAATGCCCGAGGTTAATGAGGGGGTGGTCCCACGGGGGGTGGTCCTGGGGGGCAACACGGGACGGACACGGGATTAACACGGGATTAACACCGGATTGGCACGGGATTAGCACGGGATTAACATGGGATTAGCACGGGATTGGCACGGGATTAACATGGGATTGGCACGGGATTAACATGGGATTGGCACGGGATTAGCACGGGGTGGAATCTGGTTTAACATGGGACTGACACGGGATTAAATCTGGATTAACATGGGATTGACACGGGGTGGAATCTGGATTGACACAGGATTGAATCTGGATTGACACGGGATTAACATGGGATTGACATGGGATTGGCACGGGATTAGCACAGGTGGAATCTGGATTAACATGGGACTGACACAGGATTAAATCTGGATTAACGTGGGATTGACAGGGGGTAGAATCTGGGTTAACATTGGGAGTGACATGGGATTAAATCTGGATTGACATGGGATTGACACGGGATTGACATGCTGTGGAATCCGGATTGACATGGGATTGAATCTGGATTAACATGGGATTGACACGGGATTAAATCTGGAATGACATGGGATTGACATGCTGTGAAATCCGGATTGACATGGGATGGAATCTGGATTCACACGGGATTGACACGGGATTGACATGCTGTGGAATCCGGATTGACATGGAATTGAATCTGGATTAACATGGGATTGACATGGGATTGAGAGGGGGTGGAATCTGGATTGACACGGGATTGACACGGGATTGACAAGGGATTGACATGGGATTGACTCAGGGTGGAATCTGGATTGACATGGGATTAACAAAGGATTGACACGGGACTGAATCTGGATTAACAAGGGGTTGGCATAAAATTGAATCTGGATTGACATGCGATTGACATGGGATTGGCATAGGATTGCATCTGGATTAACATGGGATTGATATGGGGTGCAATCTGGATTGACATGGGATTAACAAGGGATTGACACAATATTGAATCTGGATTGATACAGGATTGACACGGGACTGACACAGGATTGACATGGGATTCAATCTGAATTAACACAGGGTTGGCATGGGGTGGAATCCGGATTAACATGGGATTGACATGCGGATTGAATCTGGATTAATATGGGATTGGCATGGGATTGAACCGGGATTGAATCTGGATTGAAACAGGATTGACACGGGATTGACACAGGGTGGAATCTGGATTAGCATGGGATTGACACGGGATGGACACGGGGTGGAATCTGGATTAACACAGGATTGACATGGGACTGAATCTGGATTAACATGAGATTGACACAAAATTGAATCTGGATTGACATGCAATTGACATGGGATTGATTTGGGATTGAATCTGGATTAACATGGGATTGACACTGGATTGAATCTGGATTAACAGGGGATTGATATGGGATTGGCACAGGATTGAATCTGGATTAACAGGGGATTGACACTGGATTGACATGGGATTGACATGGGACTGACACGGGATTCAATCTGAATTAACACGGGACTGACACAGGGTGGAATTGGGATTAACATGGGATTGACACGGGGTAGAAACAGGATCGACGTGGGACTGAATCTGGATTAACACAGGATTGACACGGGGTGGAATCTGGATTAACATGGGATTGACACAGGGTGGAATCTGGATTGACATGCGATGGAATCTGAATTAACATGGGATTGACCCAGGGTAGAATCTGGATTAACATGGGATTAACAAGGGATTGACATAGGGTGGAATCTGGATTAACACGGGATTGGCACGGGATTGACACGGGATTGACAGGGTGTGGAATCTGGATTGATACGGGATTGACACGGGATTGAATCTGGATTAACACGGGATTGGCACGGGATTGACACGGGACAGAAACTGGGGACAAAGTGCGCTTTACATGGGATTAACACGGATTAACACAGGCAAAACTGTTTAAACATGGGATTTACATGGGAACAACACGGGATTTACACGGATTAACACGGGTAGGGTTGGAAAAACATGGGATAAAGACGGGATTAACACGGGAATGACAGGGGATTAACACGGGATTAACACGGGATTGACACGGGACCAACACGGCACCAGGGGAGGTCCCAACATGTAACGAACATGCTACAAACATGCGATCGCCACGGGACGGGGGAGGGCGGGGGATTAACACGGGTTAACACGCCAACGACACGCGACAGTCCCAGGGCCAACGCGGGATTAACACGGGGTCAGGGCAGGCAGGCGGCAACGAACACGGGACTGACACGCAACCCACACGCGGCCGACATGCGATCGGCACGGGATTAGCGCGGGATTAAGGCAGGCAGATGCGAATCGACACGGGATTAACATGCACGTGGCGACAGGCCACCGGCACGGGATTACCACGGGATTAACACGGGCCAGGGGCAGGCCCGGCGGCGACTCGGCACGGGCCGACACGCTAACGACATGTGTCCGTCCTCCCAGCATGCAGTGGCAGCGGGGCCGTGTCCTTAGCGTGTCGCGGGGCCCTGAGCGTGTTGTCCGTGTCCTTAGCGTGTTGCTGTCCCGCAGCGGGTTGCCCTTACCATGTGCTCGTCCTTAGCGTGTTCTCCTTGGCGTGTCGTAATCCCACGTGGGTTCTCCTTAGCGTGTCGTAATCCTTAGTGTGTCCTTAGCGTGTTGTAATCCCACACACAGCAGCCTTAGCGCATTCTCCTCGGCGTGTCGTAATCCCACGCGGGTTCTTCTTGGCGTGGTGCAATCCTTAGCATGTCCTTAGCGTGTTGTAATCCCACACGCGACAGCCTTAGCGTGTTCTCCTTGGCGTGTCGTAATCCCACGCGGGTTCTCCTTGGCGTGGCGCAATCCTTAGCGTGTCCTTAGCGTGTTGTAATCCCACACGCGACAGCCTTAGCGCGTTCTCCTCGGCGTGTTGTAATCCCACACGTGCTCTCCTTAGCATGTTGTAATCCTTAGCATGTCCTTAGCATGTCCTTAGCATGTTGTAATCCTTAGCGTGTTCTCCTTAGCGTGTCGTAATCCCACGCGTGTTGCAATCCACATCACGCCGTCCTTAGCGTGTCCTTAGCGTGTTGGCATTGCCGTTGGCATGCCAGCGCCCTTAGCGTGTTCTTACGCGTGTTGTTGCCACCCGTGGCGTGTCCTGCCCGTGTCACCACCCCCCTTAGCGTGTCCTACCCATGTTCTGGTCACCCTCGGCGTGTCCCACACGTGTTGTCACCCTTAGCGTGTCCTACCCATGTCATAACCGTTCGCGTGTCCTACACGTCGCCCCCCCTTCCCATGTCATGGTCACCCTTAGCGTGTCCTACCCATGTCGCCACCCCCCTTAGCGTGTCCTCCCCATGTCGCCACGTGTCTCCAGCCCCTTAGCGTGTCCTACCCGTGTCACCACCTTTCTCATGTCCTATAGATGTTCTGGTCACCCTTAGCGTGTCCTACCCATGTTTTAAACCCCCTTAGCATGTCCTACCCATGTCACCACCCCCCTTAGCGTGTCCTACCCATGTTATAACCCCCCTTAACGTGTCCTACCCATGTTAATAGTCACCCTTAGCATGTCCTACACATGTCGCCACGTGTCGCCACCCCGTTAGCGTGTCCTACCCATGTTAATAGTCACCCTTAGCGTGTCCTCCCCGTGTCACCACCCTTCTCATGTCCTATACATGTTATGGTCACCCTTAGCGTGTCCTACCCATGTCACCACCCCCCTTAGCATGTCCTCCCCATGTTGACACGTGTCTCCACCCCCTTAGTGTGTCCTCCCCATGTCGCCACCCCCTTAGCATGTCCTACCCGTGTTACACCCCCCCTTAGCATGTCCTACGCATGTCACCACCCCCCTTAGCGTGTCCTCCCCATGTCATCACGTGTCGCCACCCCCTTAGCGTGTCCTACCCATGTCACCACCCCCTTAGCATGTCCTACCCATGTCGCCACGTGTCGCCACCCCCTTAGCGTGTCCTACCCATGTTATCCCAGCCCTTAGCGTGTCCTACCCATGTCACCACACCCTTAGCATGTCCCACACATGTCGCCACGTGTCGCCACCCCCTTAGCGTGTCCTACCCATGTTAATAGTCACCCTTAGCGTGTCCTCCCCGTGTCACCACCCTTCTTATGTCCTATAGATGTTCTGGTCACCCTTAGCATGTCCTACCCATGTTATAAACCCCCTTAGCATGTCCTACCCATGTCACCACCCCCCTTAGCGTGTCCTCCCCATGTTATAACCCCCCTTAAAGTGTCCTACCCATGTTAATAGTCACCCTTAGCATGTCCTACACATGTCGCCATGTGTCGCCACCCCGTTAGCGTGTCCTACCCATGTTAATAGTCACCCTTAGCGTGTCCTCCCCGTGTCACCACCTTTCTCATGTCCTATACATGTTCTGGTCACCCTTAGCGTGTCCTACCCATGTTATCCCAGCCCTTAGCGTGTCCTAACCATGTTACAACCCCCCTTAGCATGTCCTACCCGTGTCACCACCCCCCTTAGCATGTCCCACCCATGTCGCCACGTGTCGCCACCCCCTTAGCGTGTCCCACCCATGTCGCCACATGTCGCCACCCCCCTTAGCATGTCCTCCCCATGTCGCCACGTGTCGCCACCCCCTTCGTGTGTCCTACCCATGTTATCCCAGCCCTTAGCGTGTCCTAACCGTGCCGCCACCCCCCTTAGCGTGTCCGTGTCCCCCCCCAACCCCCGTCCCCCGTCTCACGCGTGCCCGGCGTCCAGGCGCGGCGCCAGGCGTGCCAGCAGCTCCCGCAGGTGCCGGGCGCCGGCGCTGGCGGCCTCCAGCACCTCCTGGTGCCCGGCGGGGGGCTCGGGGGCCGGGCCCCCGTCCTCGGGGGGCAGCGGGGCCGCGTTGGTGATCAGCGACAGCCCCAGCACCCGCAGCCCGCAGTGACGCGCCGCCACCGCCTCCGACACCGTGCTCATGCCTAAAAGGGGCGGGAACACGCGAAGGACACGCTAAGGACATGCTAAGACCCCGCTGAGACCCTGGCCGCCCCCCTCCGACACCCCCGACCCCCTTCTTCTGGGGTTTCCCTACTCTTATCTTATCAATTTTTACCGTTTTTTATCAATATTTGGGTGTTGGGAGGGGTTATTGTGGTCGACACGCGTGTGCTTGGCGTGTTCTTGGCGTGATCGCCGTCCTGCATGGGGTTAGGGAGGGGTCTGGGGGAGATGGGGCGGGTTTTGGGGTGGTTTATGGGGATTTAGGGGGTTGTGTTGAAATATTGGGATCCTAGTGTGTTCCTAGCGTGTGCTTAGCATGTTATCAGCGTGTCTTAGCGTGTTATTAGGGTGTTTTAGTGTGTTATTAGCATGTATCCGCATGTTATTAGGGTGTTTTAGCGTGTTTTTAGCATGTCTTAGTGTGTTATTAGGGTGTTTTCAGCGTGTTTGGGTCTTGTTTTGGGTTATAGGGTCTTGCTCATGCCTAAAGGGGGCGGGGACACACTAAGGACACGCTAAGCACATGCTAAGACCCCGCCGAGACCCCGGCCGCCCCCCTCCTACACCCCCAGCCCCCCTCTTTTGGGGTTTCCCTACTCTTACGTTATCAATTTTTACCATTTTTTGTCGATATTTGGGTGTTGGGAGGGCTTATTGTGGTCGACACGCATGTGTTTGGCGTGTTCTTGGCGTGAGCGCTGTCCTACCTGGGTTAGGGAGGGGTCCGGCGGGGATAGAGGGGTTTTTGGGGTGGTTTATGGGGATTTAGGGGGTTGCGTTGAAATATTGTGGTCCTAGCGTGTTCCTAGCATGTTCCTAGCATGTGCTTAGCATGTTATTAGCATGTCTTAGCGTGTTATTAGGGTGTTTTAGTGTTTTTAGCATGTCTTAGCATGTTATTACAGTGTTTTCAGCGTGTTTGGGTCTTGTTTTGGGTTATAGGGTCTTGCTCATGCCTAAAGGGGGCGGGGACACGCTAAGGACACGCTAAGAACACGCTAAGACCCCGCCAAGACCCTGGCCGCCCCCCTCCTACACCCCTAGCTCCCCTCTTTTGGGGTTTTCCTCCTCTTTTGTTGCCAATTTTTATCATTTTTTATCGGTATTTGGGTCTTGGGAGGGATAAATGTGGTCGACACGCGTGTGCTTGGCGTGTTCTTGGCGTGAGCGCCGTCCTACCTGGGTTAGGGAGGGGTCCGGCGGGGATAGAGGGGTTTTTGGGGTGGTTTATGGGGATTTAGGGTGTTGCGTTGAAATATTGTGGTCCTAGCGTGTTCCTAGCATGTTCCTAGCATGTGCTTAGCATGTTATTAGTGTGTCTTAGCATGTTATTAGGGTGTTTTAGTGTGTTTTTAGCATGTCTTAGCGTGTTATTAGGGTGTTTTCAGCGTGTTTGGGTCTTGTTTTGGGTTATAGGGTCTTGCTCATGCCTAAAGGGGGCGGGGACACACTAAGGACACGCTAAGCACATGCTAAGACCCCGCCGAGACCCCGGCCGCCCCCCTCCTACACCCCCAGCCCCCCTCTTTTGGGGTTTCCCTACTCTTATCTTATCAATTTTTACCGTTTTTAATCAATATTTGGGTGTTGGGAGGGGTTATTGTGGTCGACACGCGTGTGCTTGGCGTGTTCTTGGCGTGATCGCCGTCCTGCATGGGGTTAGGGAGGGGTCTGGGGGAGATGGGGCGGGTTTTGGGGTGGTTTATGGGGATTTAGGGGGTTGTGTTGAAATATTGGGTCCTGGTGTGTTCCTAGCGTGTTCCTAGCATGTGCTTAGCGTGTTCTTGGCGTGTTCTTGGCATGTCATTGGGCTTTTTTGGGCTCATTTAACGCGGGGGTGGTTTTGGGGTGGTCCTGGGGGGTTCAGGGTTTTCCGGGGCGGTTTTGGGGCGGTTTGGGGTGTTCCTGGGTGGGTTTTTGGGGTGTTTCTGGGTGGTTTTGGGGGCGGTCCTACACGGTTTTGGGGTATTTCTGAGTGGTTTGGGGTATTTCCGTAGGGTTTTGGGGTATTCTACACGGTTTTGGGGTATTTGTATGGTTTTGGGGTGGTCCTACAGGGTTTTGGGCTATTTCTGTGGGGTTTTGGGGTGGTCCTATATGGTTTTGGGGTCTTCCCGTGTAGTTTGGGGTTATTTCTGCGGGGTTTTGGGGCGTTCCTACATGGTTTGGGGCTAATTCCATGCAGTTTGGGGCTACTTGTGGGGTTTGGGGCTACTTCCATGGGGTTTGGGCTATTTCTGTGGGGTTTGGGGCTATTTCCGTGGGGTTTTGGGTTACTTCCATGGGGTTTTGGGGCTACTTCCGTGGGGTTTTGGGCTACTTCCGTGGGGTTTTGGGCTACTTCCGTGGGGTTTGGGGCTATTTCCGTGGGTTTTGGGGCTACTTTCATGGGGTTTGGGGCTATTTCCGTGGGGTTTTGGGCTATTTCTCTGGGGTTTGGGGCTACTTCCGTGGGGTTTGGGGTTATTTCTATAGGGTTTTGGGGTGGTCCTATATGGTTTTGGGGTATTTCTTGGGGGTTTGGGGCTACTTCCATGGGGTTGGGGCTACTTCCGTGGGGTTTGGGGCTACTTCCGTGGGGTTTGGGGCTATTCCTCTGTAGTTTTGGGTTATTTCTATAGGGTTTTGGGGTGGTCCTGTAGGGTTTTGGGGTATTTCCGTGGGGTTTGGGGCTACTTTCATGGGGTTTTGGGCTACTTCCGTGGGGTTTGGGGGCGTTCCTACATGGTTTTGGGCTATTTCCACGTAGTTTGGGGCTATTTGTGGGGTTCTGGGCTATTTCTGTGGGGTTTGGGGCTACTTTCATGGGTTTTGGGCTACTTCCATGGGTTTGGGGCTATTTCTGTGGGGTTTTGGGCTAATTCCATGGGTTTTGGGGCTACTTTCATGGGGTTTTGGGCTACTTCCGTGGGGTTTTGGGCAATTCCCCACCCCCCCGCCGGACTCACCGACGGCGTCGGCGCCGGCGCGCTGCAGGAAGCGGCACTCGGCCACGGTCTCGTAGCTGGGGCCGCCCACCCCGGCGTAGACGCCCTCGCGCGCCCGCAGCTCCGGGGGGGCCATGGCCAGCGCCAGGCGCCGCAGCTCCGGGTCGTAGGCGTCCAGCATGGTCGGGAAGCGGGGGCCGAAGCTGGGGGGGGTTTTTGGGGGGAAAAAACGAGGAGAAACGGGGTCACCGACGGGGCGGGAGGCTCCGGAGGCGTTGGGGAGGTTGGGGTGGGCTTGGGGGCTTCAAAGGGTGGTGGCCATCTCAAGCAGCTTCACGGAGGTTGAGGTGGGGTTGGGTTGTCTGCATCGTGGTGGACATCTCAACCAGCTTCATGGAGGTTGTGGGGTCGTTGGGTTGTCTACATCGTGGGGGACACCTCGACCAGGTCATGGTGGCCTTGGGGCTTCCAAACCGTGGGGGACACCTCGACCAAGATCAGGGCCATCTTGGTGGCCTTGGGTTGTCTAAATTATGGTGGACACCTCCACCAAGACCATGAACATCATGGTGGACACCTCAACCAACTTCATGGAGGTTGTGGGGTCGTTGGGTCTTCTAAACCATGGTGGACACCTCTACCAACGTCACGGAGGTTGTGGGGTCGTTGGGTTGTCTACACGATGGGGGACACCTCGACCACGTCTTGGTGGCCCTGGGGCTTCCAAACCATGGTGGAGACCTCGACCAGCATCAGGGCCATCGTGGTGGCCTTGGGTTGTCTAAACCATGGTGGACACCTCGGTCGTCATCGTGGACATCTGGGTGTCCTTCTGTCTCCTGTCCCTTGAGGGACACCAAAGTCCCCCCCTGGTGGCCACTGAGGTCCTCATAATGGCCACCAAGGTCCCCATGGTGGTCCCAAAGATGGCCACCAAGGTCCCCAAGGTGGTCCCAAAGATGGCCACCGAGACGGACGCCAAGATGGACACCACGAAGGCCACCAAGGTCCCCAAGACGGCCCCAGTGGTGGCCACCAAGGTCCCCAAGATGGCCACCAGGGTCCCCAAGATGGCCCCAATGGTGGCCACCAAGATGGACACCAAGATGGACACCACGAAGGCCACCAAGGTCCCCAAGATGGCCACCAAGACCCCCCCAAGATGGCCTCCAAGCCCCCCAAGATGGCCCCAATGGTGGCCCCCAAGGTCCCCAAGATGGTCCCAATGGTGGCCACCAAGACGGACGCCAAGATGGACACCATGAAAGCCACCAAGGTCCCCATGCTGGCTTCAAGGTGGCCACCAAGGTCCCCAAGATGGCCACCAAGGCCCCCATAGTGGTCCGAATGGTGGCCACCACGGTCCCCAAGATGGCAGCCAAGACCCCCAAGATGGCCCCAATGGTGGCCCCCAAGGTCCCCGAGATGGTTCCTAGTGTGGCCACCAGGACGGACACCAAGATGGACACCACGAAGGCCACCAAGGTCCTCAAGATGGCCACCAAGCCCCCTAAGACGGCCCCCAGTGGTGGCCACTAAGGTCCCCAAGATGGCCCCCAAGACCCCCAAGATGGCCACCAAGGTCCCCAAGATGGTCCCAATGGTGGCCACCAAGACGGACGCCAAGATGGACACCACGAAGGCCCCCAAGGTCTCCAAGATGGCCACCAAGGCCCCTAAGATGGCCACCAAGGCCCCCAAGGTGGTCCCAATGGTGGCCACTGAGACGGACACCAAGATGGACACCACGAAGACCACCAAGGTCCTCAAGATGGCCACCAAGCCCCCTAAGATGGCCACCAAGACCCCCAATGTGGCCCCAATGGTGGCCACCAAGGTCCCCAAGATGGCCATCAGGGTCCCCAAGATGGTCCCAATGGTGGCCACCAAGACGGACACCAAGATGGACACCACAAAGGCCACCAAGGTCCCCAAGATGGCCACCAAGACCCCTAAGATGGCCCCCAAGCCCCCCAGGACGGCCCCCAAGCCCCCCAGGATGGCCCCAGTGGTGGCCCCCAAGCCCCCCAAGGTGGCCCCCAAGGCAGCCCCCGCTCACCGCTCATCGTTGGGCCCGACGAGGGGCCCGCGGCCGGCCAGGCCGGGCAGGTCGATGTGGTCCTTGATGACCATGAGGTCCCCGGGGCCCAGCGCGGGGCTGAGGCTGCCGGCGGCGTTGGTCAGCACCAGCGTGTGGACGCCCAGCAGGCGCAGGGCGCGCACCGGCAGCACCACCTGGGGACGCGGGGCCAGGGCGTCGGGGCGGAGAACTTTGGGGCTGGGGGACTCGGGGCGGGGAACGGCGAGGGTGGAGGACGTGGGGTGGAGGAACAGCGGGGTGAGGAACATCGGGGTTGAGGAACTTGGGGTGAAGGACATGGGGGTGAGGAACAGCGGGGTGAAGGATATGGGGGTGAGGAACATGGGATTGAAGAACTTTGGGGTGAGGAACATCGGGGTGAGGAACATTTGGGGTTGAGGAACATTGGGGTGAGGAAATTCAAGGCTGAGGAACTTGGGGTGAAGGATGTGGGGGTGAGGAACATCAAGGTTGAGGAACTTGGGGTGAAGATCATTGGGGTGAGGAACATTGGGGTGAAGAACATCAAGGCTGAGGAACTTGGGGTGAAGGACATCAGGGTGAGGAACATCAAGGTTGAGGAACTTGGGGTGAAGGACATCAGGGTGAGGAACATCAAGGCTGAGGAACTTGGGGTGAAGGACATCAGGGTGAGGAACATCAAGGCTGAGGAACTTGGGGTGAAGGACATCAGGGTGAGGAACATCAAGGTTGAGGAACTTGGGGTGAAGGACACTGGGGTGAGGAACATCGGGGTGAAGGATGTGGGGGTGAGGAACATCAGGGTGAGGAACATCAAGGTTGAAGGACATCGGGGTGACGGACATGGGGTTGAGGAACATTTGGGGTGAGGAACATTTGGGGTTGAGGAACATTTGGGGTTGAGGAACTTGGGGTGAAGGACATGGGGGTGAGGAACATTGGGGCTGAGGAACATCAGGGTGAGGAACTTTGGGGTGAGGAACATCAAGGCTGAGGAATTTGGGGTGAAGAACATTGGGGTGAGGAACATCAGGGGTGAAGGATATGGGGGTGAAGAACATTTGGGGTGAGGAACATCAAGGTTGAAGAACTTTGGGGTGAGGAACATCAAGGCTGAGGAACTTGGGGTGAAGGATATGGGGGTGAGGAACATTCGGGTGAGGAACATGGGATTGAAGAACTTTGGGGTGAGGAACATCAGGGTTGAAGGACATTGGGGTTGAGGAACTTGGGGTGAAGAACATTGGGGTGAGGAACATCAAGGTTGAAGAACTTTGGGTGAAGAACTTTGGGGTGAGGAACATGGGGGGTTGAGGAACATCAAGGTTGAAGGACATCGGGGTTGAAGAACTTTGGGGTGAGGAACACCAAGGTTGAGGAACTTGGGGTGAAGGATGTTGGGGTGAGGAACATCAAGGTTGAAGGACACTGGGTTGAGGAACATTGGGGTTGAGGAACATCGGGGTGAGGAACTTGGGGTTGGGGGACATCGGGGTGGGGGCCGTGGGGCACCCGATGGGGCAGGGCTGGACCCGGGGGACCCCCAGGAGCACCCGCGGGACCCCCCCCGAGACCCCCCTGGCGCCGTCGGCCCCACTGACCGCGGACGGGACCCGAAGCCCAGGACCCGGCCCCACGGAGACCCCCAGCCCCATAGCGCCCCATAGCGCCCTCCCCACCCCATAGCGCCCCCCTCCAGCCCCATAGCGCCCCCCCCCAGCCCCATAGCGCCCCATAACCCCGCCGTGGGGCGCACCTGGGGGGCGCTGTACCCCTCGTAGAGGTGGAAGCGTCCCTGCAGCACCGCGCACGGCGCCGCCCCCAGGCGCCCCAGCACCAGGCGCCCCGCGTGCCCCGACACTGCCCGGGGGGGGGGGGGGGGGGACGCGCCCCGTCAGTGGGGCCCGCCCCCCAAATACCCCCCCAAATACCCCCCCCCAAAGACCCCCCCCAAAGACCCCCCCCAAAGACCCCCCCCAAATTGGGATATCCCATCCCAATCCGGGATCCATCCCAATGCGCCCCAAAAAGCCCCAAATCCCCCCCCAAGTTCCCCTTGAAACCGCCCCAACCCCCCCAAGTTCCCCTAAATCCCCCCCAAATCCCCCCCAACCCCTCCAAATCCCCCCCAAATTTTCCTAAATCCCCCGTAAACCCCCCCAAATCCCCCCCAAATCCCCTCGAAACCCCCCCAAACCCACCCCCAAATACCCACCAAATCCCCCCAAACCCCCCTCAGATCTCCCTAAATCCCCCCAACCCCCCCCAAATCCCCCCCAAATCCCCCTCAACCCCCCCCCAATTCCCCTAAATCCCCTTGAAAACCCCCAAATCCCCCATAAATCCCCCCCAAAACCCCCCCGAACCCCCCTAAATCCCCCTAAACCCCCCAAATCCCCTAATAACCCCCCCAATACCCCCCCAATACCCCCCATAAATCCCCCCAAACTCCCCATAAATGCCCCCCAAATCCCCTCCAAACCCCCCCAAACCCCCCAAATCCCCTCCAACCCCCCCATAAATCCCCCATATATCCCCCCCAAGCCCCCCAACCCCCCCCCAAACACCCCCAAATCCCCTCCAAAGCCCCCAAACCCCCCCCAAATCCCCCAACCCCCTCCAAACCCCCCCAACCCCCCCAAATCCCCCCCAACCCCCCCCAAATCCCCTCCAACCCCCCCCAAATCCCCCCAGAAATACCCCCAACCCCCCCAAATACCCCCAAATTCCCCCTAAATCCCCCCAAACCCCCCATAAATCCCCCCCAAATCCCCCCCAAATCCCCTCAAATCCCCCCCAAACCTCCCCCAACCCCCCCAAAACCCCCCAATCCTCCTAAATCCCCTCCAAACCCCCCCAAATCCCCCCCAAACCCACTCTAAGCCCCCCAAACCCCCTCCAAAATCCCCAAACCCCCTTGGAACCCCCCAAAACCCCCCCAATACCCCCCAAATCCCCCCCAATACCCCCCAAATCCCCTCCAACCCCCCCAATACCCCCCCAACCCCCCATAAATCCCCCCAAATCCCCTCCAAACCCCCCCAAATCCCCCATAAATCCCCCCAACCCCCCCTAAACCCCCCCAAATCCCCTCCAAACCCCCCTAAACCCCCTATAAATCCCCTCCAAACCCCCCCAAACCCTTCTAAACCTCCCTCAAATTCCCCCAAACGCCCCCAAATCCCCTTGAAACCCCCCCAAAGGCCCCCAAATCGCCCCCAAATCCCCCCCAAATCCCCTCCAACCCCCCCAATCCCCCCAAATCCCCTTGAAACCCCCCCAACCCCCCCCAAACCCCCCCAAACCCCCTTGAAACCCCCCCCAACCCCCCCAAATCCCCCATAAATCCCCCATAAATCCCCCCAAATCCCCATAAATCCCCCTAAATCCCCCAAATCCCCCCCCAACCCCCCCGTGCCCCCCCCCGACCGACCGGTGCTGCGGGGGAAGTGGGGGATGTCGCCGTAGTCGATGGCCAGCGGCGCCTCCAGCTCCTGGGCCAGGGCCCCCAGCCCCGAGCCGCAGACCAGGGCCACCCGCGGGGGCTCGGCCGCTCGCCCCGACACCCAGGCGGCCGCCTCGGCGCACGCCTCGTAGCTGGGGGGGGGGACACGGGGCGACAAATCAGGGGGGGCGGCACCCCAAGGGGCGCGGGGTGGGCTATGGGGTCGGCCAAGGGCCCTGGGGTGGGCTATGGGGTCGACCAAGATCTATAGGGTGGGCATTGGGGGCACCCAAGGGCCATGGGGTGGGCTATGGGGTCGACCAAGATCTATGGGGTGAGCACTGGGGGCACCCAAGGGATGTGGGGTGGGCTATGGGGTCAACCAAGACCCATAGGATGACCAATGGGGTCAACCAAGATCTATAGGGTGACGTTTAGGGGCACCCAAGGGATGTGGGGTGGGCTATGGGGTCAACCAAGATCTATAGGGTGACGTTTAGGGGCACCCAACAGCCATAGGATGGACTATGGGGTCAACCACGACCCATAGGGTGACCAATGGGGTCGACCAACACCCATAGGGTGACGTTTAGGGGCACCCAAGGGCCATGGGGTGGGCTATGGGGTCAACCACGATCTATGGGGTGAGCAATGGGGGCACCCAAGGGCCATGGGGTGGCACTTAGGGGCACCCAAAACCCATAGGATGACCATTCGGGTCAACCACGATCTATGGGGTGAGCATTGGGGGCACCCAAGGGCCATGGGGTGGGCTACGGGGTCAACCAAGATCTATAGGGTGGGCATTGGGGGCACCCAAGACCCATAGGGTGACGTTTAGGGGCACCCAAGACCCGTAGGATGACCAATGGGGTCAACCAAGATCTATAGGGTGGGCACTGGGGGCACCCAAGGGCCATGGGGTGACACTTAGGGGCACCCAAGGGCCATAGGATGGACTATGGGGTCAACCACGATCTATGGGGTGACCATTGGGGTCAACCGAGACCCATAGGGTGACGTTTAGGGGCACCCAAGACCCGTAGGATGACCAATGGGGTCAACCAAGATCTATAGGGTGGGCATTGGGGGCACCCAAGACCCATAGGGTGACGTTTAGGGGCACCCAAGACCCGTAGGATGACCAATGGGGTCAACCAAGATCTATAGGGTGGGCATTGGGGGCACCCAAGGGCCATGGGGTGCCACTTAGGGGCACCTAAGGGCCATAGGATGACCAATGGGGTCAACCAAGATCTATAGGGTGATGTTTCGGGGCACCCAACAGCCATAGGATGGACTATGGGGTCAACCACGGCCCATGGGGTGGGCTATGGGGTCAGCCAAGATCTATAGGGTGGGCATTGGGGGCACCCAAGGGCCATGGGGTGGGCTATGGGGTCAACCAAGATCTATGGGGTGGGCAGTGGGGGCACCCAAGGGGCATAGGGTGACGTTTAGGGGCACCCAAGGGCCATGGGGTGGGCTATGGGGTCAGCCAAGACCCATGGGATGACCAATGGGGTCAACCACGATCTATGGGGTGAGCATTGGGGGCACCCAAGGGCCATGGGGTGGCACTTAGGGGCACCCAAGACCCATAGGATGACCATTGGGGTCAACCAAGACCCATAGGGTGACGTTTAGGGGCACCCAAGGGCCATGGGGTGGGCTATGGGGTTGACCAAGACCCATAGGATGACCAATGGGGTCAACCACAATCTATGGGGTGAGCATTGGGGGCACCCAAGGGCCATAGGGTGACCAATGGGGTCAACCACGATCTATGGGGTGAGCATTGGGGGCACCCAAGAGCCATAGAAGGGACTATGGGGTCAACCAAGATCTATGGGGTGACCATTGGGGGCACCCAAGGGCCATAGGGTGGGCTATGGGGTCAGCCAAGACCCATGGGATGACCAATGGGCTCAACCAAGATCTATAGGGTGAGCATTGGGGTCAACCAAGGGCCATGGGGTGGCACTTAGGGGCACTCAAGGGCCATAGGATGGACTATGGGGTCAACCACGATCTATGGGGTGACCATTGGGGTCAACCGAGACCCATAGGGTGACATTTAGGGGCACCCAAGACCCGTAGGATGACCAATGGGGTCAACCAAGATCTATAGGGTGGGCATTGGGGGCACCCAAGGGCCATGGGGTGGCACTTAGGGGCACCTAAGGGACATAGGATGACCAATGGGGTCAACCAAGATCTATAGGGTGACCACTGGGGGCACCCAAGGGCCATGGGGTGCCACTTAGGGGCACCCAAGGGCCATAGGATGAACTATGGGGTCAACCAAGATCTATAGGGTGACGTTTAGGGGCACCCAAGGGATGTGGGGTGGGTTATGGGGTCGACCAAGATCTATAGGGTGGGCAATGGGGTCAACCAAGACCCGTGGGGTGACGTTTAGGGGCACCCAAGGGCCATGGGGTGGGCTATGGGGTCGACCAAGCCCCAGCGGACCCCCCAGCCCCATAGCGGGCCCCGTAGATACACCCGGGCCCCACAGCGGGCCCCATAGAGACCCCCAGGCCCCATAGCGACCACCCCAGCCCCACAGCTTGCCCCATAGGGTCACCCCAGCCCCATAGCGGGCCCCATAGGGTCAGCCTGGGCCCCATAGCGACCCCCCAGCCCCATAGCGGGCCCTATAGGGACCCCTGAGCCCCATAGCGACCCCCCAGCCCCACAGCCTGCCCCATAGGGTCACCCCAGCCCCATAGCAGGCCCCATAGGGTCAGCCTGGGCCCCATAGCGACCCCCCAGCCCCATAGCCTGCTCCTATAGGGACCCCTGAGCCCCATAGAGGCCCCCCCCCAGCCCCACAGCCTGCCCCATAGCGACCTCCCAGCCCCATAGCGGGCCCCATAGGGTCACCCTGGGCCCCATAGCGACCCCCCCAGCCCCATAGCGGGCCCTATAGGGACCCCTGAGCCCCATAGCGACCCCCAGCCCCACAGCCTGCCCCATAGCGACCTCCCAGCCCCATAGCGGGCCCCATAGAGCCCCCAGCCCCATAGGGTGCCCCATAGAGACCCTTGGGCCCCATAGGGTGCCCCATAGAGCCCCCCAGCCCCATAGGGTGCCCCATAGAGACCTCCCAGCCCCATAGCGGGCCCCATAGCAGCCCCCCACGTGACCCCGCCCCCACGTGGCCCCGCCCCCTCTCTCCCACGTGACCCCGCCCCTCTCTCCCACGTGACCCCAACGGACTTCGCCTCCCTCCCCCCCCCCCCCCTTTTCCGGGCTGGGAGGGGGCGAGCCGGAAGCGGGGGGAGGGGGCCGCGTCCCCGCGCGCTGATTGGCTGCCGAGGGGGCGGGACAGCGCGGCGGCGCGCTCCCATTGGCCGAGCCCCCAAAGGCCGCCGGGGGTGGGGGGGGGGAGCCGGGAAGCGGCTGAAGAGCTCCGAGAGAGGCCGGGGGCTCGGGGGGGCCTTAATTACCCGTAATTAGCCCTCATTAGCATCTCATTTGCGTAACGAGGGAGGTGGGAGGGGAAAACCGCGGGCCGGAACCAAAGGCGCGGGGGCGCGGGGCCGCCCGGAAGCCCCCGGGGGACACCGGCGGTGCCCCCCCCCCCATAGGGCCCCCACCCCCCCCACCGGGGGCGCTCTGCGCATGCGCGCCGCGCGCTCACCTGCCCTCCATAGCAACCGGCTGACTGCGCTCCCCCCCCCCCCGCCGGCGCTGCCCTTATAAGGGCGCTGACGTCACAGCGGGGGGGGGGGCCCCGCCCGGCGGCGGCCGGGGCCAATGGGAGGGCGAGGCGGGCGGCGTCGCCATGGAGACGGGGAGGGGAGGGGGCCCGTGGGGGGAGCGGGCCAATGGGAGGGGAGGGGCGGGGCTGTAGGGGGAGGGGAGGTCGTCATGGCAACGGAGAGGGGCGCGGGGCGGCGGTCACGTGGGGTGCGCTAGGGGCGGCGGTTGCTATGGGAACGGGGGGGAGGTGGCGGGGAGGGGTCACGTGAGGCGCGCGGGCCAATGGGGGAGAGCGGGAGGGAAGAGGGAGGGGCGGTTGCTATGGGAACGGGGGGAGGCGGCCGGCAGGGGGATCACGTGAGGGGCGGCAGCCAATGAGGGGACAGGGTAGCGGCAGGGGGGAGGGGCGCGGTTGCTATGGGAACGGAGGGAGGTGGCCGGGAGGAGGTCACGTGAGGCGCGCGGGCCAATAAGCGGCGGGCGTGACGGAAGAGGGAGGGGGCGGTTGCTATGGGAACGGAGGGAGGTGGCTGGGGGGCGTCACGTGATAGACGCGGGCCAATGAGGGGAGAGGGGAGCAGCAGGGGGAGGGGGCGGTTGCTATGGGAACGGGGGGAGGCGGCCGGCAGGGGATCACGTGAGGGGCGGGAGCCAATGAGGGGAGAGGGGAGCGGCAGAGGGGAGGGGCGCGGTTGCTATGGGAACGGAGGGAGGTGGCCGGGAGGAGGTCACGTGATCCGCGCGGGCCAATGAGGAGAGAGCAGGGAGGAAGAAGGAGGGAGTTGGTTGCTATGGGAACGGAGGGAGGTGGCTGGGGGGCGTCACGTGATAGACGCGGGCCAATGAGAGGAGAGGGGAGCGGCAGGGGGAGGGGGCGGTTGCTATGGGAACGGGGGAGGTGGTCGGGAGGGGTCACGTGATCCGCGCGGGCCAATGAGGAGAGAGCAGGGAGGAAGAAGGAGGGAGTTGGTTGCTATGGGAACGGAGGGAGGTGGCTGGGGGGCGTCACGTGATAGACGCGGGCCAATGAGAGGAGAGGGGAGCGGCAGGGGGAGGGGGCGGTTGCTATGGGAACGGGGGAGGTGGCCGGGCGGCGGTCACGTGAGGCGCGGCGGCCAATGGGAGCGCGAGGAGGCGGTGACGCGGCGGCGATGGCGGACGGGGAGCGGTCGCCGCTGCTGCCCGCGGAGGCTCCGGGGCCTGGGCCGGGGCCTGGGGCCGGGGGGCCCTGCCGGTGAGAGGGGCGTGGCCTGCGGCGGGGGGCGTGGCTTCAGCCCGGTGGGCGGGGCCTCTTGTGGGCGGGGTTTGGGGGAGGGGAGGGGCTTGGGCGGGGGAAGGGGGAGGGGAGGGGCTTGGGGGAGGGGTGGGGTGGTGGGCGGGGCTTGGGGAGGGTGGGCGGGGCTTGTATCAAGGGGGCGTGGCCTGACGGATGGGGTGTGGCCGAGTGGGAGGGGCTTGGTAAAGGGGGCGTGGCTTCTAAACGGGGTTATCTGCAGTGGGCGGGGCTTGTGGGGGTCGCCAGGCAACGGCGCCGCTCCCCCTCCCTCCCCGAACCGTTGCCAGGCAACCGCGCCACTCCCCCTCCCTCCCCTAACCGTTGCCAGGCAACCGCGCCGCTCCCCCCTCCCTCCCCGAACCGTTGCCAGGCAACCGCGCCGCTCCCCCTCCCTCCCCTAACCGTTGCCAGGCAACCGCGCCGCTCCCCCTCCCTCCCCTAACCGTTGCTAAGCAACGCCGCCACCCCCCCTCCCTCCCCTAACCCGTTGCCAGGCAACGCCGCTCCGCCGGGCCCGGGCGAGGCCCCGCCCCCTTACTCGCCATTGGGCAGCCCGGACGGGGGCGGGGCCGGCGGTCACGTGCCGCGTGTGCCAAGCGCCAATCAGCGTGGAGGGCAAGGCCCACCAGCACGTGGTCAAGTGCGGGGTCTGCAACGAGGCCACGGTAAGGGGGGGCGGGGCCTGCGCGGTGACGTCATTTCCGGTGATGACATTTCCGGTGACGTCACCCCCCGTGACGCCATTGGGGGGTCGTGACGTCACCGGCAGCCCATCCGGACGGCGCCCGGGGGCAAGAAGTACGTGCGGTGCCCCTGCAACTGCCTGCTGGTGTGCCGCGCCTCCGCCCGCCGCATCGCCTGCCCCCGGCCCTACTGGTCAGGCTGCGGGGGGGGGACTGGGAGGGGCTGGGAGGGGTGCTGAGAGGGGCTGGGGGGGGACTGGGATATACTGGGAGGGCACTGGGAGCGACTGGGAGGGCACTGGGAGGGGCTGGGGGGGCTGGGGGGGCTGGGAGAGACTGGGATATGCTGGGAGGGCACTGGGAGGGGCTGGGGGGGCTGGGAGGGACTGGGATATACTGGGAGGGCACTGGGAAGGGCTGGGATATACTGGGAGGGGGTTTGGGGGGACTGGGAGGGCACTGGGAGGGGCTGGGAGGGGGTTGGGGGGGACCGGGATGGACTGGGAGGAGGTTTGAGGGCACTGGGGGGTACTGGGAGGGCACTGGGGGGTACTGGGAGGCACTGGGGGGGTACTGGGAGGGATTGGGATATACTGGGAGGGGCTGGGAGGGACTAGGAGGGGACTGGGAGGGCATTGGGATTTACTGGGAGGGCACTGGGAGGGGCTGGGGGTGACTGCGAGGGACTGGGATATACTGGGAGGGGCTGGGATATACTAGGAGGGCACTGGGAGGGGCTGGGGGAGCACTGGGAGGGGCTGGGAGGGACTGGGATATACTGGGGAGGGTACTGGGAGGGGCTGGGAGGGCACTGGGATATACTGGGAGGGCACTGGGAGGGGGTTTGGGGGCACTGGGAGGGGGGTTGAGGGGACTGGGATGGACTGGGAGGGGGTTGGGGGGGTTAAGAACGGGATTGGAGGGCACTGGGATATACTGGGGGGGGCAAGGGGGGCACTGGGAGGGGCTGGGGGGATTTGGGGGGGATATGGGGTGGCTGGGGGGATTGGAGGGCACTGGGATATACTGGGGAGGGGACTGGGATATACTGGGAGGGGATATGGGGGACTGGGGGGGCACTGGGAGGGGATATGGGGGGACTGGGAGGGACTGGGAGGGACTGGGATGGACTGGGAAGAGATATGGGGGGACTGGGAGGGAGTTTGGGGGCACTGGGATATACTGGGGGGCACTGGGATACACTGGGAGGCCACTGGGCCCTACTGGGAGCAGCTGGAGGGGCCTCCCAGTCCCCTCCCAGTCCCCTCCCAGTGCCCCCCCCAGCCCCCCCAGTGCTCCCAGTATAACCCAGTGCTCCCAGTAAGCGCGTCATCAACCTGGGCCCGGTGCAGGGGGGGCGCCCAGCCCCGAGCCCCCCCCCGGCGGCGTGCGGGTGGCCTGCGCCCACTGCGGGGCCCCCTTCCTGGTGAGTGACCCCAAAACCGCCCCAAAACCACCCGAAAATGGGCAAAACGGCCCCAAAAGGGACCCGGGGACCCAAAACTGCCCAAAACGGCCCCAAAATGGGACCGAAACGGGGTCGAAAGGGCTCAAAATGGCCCTAAAATGGCCCCAAATGGTATTTAGGATCGTGAAGTGACCCCATAACGGCCCCAAAAGGACCCCAAAAGGGGGGAAATGGACCCAAAAGGGCCACGGGGACCCAAAATTGCCTGAAATTGCCCCAAAATGGGACCGAAACGGGGCGGAAAGGGCTCAAAATGGCCCCAAAACGGCCCCAGAATGGCCCAAAAGGGTATTTAGGATCGTGAAGTGACCCCATAATGGCCCTAAAATGGCTCCTAAAAAGGGCAGAATGGCCCCAAAAAGCATCCGGGGACCCAAAACTGCCAGAAATTGCCCCAAAATGGGACTGAAACGGGGTGAAAAGGGCCCAAAATGGCCCAAAATGGTATCTAGGATCGTGAAGTGACCCCAAAACTGCCCCAAAAGGACCCAAAACAGGGCAAAATGGCCCCAAAAGGGACCCGGGGACCCAAAACTGCCTGAAATTGCCCCAAAATGGGACTGAAATGGGGCGAAAAGGGCTCAAAATGGCCCCAAAACGGCATTTAAGATCGCGAAATGATCCCAAAACGGACCTAAAGTGACCCTAAAAGGGGGAAAATGGCCCCAAAAGGGACCCAGGGACCCAAAACTGCCTGAAATTGCCCCAAAATGGGACTGAAATGGGGCAAAATGGCCCAAAATGGCATTTAGGATCCTGAAGTGACCCCATAACGGCCCCAAAAAGACCCCAAAAGGGGGAAATGGACCCAAAAAGCACCCAGGGACCCAAAACTGCCAGAAATTGCCCCAAAATGGGATCAAAATGGGGCAGAAAGGGTTCAAAATGACCCCAAAATGGCCCAAAACGGTATTTGGGATCGCAAAATGATCCCAAAACGGCCCTAAAATGACTGTAAAAGGGGGAAAACGGCCCCAAAAGGGCCACGAGGACCCAAAACTGCCCAAAATGGCCCCAAAATGGGACCGAAATGGGGTGAAAAGGCCTCAAAATGGCCCTAAAATGGCCCAAAGTGGTATTTAGGTCATGAAATGACCCTAAAATGGCCCTAAAACGGCCCCAAAATGGCCCTAAAAGGGGGAAATGGACCCAAAAAGCAGCTGGGGACCCAAAACTGCCTGAAATGGCCCCAAAATGGGACTGAAACGGGGTGAAAATGGCTCAAAATGGCCCCAAAATGGTCCAAAACAGTATTTAGGATCATGAAATGGTCCCAAAATGGCCCCAAAAAGGGCAAAACGGCCCCAAAAGGGCCCCGGGGACCCAAAACTGCCTGAAATTGCCCCAAAATGGGTCTGAAACGGGGCGAAAAGGCCCCCAAAATTGCCCCAAAATGCCCCAAAATGGCATTTGGGATCGTGAAGTGACCCCATAACGGCCCTAAAAAGGCCCCAAAAGGGGGGAAATGGCCCCAAAATGGCTACGGGGACCCAAAACCGCCCGAAATGGCCCCAAAACGGGAGCAAAACAGCCCCAAAATCCCCCAAATCCTCCCCAAAACCCCCAAACCCTACAAAACAACCCCAAAACCCTACGAATTTGCCCCAAACCGTCCCCGCAGTGGACCGAGTTCGCCGACCGCAGCCTGGCGCGCTGCCCCCACTGCCGCAAGGTGTGAGTGTCCTATAGGGGGCCCTATAGGGGGCGGGGGGGGCTATAGGGGGCGGGGGGACCCTATAGGGGTGGGGGGGCTCTATAGGGGGTGACCCTATAGGGGGTGGTCCTATAGGGGGCAGGGGGCCCTACGGGGGACGGGGTGACCCTATAGGGGGCGGGGGGACCCTATAGGGGTGAGGGGACCCTATAGGGGGCGGGGGGGCCCTATAGAGGTGAGGGGACCCTATAAGGGGTGGGGGGACCCTATAGGGGTGAGGGGACCCTATAGGGGTGGGGGGGCTCTATAGGGGGTGACCCTATAGGGGGTGGTCCTATAGGGGGCAGGGGGCCCTATGGGGGAGGGGGTGACCCTATAGGGGGCGGGGGGACCCTATAGGGGTGAGGGGACCCTATAGGGGGCGGGGGGGCCCTATAGAGGTGAGGGGACCCTATAAGGGGTGGGGGACCCTATAGGGGTGAGGGGACCCTATAGGGGTGGGGGGGCTCTATAGGGGGTGACCCTATAGGGGGTGGTCCTATAGGGGGCAGGGGGCCCTATGGGGGAGGGGGACCCTATAGGGGGCGGGGGGACCCTATAGGGGTGAGGGGACCCTATAGGGGGCGGGGGGCCCTATAGAGGTGAGGGGACCCTATAAGGGGTGGGGGGACCCTATAGGGGTGGGGGGCTCTATAGGGGGTGACCCTATAGGGGGTGGTCCTATAGGGGGCAGGGGGCCCTACGGGGGACGGGGTGACCCTATAGGGGGCGGGGGGACCCTATAGGGGTGAGGGGACCCTATAGGGGGCGGGGGGGCCCTATAGAGGTGAGGGGACCCTATAGGGGTGAGGGGACCCTATAGGGGGCGGGGGGCCCTATAGAGGTGGGGGGACCCTATAGGGGTGAGGGGACCCTATAGGGGTGGGGGGCTCTATAGGGGGTGACCCTATAGGGGGCGGGGGGATCCTATAGGGGGCAGGGGGATCCTAAGGGGTGAGGGGACCCTATAGGGGGCGGGGGAACCCTATAGGGGGCGGGGGGATCCTAAGGGGTGAGGGGACCCTATAGGGGGCAGGGGGCCCTATAGAGGTGAGGGAACCCTATAGGGGGTGGGGAGACCCTATAGGGGGCGGGGGACCCTATAGGGATGAGGGGACCCTATAGGGGGCGGGGGATCCTATAGGGGGCAGGGGGATCCTAAGGGGTGAGGGGACCCTATAGGGGGCGGGGAACCCTATAGGGGGCGGGGGGATCCTAAGGGGTGAGGGGACCCTATAGGGGGCGGGGGGCCCTATAGAGGTGAGGGGACCCTATAAGGGGTGGGGGGACCCTATAGGGGTGGGTGGGGCTCTATAGGGGGTGACCCTATAGGGGGTGGTCCTATAGGGGGAGGGGGTGACCCTATAGGGGGCGGGGGACCCTATAGGGGTGAGGGGACCCTATAGGGGGCAGGGGGGCCCTATAGAGGTGAGGGGACCCTATAAGGGGTGGGGGGACCCTATAGGGGTGAGGGGACCCTATAGGGGTGGGGGGGGCTCTATAGGGGGTGACCCTATAGGGGGTGGTCCTATAGGGGGCAGGGGGCCCTATGGGGGGAGGGGTGACCCTATAGGGGGCGGGGGGACCCTATAGGGGTGAGGGGACCCTATAGGGGGTGGGGGGGCCCTATAGAGGTGAGGGGACCCTATAAGGGGTGGGGGGACCCTATAAGGGGTGGGGGGACCCTATAGGGGTGGGGGGCTCTATAGGGGGTGACCCTATAGGGGGTGGTCCTATAGGGGGCAGGGGGCCCTATGGGGGAGGGTGACCCTATAGGGGGCGGGGGGACCCTATAGGGGTGAGGGGACCCTATAGGGGTGGGGGGGCTCTATAGGGGGTGACCCTATAGGGGGTGGTGCTATAGGGGGCAGGGGGCCCTATGGGGGGAGGGGTGACCCTATAGGGATGAGGGGACCCTATAGGGGTGAGGGGACCCTATAGGGGGCGGGGGGATCCTAAGGGGTGAGGGGACCCTATAGGGGGCGGGGGGACCCTTTAGAGATGGGGGGGCTATAGGGGGTGGGGGGACCCTATAGGGGTGAGGGGACACTATAGGGGGCAGGGAGACCCTATAGGAGCAGGGTGACCCTATAGGGGCAGGGAGGACCCTAGGGGGGGGGGCTATAGGGGGTGGGGGACCCTATAGGGGGTGGGGGGACCCTGTAGAGGTGGGGGGGCTATAGGGGGCGGGGGGACCCTATAGGGGTGAGGGGACCCTATGGGGGCAGGGGGATCCTATAGGGGGTGGGGGGACCCTATGGGGGGTGGGGGACCCTGTAGGGGTGATTGGAACCCTATAGGGGCCGGGGGACCCTATAGGGGACGGGGGGGGGGGGCTATAGGGGGCGGGGAGACGCTATAAGGGTAGTGGGGGCCCTATAGGGGGGACCCTATAGGGGGCAGGGGGACCCTATAGGGATGAGAGGACCCTATAGAGGGTGGGGGGACCCGTTAGGGGGCGGGGGGACCCTATACGGGCAGGGGGGACCCTATAGGGGCGAGGGGACCCTATATGGGATGGGGGAGACCCTATAGGTTGACAGTGACCCTATAAGGGTGGGGGCGGCCCTATAGGGTGGGACCCTATAGGGCGGGGGTGGGACCCTATGGGGGTGGTCCTATAGGGGGTAGGGGAGACCCTATAGGGGTGGGGGGGACCCTATAGGGGAGTGATGGGACCCTATGGGGGGGGGCTATAGGGGGTGACCCTATAGGGGGTGGGGAGACCCTATAGGGGTGGGGTGGGGGCCCTATAGGGGGTGGCCCTATAGGGGGCAGGGGGCCCTATGGGGGGGGGTGACCCTATAGGGGCGGGGGTGGGGCCTATAGGGGGCGTGTCCCTATAGGGGCCGCTATAGGTGCCCCTATAGGGCCGTCCCCGCCCCCAGGTCGGCCGTGGGGTCCCGGTTCCCGCGGCGCCGCTGCCTCTGCTGCCTGCTGGGGGGCTCCTGCTGGGGGCCGGCGCCTGCGGGCTGGCCGTGAGTGCGCTGGGGGCACTGGGAGGCACTGGGGAGGGACTGGGATATACTGGGAGGGCGCTGGGGGGGGGGGGCTGGGAGGGGGGTTTGGGGGGGGGGTTATGGGGGGGTTTGGGGGGACTGGGAGGGGGTTTGGGGGGACTGGGAGCCACTGGGATATACTGGGAGGGGACTGGGATGGACTGGGAGGGCACTGGGAGGGACTGGGGGGGGTCTGGGAGGGACTGGGGAGGGGTCTGGGAGGGCACTGGGAGGGGACTGGGATATACTGGGAGGGGCTTTGGGGGGGTTATGGGGGGGTTGGGGGGACTGGGAGGGACTGGGAGGGGTTTTGGGGGGACTGGGAGCCACTGGGATATACTGGGAGGGGACTGGGATGTACTGGGAGGGGACTGGGAGGGGACTGGGAGGGACTGGGGAGGGGTCTGGGGACACTGGGAGGAGACTGGGATATACTGGGAGGGGGTTTGGGGGGGTTATGGGGGAGGCTGGGGGGACTGGGAGAGACTGGGAGGGGGTTTGGGGGGACTGGGAGCGACTGGGATATACTGGGAGGGGACTGGGATGTACTGGGGAGGGCACTGGGAGGGGCTGGGAGGGGGTCTGGGGGCACTGGGAGGGGCTTGGGGCCACTCGGATGTACTGCGAGAGGGTTTGGGGGACCCCGGGGATACTGGGATGTACTGGGAGGGCCTTTCTGGGTTACTGGGCCATACTGGGATATACTGGGAGAGGGTTTCTGGGTTCCTGGGGCTACTGGGAGGGCTTTTTTGGGCCACCAGTCTATACTGGGATGTACTGGGAGAGGGTTTGGGGGATCCTGGGGATACTGGGATGTACTGGGAGGGGCTTTCTGGGTTACTGGACCATACTGGGATGCATTGGGCAAGGGTTTGGGGGATCCTGAGGATACTGGGATGTACTGGGAGGACCTTTTTGGGGCACCGGGCCATACTGGATTGTACTGGGAGAGGGTTTCGGGGTTCCTGGTGATACTGGGATGTACTGGGAGGGGCTTTCTGGGTTACTGGTCCATACTGGGATATACTGGGAGAGGGTTTCGGGGTTCCTGGGGCTACTGGGAGGGCCTTTTTGGGTTACTGGGCCATACCGGGATGTACTGGGAGAGGGCTTTGTGGACCCCAGGGATACTGGGATGTACTGGGAGGGGCTTTTGGGGCACTGGGCTATACTGGGATATATTGGGAAAGGGTTTCAGGGTTCCTGGGGATACTGGGAGGGCCTTCTTGGGTTACTGGTCCATACTGGGCTGTACTGGGAGAGGGTTTCGGGGTTCCTGGGGCTACTGGGATGTACTGGGCGAGGCTTTTTGTTACTGGTCCATACTGGGGCGGCGTTTTCCGGCCGTGTTCCCTCCCGGTACGTACCGGGCGGGCCTTTTTGGGGTCCTTACGGTCCTTACTGGGACCGTACTGGTCCATACTGGGAGCGCCCCCCTCCCCCGCAGGTGGGCACGTGGGCGGCCGCCCGGCGCTTCGGGGCCCTGCACGCGGCCTGGGCCCTGCTGGTGGCCGCGGCCGGCGCCTGCCTCCTGCGGGCCGGCTACTGGGGCTGCCTGCGGGTCAGCCACCCCCTGCCCCGCCACGCCTGAGCCCCCCGCCCCCGCCACACGCCTGCCACACGCCTGCGACACGCCTGCGACACGCCCGGGGCCGGGGGGGGCACGCGGCGGGGACGTCGGGGGCACGGGACGAGAGGCGGAGGCGGGGAGACGCGGCTGGGACGCGCTTGGGTCGCGGGACGTCCGTCGGACACGCTTCGGGCGTGGGAACATGTTTGGGACATGCTTCGGTCATGGGAACATGTTTAGGACATGCCTGTGTCATGAGAGAGCCATCGGACGCGCTTTGGTCATGGGAACATGTTTAGGACATGCTTCGTTCATGGGTCATCCATCGGACACGCTTCAGTCATGGGACGTGTTTAGGACACGCTTGGGTCATGGGTCATCCATCGGACACACTTCGGTCATGGGAACATGTTTGGGACATGCCTTTGTCATGGGACATCCATCGGACACGCTTAGCTCATGGGATGTGCTTCGGACACAGCTGCGTCATGGGAGAGCCGTTGGACACGCTTGGGTCATGGGATGTGTTTAGGACATGCTTATGTCATGGGAGGTCCATCGGACATGCTTAGGTCATGGGACGTGTTTAGGACACGCTTGGGTCATGGGACATCCATCGGACACGCTTCAGCCTTGGGAACATGTTTAGGGCATGCTTATGTCATGGGACATCCATCGGACACGCTTCCGTCATGGGAACATGTTTAGGACATGCTTATGCCGTGGGACATCCATCGGACACGCTTCGGTCATGGGATGTGCTTCAGACACGGCTACAGCACGGGAGAGCCGTTGGACATGCTTGGGTCATGGGACATCCATCGGACACGCTTAGGTCATGGGATGTGCTTCAGACATGGCTGCGGCATGGGAGAGCCGTCAGACACGCTTCAGTCATGGGAACATGTTTAGGACACGCTTCAGTCCTGGGACAACCATCGGACACGCTTGGGTCATGGGAACATGTTTAGGACACGCTTGGGTCATGGGACATCCATCGGACACACCTGGGTCATGGGAGATCCAGCGGTCATGCTTAGGTCATGGCATGTGCTTCGGACACGGCTGCGTCACGGGAGAGCCGTCGGACACGCTTGGGTCATGGGAACATGTTTAGGACATGGCTGCGGCATGGGACACCCGTCGGACACGCTTGGGTCATGGGAACATGTTTAGGACACGCTTCAGGTGTGGGAACATCTTTGGGACACGCCTGGGTCATGTAAGATCCATTGGACACGCTTGGGTCATCGGACACGCTTAGGTCATGGGACGTGCTTCGGAAATGGCTGCGTCATGGGAACATGTTTAGGACACGCTTTGGTCACGGGGGAGCCATCGGACACACTTAGGCCATGAGAACATGTTTAGGACATGGCTGCATCGCGGGAACACGTTTAGGACACGCCTGGGTCACGGGAACGTGTTTAGGACACGCCTCGGTCACGTGACACGCCTCGGACATGCTTGGGTCATGTGACACGCCTCCGACACGCTTAGGTCATGTGACACACCTCAGAACACACCTGGGTCATGTGACACGCTTAGGACATGCTTCAGTCATGGACACACCTTGCACGCGCTTGGGTCACGTGACACGCCTCCGACATGCTTCAGTCACGTGACACGCCTCGTTCCCGACTGCGGTCACGTGACATGCAACGAACACGCCCGGGTCACGTGACGCGCTTAGGACACGCTTCAGTCATGTGACACGCCTTGGATGCGCTTGGGGTCACGTGACACACCACGAACACGCTTAGGTCATGTGACACGTTGTTCCCAACTGCGGTCACGTGACACGCCTCGGTCACGCTTAGGTCACGTGACACGCCTCGGACATGCTTCAGGTCATGTGACATGCTTCGGACGCGCTTGGGTCACGTGACACGCTTCGGACACGCTTAGGTCACGTGACACACCACGAACACGCTTAGGTCACGTGACACGCGTTGTTCCCGACTGCGGTCACGTGACCCCACCGGGACGCGCTCCGGTCACGTGACCCCCCGACCCGTGACGTCACCGGCCACGCCCCCGGGCGCCATCTTGGCCCCGCCCCTCCCCGCATGCCCCCTCCCTCCCCCCCCCCCCCAAAAAGAACCCGGAAGAAAAAAAGGGGGCGGGGCCTGACCCGGAGGCGGCTCCTGATTGGCTGCGCGGAAACGGGGGGGGGGGGGAGGGAGGGGTCCCTGAGGGCCGCGCCGGGCGCTGGGGGGGGGGGGGGCTATAGGGGACGGGGGGCGTTATAGGGTCGGGGGGGGGGATATAGGGGACGAGGGGGTATAGGGGATGGATGGGGTCTATAGGGGCCTGGGGGGCTATAGGGGTGAGGGGGGGCTATAGGGGCCGGGGGGGCGTTATAGGGTCGGGGGGGGGGATATAGGGGACAACGGGGGTATAGGGCGGGGGGGGGGGTCTATAGGGGAAGGGGGGGGCTGGGGGGCGTTATAGGGTCAGGGGGCGTTATAGGGTTGGGGGGGACTATAGGGGCCAGGGGGGTGGTATAGGGTTGGGGGAGGGGTATAGGGGTGGGGGGTGTCTATAGGGGCTGGGGGCGTTATAGGGTCAGGGGGGCATTATAGGGTCGGGGGGCTATAGGGGTTGGGGGGGGGCTATAGGGGCAAGGGGGATGTTATAGGGTCAGGGGGGGGCCTATAGGGGCCAGGAGAGTCTATAGGGGTTGGGGGAGTCTATAGAGGCCGGGGGGGCGTTATAGGGTCGGGGGGTATAGGGGTTGGGGGGGGGGCTATAGGGGCTGGGGAGGCTTTATAGGGGCGGGTGGGGCTCTGTAGGGGTTGGGGGGCATCTATAGGGGCGGGGGGGTCTATAGGGGTCAAATGGAGTCTATAGGGGCTGGGGAGCTTTATAGGGTCGGGGGGATCTGTAGCGGTGGGGTGGGGTCTATAGGGGATGAGGGGGGCGTCTATAGGGTCAGGGGGATCTATAGGGGTTCTACAGGGGTCAGACAAATCTATAGGGGGCCAGGAGGTCTACAGGGGGCCAGGAGGCCCTATAGGGTCTATAGGGTCGGCAGGACCCCGTACAGCCTCCCAAGTCTCCCTATAACGACCCCATAAAGACCTCGATGACCCTATAAAGACCCCCGATGACCCCATAACGACCCCACGACCCCGTAATGACCACCACGACCCCATAAAGACCCTGATGACCCTATAAAGATCCCAATGACCCCATAACGACCTCGATGACCCTATATAGACCCCCATGACCCCATAAAGACCCCCAGGACCCCATAAAGACCCTGATGACCCCATAATGACCTCGATGACCCGATAAAGACCCCCGATGACCCCATAAAGACCTCAGTGACCCCGTAAAGACCCCAATGACCCTATAAAGACCCCGATGACCCCATAAAGACCCCAATGACCCCATTTAGGGCGGATTTAGGGCCAAGAGGAGCTTTATGGGACCCCCACGACCCGTAACAACCCCCGCGACCCCATAAGGAGCCCGATGACCCCGTAAGGAACACGTCGACCTCATTTTGACGATTTATGGGGTCGTTATAGGACAAACTTATGGGGTCCTTATAGGATGACCTTATAGGGTCATTACGGGACGACCTTACGGGGTCGTTACAGGACGACCTTATAGGGCCGTTACAGGACAACTTACGGGGTCGTTACGGGATGAAATAACGGGGTCGTTATGGGATGAACTAATGGGGTCGTTATGGGATGATTTATGGGATCGTTATAGGACAACCTTATAGGGTCGTTTTGGGGTGATTTTTGGGGTCGTTATAGGACGACCTTATAGGGTCATTATGGGATGACCTTATAGGGCCGTTATGGGATGAATTTATGGGGTCGTTATAGGACGACCTTATAGGATCATTTTGGGACGAGTTATGGGGTTGTTACAGGACAACCTTATAGGACCACTATAGGACATCTTATGGGGTTGTTATAGGACGAGCTTACGGGATCGTTACAGGATGGCCTTATAGGGTCATTACGGGACGACCTTACGGGATCGTTACAGGACGACCTTACGGGGCCGTTACAGGACAACTTACGGGGTCGTTACGGGACCAACCTGCAGGATCGTTACAGGACGACCCCATAGGGCCGTTATAGGGCCGTTATAGGGCCAGGCAGAGCCCCACGGGGCAGCGGTCGCTCCCCATCACCCCGTTGCGGATCTTGCTGTCGCACAGCGCCCGGCCAGGCGCCGCGACACCGTGCAGCAGCGGGTACGGGGCCACCCCGTAACCGCCCCGACGACCCCGTAACGACCACCAAGACCCCATAAAGACCAGGGCGACCCCATTAAGAACACGTTGAGCTCGTTTATGGGGATTTGGGGGGATTTGGGGGGATTTGGGGGGATTTGGGGCAAACGGGTTCACATTGAACCCAACCCAAGGGCCAAACCCAATGGGAGCAGCTTATGGGGTCGTTATGGGGTGAGTTACGGGGTCGTTATGGGATGAACTAATGGGGTCGTTATGGGATGATCTTACGGGGTCGTTATGGGATGAAATAACGGGGTCGTTATGGGATGATCTTACGGGGTCGTTATGGGATGAACTAATGGGGTCGTTATGGGATGATCTTACGGGGTCGTTATGGGATGAAATAACGGGGTCGTTATGGGATGAACTAATGGGGTCGTTATGGGATGATTTATGGGATCGTTATAGGACAACCTTATAGGGTCGTTTTGGGGTGATTTTTGGGGTCGTTATAGGACGACCTTATAGGGTCATTATGGGAAAACCTTATAGGGTCGTTCTGGGGTGATTTTGGGGGTCGTTATAGGATGACCTTATAGGGTCGTTCTGGGGTGATTTTGGGGGTCGTTATAGGATGACCTTATAGGGTCATTTTCGGACGAGTTATGGGGTCGTTACAGGATGACCTTATAGGGTCATTACGGGACGACCTTACGGGATCGCTACAGGACAACCTTATAGGGCCGTTATAGGACATCTTACGGGGTCGTTACAGGACCAACTTGTAGGATCGTTACAGGACGACCCCATAGGGCTGTTATAGGACAACTTACGGGGTCGTTACGGGACCAACCTGCAGGATCGTTACAGGACGACCCCATAGGGCCGTTATAGGGCCAGGTAGAGCACCACGGGGCAGTGGTCGCTCCCCATCACCCCGTTGCGGATCTTGCTGTCGCACAGCGCCCGGCCAGGCGCCGCGACACCACGCAGCAGCGGGTACGGGGCCACCCCGTAACCGCCCCGACGACCCCGTAACGACCACCAAGACCCCATAAAGACCAGGGCGACCCCATTAAGAACACGTTGAGCTCGTTTATGGGGATTTGGGGGGGATTTGGGGGGATTTGGGGCAAACGGGTTTACACTGAACCCAACCCAAGGGCCAAACCCAATGGGAGCAGCTTATGGGGTCGTTATGGGGTGAGTTACGGGGTCGTTATGGGATGAACTAATGGGGTCGTTATGGGATGATCTTACGGGGTCGTTATGGGATGAAATAACGGGGTCGTTATGGGACGAACTAATGGGGTCGTTATGGGATTAACTAATGGGGTCGTTATGGGATGATTTATGGGATCGTTATAGGACAACCTTCTAGGGTCGTTTTGGGGGTGATTTTTGGGGTCGTTATAGGACGACCTTATAGGGTCATTATGGGATGACCTTATAGGGTTGTTCTGGGGTGATTTTGGGGGTCGTTATAGGACGACCTTATAGGGTCATTTTCGGACGAGTTATGGGGTCGTTACAGGATGACCTTATAGGGTCATTTTAGGACATCTTATGGGGTCGTTATAGGACGAGCTTACGGGATCGTTACAGGATGGCCTTATAGGGTCGTTTTGGGACCAGTTACGGGGTCGTTACAGGATGACCTTATAGGGTCATTACGGGACGACCTTACGGGATCGTTACAGGACGACCTTACAGGACCGTTATAGGGCATCTTACGGGGTCGTTACAGGACCAACCTGCAGGATCGTTACAGGGCGCCACTATAGGGCCGTTATAGGGCCGTTATAGGGCCAGGTAGAGCACCACGGGGCAGTGGTCGCTCCCCATCACCTTGTTGCGGATCTTGCTGTCGCACAGCGCCCGGCCAGGCGCCGCGACACCGCGCAGCAGCGGGTACGGGGCCACCCCATAACCGCCCCGACGACCCCGTAACGACCACCAAGACCCCATAAAGACCAGGGCGACCCCATTAAGAACACGTTGAGCTCGTTTATGGGGATTTGGGGGGGATTTGGGGGGATTTGGGGCAAACGGGTTCACATTGAACCCAACTCAAGACCCAAACCCAATGGGAGCAGCTTATGGGGTCGTTATGGGGTGAGTTACGGGGTCGTTATGGGATGAACTAATGGGGTCGTTATGGGATGATCTTACGGGGTCGTTATGGGATGAAATAACGGGGTCGTTATGGGATGATCTTATGGGGTCGTTATGGGATGATTTATGGGATCGTTACAGGACAACCTTATAGGGTCGTTTTGGGGTGATTTTTGGGGTCGTTATAGGACGACCTTATAGGGTCATTATGGGATGACCTTATAGGGTCGTTCTGGGGTGATTTTGGGGGTCATTATGGGATGACCTTATAGGGTCGTTCTGGGGTGATTTTGGGGGTCGTTATAGGACGACCTTATAGGAGTCATTTTCGGACGAGTTATGGGGTCGTTACAGGATGACCTTATAGGGTCATTTTAGGACATCTTATGGGGTCGTTATAGGACGAGCTTACGGGATCGTTACAGGATGGCCTTATAGGGTCATTACGGGACGACCTTACGGGATCGCTACAGGACGACCTTATAGGGCCGTTATAGGACATCTTACGGGGTCGTTATAGGACCAACTTGTAGGATCGTTACAGGATGACCCCATAGGGCCGTTATAGGGCATCTTACAGGGTCATTATAGGACCAACTTGTAGGATCGTTACAGGACGACCTTACGGGGCCGTTACAGGACAACTTACGGGGTCGTTACGGGACCAACTTGCAGGATCGTTACAGGGCGCCACTATAGGGCCGTTATAGGGCCGTTATAGGGCCAGGTAGAGCACCACGGGGCAGTGGTCGCTCCCCATCACCTTGTTGCGGATCTTGCTGTCGCACAGCGCCCCGGCCAGGCGCCGCGACACCACGCAGTAGTCGAGGCGCCAGCCCACGTTGCGGCTCCGCGCGCCCCCCAGGTAGGTCCAGAAGGTGTAGGCGTGCGGCACGGCCGGGTACAGGTGCCGGAAGGTGTCGATGAAGCCGGCCTCGAGCAGCGCCCCGAAGCCGTCCCGCTCCTCCTGGGTGAAGCCCGGCGAGCGGCGGTTGGCCCGCGGGTGCCGCAGGTCGATCTCGGCGTGGGCCACGTTGAGGTCGCCGCAGACGGCCACGGGCTTGCGGGCGTCCAGGCGGGTGAGGTAGGAGCGGAAGGCGCGGTCCCAGCGCTGCCGGTACGCCAGGCGGGCCAGGCCCCGGCCCGAGTTGGGCACGTAGGCGGCCACCACGAAGAGGGACGGGAACTCGGCCGTCACTACCCGGCCCTCGGCGTCGTGCTCGGGGTCACCTGCGGGAGGGGGGGCAGGCTGAGAGCGGTGGCCACCGGGGGTCCACGGGTGGCTACGAAAGGTTTTTGAGGTCAATGGTGGCCAACAGAGGGTTTTGGGGTCAATGGCGGCAATTGAAGGGTTTTGGGGTCTACTGGTGGAAACTGAAGGGTTTTGGGGTCAATGGTGGCAACCAAAAGGTTTTGGGGTCAACGGGGCAACCGGGGCTCTACTGGCGGCAACCAAAGGGTTTTGGGGTCTACTGGTGGGAACTGAAGGGTTGTGGGGTCAATGGGGCAACCAGGGCTCTACTGGTGGCCACCAAAGGGCTTTGGGGTCAATGGGGCTATCAGGGCTCTACTGGTGGCCACCAAAGGATTTTGGGGTCAACTGGGCAACCAGGAGGTCTACTGGTGGCAACCGAAGGGTTTTGGGGTCAATGGTGGTGACTGAAGGGTTGTGGGGTCAATGGGGCAACCAGGGGTCTACTGGTGGCCACCAAAGGGTTTTGGGGTCTACTGGTGGAAACTGAAGGGTTTTGGGGTCAATGGTGGTACTTTGGGGTCAACTGGTGGCCACCAAAGGGTTGTGGGGTCAATGGGGCAACCAGGGGTCTACTGGTGGCCACCAAAGGGTTTCGGGGTCAACATGGCAACCAAGGGTCTACTGGTGTCCACCAGAGGGTTTTGGGGTCAATGGGGCAACCAACGGGAAAGTGGTGGCCACCAAGGGTCTATGGGTGGCCACCAAAGGGTTTTGGGGTCAACTGATCACAACCGAAGGGTTTTGGGGTCAATGGCGGTGACTGAAAGGTTTTGGGGTCAACGGGGCAACCAGGGGTCTGCTGGTGGCCACCAAAGGATTCTGGGGTCAACTGATCGCAACCGAAGGGTTTTGGGGTCAATGGTGGTGACCGAAGGGTTTTGGGGTCAACGGGGCAACCAGGGGTCTACTGGTGGCCACCAAAGGGTTCTAGGGTCTCCTGGTGGAAACTGAAGGGTTTTGGGGTCAATGGTGGCCACCAGGGGTCTACTGGTGGCAACCAAAGGGTTTGGGGAACTCTTTTGGAGGACCTCGGCCGTCACCACCCGGCCCTCGGCGTCGTGCTCGGGGTCACCTGCGGGGGGACGGCGGGGGGGGGGGACACAGGGGGAGAGTGGTGGCCACCGAGGGTCTACAGGTGGCCAGCAGGGGCAAGTTGTGGCCACCGAGGGTCTACAGAAAGGGTTTTGGGATCAGTGATGGCCACCAAAGCGTTTTGGGGTCAATGGCGGCAATTGAAGGGTTTTGGGGTCTGCTGGTGGAAACCGAAGGGTTTTGGGGTCAACGGGCAACCAGGGGTCTACTGGTGGCCACCAAAGGGTTTTGGGGTCAGTGGGGCAACCAAAGGTCTGCTGGTGGCCACTAAAGGATTCTGGGGTCAATGGTGGCCACCAAGGGTCTACAGAAAGGGTTTTGGGGTCAGTGGTGGCCACCAAAGGGTTTTGGGGTCAACTGGTGGAAACTGAAGGGGTTTGGGGTCTACTGGTGGCAGCTGAGGGGTCAACCAGTGGCAACTGGGGTCTACTGGGATGAGGTTACGGGGTCAGGGGGTCCCTTGGTGGTCCTGGGTGGATTTTGGGTCACTTTAGGTCTAATTTGGGGCAATTTGGGTCCAGTTATGAAGGTTCTAGGTCCTTTAAGGTGGGTTTTGAAGCCCGGGGAGCTATTTGGGGTCCCGGGGTGGGGTTTTGGGGTCCCTTGAGATGTAATTATGGGGTCGGAGGGGTCCCCTGCTGATCCTGGGGTAGATTTTGGGTCACTTTAGCTCCAATTTGGGTCCATTTATGAAGGTTCTAGGTCCGTCAAGGTAGGTTCTGAAGCCCGGGGACCTATTTGGGGTCCCAGGGTTGGGTTTTGGGGTCCTTTGAGACGTAATTATGGGATCGGGGGGGTCCCTTGGTTGTCCTGGGGTAGATTTCGGGTCACTTTCGCTCCAATTTGGGTCCATTTATGAAGGTTCTAGGTCCTTCAAGGTATCTTCTGAAGCCCGGGGAGCTATTTGGGGTCCCGGGGTGGGGTTTTGGGGTCCCTTGAGACGTAATTATGGGATCGGGGGGGTCACCTGGTGTTCCTAGTGTAGATTTTGGGTCACTTTAGCTCTAATTTTGGGTAATTTGGGTCCAGTTATGAAGGTTCTAAGTCCATCAAGGTATCTTCTGAAGCCCGGGGAGCTATTTGGGGTTACGGGGTCGGGTTTTGGGGTCCCCTACAAAATAGTTATGGGGTTGGGGGGTCCCTTGGTGATCCTAGGGTGGATTTTGGGTCACTTTAGCTCTAATTTGGGGCAATTTGGGTCCAGTTATGAAGGTTCTAGGTCCTTCAAGGTAGCTTCTGAAGCCCGGGGAGCTATTTGGGGTTACGGGGTCAGGTTTTGGGGTCCTTTGGGACGTAGTTATGGGGTCAGGGGGGTCACCTGGTGGTTTTGGGGTAGATTTTGGGTCACTTTAGCACCAATTTGGGTCACTTTAGCTCCAATTTGGGTCCATTTTTGAAGGTTCTAGGTCCTTCAAGGTAGGTTCTGAAGCCCGGGGAGCTATTTGGGGTTACGGGATCGGGTTTTGGGGTCCCTTGAGACGTAGTTATGGGGTCGGGGGGTCACCTGGTGGTTTTGGGGTGAATTTTGGGTTACTTTAGTTCTAATTTGGGGCAATTTGGGTCCAGTTATGAAGGTTCTAGGTCCTTCAACGTAGCTTCTGAAGCCCGGGGAGCTATTTGGGGTTACGGGGTCAGGTTTTGGGGTCCTTTGGAACGTAGTTATGGGGTCAGGGGGGTCACCTGGTGGTTTTGGGGTAGATTTTGGGTCACTTTAGCACCAATTTGGGTCCAGTTGTGAAGGTTCTAGGTCCTCCAAGGTAGATTCTGAAGCCTGGGGAGCTATTTGGGGTTACGGGGTGGGGCTTTGGGGTCCCTTGAGACGTAATTATGGGATCGGGGGGGTCCCTTGGTTGTCCTGGGGTAGATTTCGGGTCACTTTCGCTCCAATTTGGGTCCATTTATGAAGGTTCTAGGTCCTCCAAGGTATCTTCTGAAGCCCGGGGAGCTATTTGGGGTTACGGGGTCGGGATTTGGGGTCCCCTACAAGATAGTTATGGGGTCGGGGGGGTCCCTTGGTTGTCCTGGGGTGGATTTGGGGTCACTTCAGTTCTAATTTGGGTCACTTTCACTCCAATTTGGGCTCAATTATGAAGGTTCTAGGTCCTTTAAGGTGGGTTTTGATGCCCGGGGAGATATTTGGGGTTACGAGGTGGGGTTTTGGGGTCCCTTGAGACGTAATTATGGGATCGTGGGGGTCCCTTGGTGATCCTGGGGTAGATTTTGGGTCACTTTAGCACCGATTTGGGTCACTTTAGCTCCAATTTGGGTCCATTTATGAAGGTTCTAGGTCCTTCAAGGTGGGTTTTGAAGCCTGGGGAGATATTTGGGGTTATGGGATCGGGATTTGGGGTCCCTTGAGACGTAATTATGGGATTGGGGGGGGTCCCCTGGTGTTCCTAGGGTAGATTTTGGGTCACTTTAGCTCTAATTTGGGGAAATTTGGGTCCAGTTATGAAGGTTCTAGGTCCGTCAAGGTAGCTTCTGAAGCCCGGGGAGCTATTTGGGGTTACGGGGTTGGGTTTTGGGGTCCCCTACAAGATAGTTATGGGGTCGGGGGGGTCCCTTGGTGATCCTGGGGAATATTTTGGGTCACTTTAGCACCAATTTGGGTCACTTTAGCTCGAATTTGGGTCCATTTATGAAGGTTCTAGGTCCTTCAAGGTAGCTTCTGAAGCCCGGGGAGCTATTTGGGGTCCCGGGGTGGGGTTTTGGGGTCCCTTGAGACGTAATTATGGGATTGGGGGGGTCACCTGGTGTTCCTAGGGTGGATTTTGGGTCACTTTAGTTCTAATTTGGGGCAATTTGGGTCCATTTATGAAAGTTCTAGGTCCTCCAAGGTAGCTTCTGAATCCCGGGGAACTATTTGGGGTTACGGGGTCGGGTTTTGGGGTCCCTTGAGACATAATTATGGGGTCGGGGGGGGTCCCTTGGTTGCCCCGGGGTATATTTTGGGTCACTTTAGCTCCAATTTGGGTCCAGTTATAAAGGTTCTAGGTCCTCCAAGGTAGCTTCTGAAGCCCGAGGAGCTATTTGGGGTTACGGGGTCAGTGTTTGGGGTCCCTTGGGACGTAATTATGGGATCGGGGGGGTCCCCTGGTGATCCTGGGGTAGATTTTGGGTCACTTTAGCACCAATTTGGGTCACTTTAGCTCCAATTTGGGTCCAGTTATGAAGGTTCTAGGTCCTTCAAGGTGGGTTTCGAAGCCTGGGGAGATATTTGGGGTTACGGGATCGGGATTTGGGGTCCCTTGAGACGTAATTATGGGATTGGGGGGGGTCATCTGGTGTTCCTAGGGTGGATTTTGGGTCACTTTAGCTCTAATTTGGGGCAATTTGGGTCCAGTTATGAAGGTTCTAGGACCATCAAGGTAGCTTCTGAAGCCCAGGGAGCTATTTGGGGTTATGGAGTGAGGTTTTGGGGTCCCCTACAAGATAGTTATGGGGTCGGGGGGGTCCCTTCCTTGTCCCGGGGTATATTTTGGGTCACTTTAGCTTGAATTTGGGTCCAGTTATAAAGGTTCTAGGTCCTTCAAGGTAGCTTCTGAAGCCCGAGGAGCTATTTGGGGTTACGGGGTCAGTGTTTGGGGTCCCTTGGGACGTAATTATGGGATCGGGGGGGTCCCCTGGTGATCCTGGGGTAGATTTTGGGTCACTTTAGCACCAATTTGGGTCACTTTAGCTCCAATTTGGGTCCAGTTATAAAGGTTCTAGGTCCTTCAAGGTAGCTTCTGAAGCCCGAGGAGCTATTTGGGGTTACGGGGTCAGTGTTTGGGGTCCCTTGGGACGTAATTATGGGATCGGGGGGGTCCCCTGGTGATCCTGGGGTAGATTTTGGGTCACTTTAGCACCAATTTGGGTCACTTTAGCTCCAATTTGGATCCAGTTATGAAGGTTCTAGGTCCTTCAAGGTGGGTTTTGAAGCCTGGGGAGATATTTGGGTTTATGGGATCGGGATTTGGGGTCCCTTGAGACGTAATTATGGGATTGGGGGGGGTCACCTGGTGTTCCTAGGGTGGATTTTGGGTCACTTTAGCTCTAATTTGGGGCAATTTGGGTCCAGTTATGAAGGTTCTAGGTCCATCAAGGTAGCTTCTGAAGCCCGGGGAGCTATTTGGGGTCCCGGGGTGGGGTTTTGGGGTCCCCTACAAGATAGTTATGGGTTCAGGGGGGTCCCTTGGTGGTCCTGAGGTAGATTTTGGGTCACTTTAGCACCAATTTGGGTCACTTTAGCTCCAATTTGGGTCCAGTTATGAAGGTTCTAGGTCCTTCAAGGTAGGTTCTGAAGCCCGGGGAGCTATTTGGGGTTATGGGGTGGGGTTTTGGGGTCCTTTGGGATGTAGTTATGGGATTGGGGGGTCACCTGGTGGTTTTGGGGTGAATTTTGGGTCACTTTAGTTCTAATTTGGGGCAATTTGGGTCCAGTTATGAAGGTTCTAGGTCCGTCAAGGTAGCTTCTGAAGCCTGGGGAGCTATTTGGGGTCCCGTGGTCAGGTTTTGGGGTCCCCTACAAGATAGTTATGGGGTCAGGGGGGTCCCTTGGTTGTCCTGAGGTAGATTTTGGGTCACTTTAGCAACAATTTGGGTCACTTTAGCTCCAATTTAGGTCCATTTATGAAGGTTCTAGGTCCTTCAACGTAGGTTCTGAAGCCTCGGGAGCTATTTGGGGTTACAGGGTGGGGTTTTGGGGTCCCCTACAAGATGGTTATGGGGCCAGGGGGGTCCCTTCCTTGTCCCAGGGTGGATTTTGAGTCACTTTAGCTCCAGTTTGGGTCCAATTATGAAGGTTCTAGGTCCTTCAAGGTAGGTTCTGAAGCCCGGGGAGCTATTTGGGGTCCCGGGGTGGGGTTTTGGGGTCCTTTGAGACGTAATTATGGGATCGGGAGGGTCCCTTGGTGATCCTGGGGTAGATTTTGGGTCACTTTAGCTCCAATTTGGGTCCATTTATGAAGGTTTTAGGTCCTCCAAGGTAGCTCCTGAAGCCTGGGGAGCTATTTGGGGTTACGGGGTCAGGTTTTGGGGTCCTTTGGGACGTAGTTATGGGATCACAGGGGTCACCTGGTGGTTTTGGGGTAGATTTTGGGTCACTTTAGCACCAATTTGGGTCACTTTAGCTCCAATTTGGGTCCATTTATGAAGGTTCTAGGTCCTTCAAGGTAGCTTCTGAAGCCCGGGGAGCTATTTGGGGTTACAGGGTGGGGTTTTGGGGTCGCTTGAGACGTAATTATGGGATTGGGGGGGTCACCTGGTGTTCCTAGGGTGGATTTTGGGTCACTTTAGTTCTAATTTGGGGCAATTTGGGTCCATTTATGAAAGTTCTAGGTCCTCCAAGGTAGCTTCTGAATCCCGGGGAACTATTTGGGGTTACGGGGTCGGGTTTTGGGGTCCCTTGAGACATAATTATGGGGTCGGGGGGGGTCCCTTGGTTGCCCCGGGGTATATTTTGGGTCACTTTAGCTCCAATTTGGGTCCAGTTATAAAGGTTCTAGGTCCTCCAAGGTAGCTTCTGAAGCCCGAGGAGCTATTTGGGGTTACGGGGTCAGTGTTTGGGGTCCCTTGGGACGTAATTATGGGATCGGGGGGGTCCCCTGGTGATCCTGGGGTAGATTTTGGGTCACTTTAGCACCAATTTGGGTCACTTTAGCTCCAATTTGGGTCCAGTTATGAAGGTTCTAGGTCCTTCAAGGTAGCTTCTGAAGCCCGGGGAGCTATTTGGGGTTATGGGGTGGGGTTTTGGGGTCCTTTGGGATGTAGTTATGGGATTGGGGGGTCACCTGGTGGTTTTGGGGTGAATTTTGGGTCACTTTAGTTCTAATTTGGGGCAATTTGGGTCCAGTTATGAAGGTTCTAGGTCCGTCAAGGTAGCTTCTGAAGCCTGGGGAGCTATTTGGGGTCCCGTGGTCAGGTTTTGGGGTCCCCTACAAGACAGTTATGGGGTCAGGGGGGTCCCTTGGTTGTCCTGAGGTAGATTTTGGGTCACTTTAGCAACAATTTGGGTCACTTTAGCTCCAATTTAGGTCCATTTATGAAGGTTCTAGGTCCTTCAACGTAGGTTCTGAAGCCTCGGGAGCTATTTGGGGTTACAGGGTGGGGTTTTGGGGTCCCCTACAAGATGGTTATGGGGCCAGGGGGGTCCCTTCCTTGTCCCAGGGTGGATTTTGAGTCACTTTAGCTCCAGTTTGGGTCCAATTATGAAGGTTCTAGGTCCTTCAAGGTAGGTTCTGAAGCCCGGGGAGCTATTTGGGGTCCCGGGGTGGGGTTTTGGGGTCCTTTGAGACGTAATTATGGGATCGGGAGGGTCCCTTGGTGATCCTGGGGTAGATTTTGGGTCACTTTAGCTCCAATTTGGGTCCATTTATGAAGGTTTTAGGTCCTCCAAGGTAGCTCCTGAAGCCTGGGGAGCTATTTGGGGTTACGGGGTCAGGTTTTGGGGTCCTTTGGGACGTAGTTATGGGATCACGGGGGTCACCTGGTGGTTTTGGGGTAGATTTTGGGTCACTTTAGCACCAATTTGGGTCACTTTAGCTTGAATTTGGGTCCATTTATGAAGGTTCTAGGTCCTTCAAGGTAGCTTCTGAAGCCCGGGGAGCTATTTGGGGTTACAGGGTGGGGTTTTGGGGTCGCTTGAGACGTAATTATGGGATTGGGGGGGTCACCTGGTGTTCCTAGGGTGGATTTTGGGTCACTTTAGTTCTAATTTGGGGCAATTTGGGTCCATTTATGAAAGTTCTAGGTCCTCCAAGGTAGCTTCTGAATCCCGGGGAACTATTTGGGGTTACGGGGTCGGGTTTTGGGGTCCCTTGAGACATAATTATGGGGTCGGGGGGGGTCCCTTGGTTGCCCCGGGGTATATTTTGGGTCACTTTAGCTCCAATTTGGGTCCAGTTATAAAGGTTCTAGGTCCTCCAAGGTAGCTTCTGAAGCCCGAGGAGCTATTTGGGGTTACGGGGTCAGTGTTTGGGGTCCCTTGGGACGTAATTATGGGATCGGGGGGGTCCCCTGGTGATCCTGGGGTAGATTTTGGGTCACTTTAGCACCAATTTGGGTCACTTTAGCTCCAATTTGGGTCCAGTTATGAAGGTTCTAGGTCCTTCAAGGTAGCTTCTGAAGCCCGGGGAGCTATTTGGGGTTATGGGGTGGGGTTTTGGGGTCCTTTGGGATGTAGTTATGGGATTGGGGGGTCACCTGGTGGTTTTGGGGTGAATTTTGGGTCACTTTAGTTCTAATTTGGGGCAATTTGGGTCCAGTTATGAAGGTTCTAGGTCCGTCAAGGTAGCTTCTGAAGCCTGGGGAGCTATTTGGGGTCCCGTGGTCAGGTTTTGGGGTCCCCTACAAGATAGTTATGGGGTCAGGGGGGTCCCTTGGTTGTCCTGAGGTAGATTTTGGGTCACTTTAGCAACAATTTGGGTCACTTTAGCTCCAATTTAGGTCCATTTATGAAGGTTCTAGGTCCTTCAACGTAGGTTCTGAAGCCTCGGGAGCTATTTGGGGTTACAGGGTGGGGTTTTGGGGTCCCCTACAAGATGGTTATGGGGCCAGGGGGGTCCCTTCCTTGTCCCAGGGTGGATTTTGAGTCACTTTAGCTCCAGTTTGGGTCCAATTATGAAGGTTCTAGGTCCTTCAAGGTAGGTTCTGAAGCCCGGGGAGCTATTTGGGGTCCCGGGGTGGGGTTTTGGGGTCCTTTGAGACGTAATTATGGGATCGGGAGGGTCCCTTGGTGATCCTGGGGTAGATTTTGGGTCACTTTAGCTCCAATTTGGGTCCATTTATGAAGGTTTTAGGTCCTCCAAGGTAGCTCCTGAAGCCTGGGGAGCTATTTGGGGTTACGGGGTCAGGTTTTGGGGTCCTTTGGGACGTAGTTATGGGATCACAGGGGTCACCTGGTGGTTTTGGGGTAGATTTTGGGTCACTTTAGCACCAATTTGGGTCACTTTAGCTCCAATTTGGGTCCAGTTATGAAGGTTCTAGGTCCTTCAAGGTAGCTTCTGAAGCCCGGGGAGCTATTTGGGGTTACGGGGTGGGGTTTTGGGGTCCTTTGGGACGTAGTTATGGGGTCAGGGGGGTCACCTGGTGGTTTTGGGGTAGATTTTGGGTCACTTTAGCTCTAATTTGGGTCCATTTATGAAGGTTCTAGGTCCATCAAGGTAGCTTCTGAAGCCCGGGGAGGTATTTGGGGTTACGGGGTGGGGTTTTGGGGTCCCCTACAAGATAGTTATGGGGTCAGGGGGGTCCCTTGGTGGTCCTGAGGTAGATTTTGGGTCACTTTAGCTCCAATTTGGGTAACTTTAGCTCCAATTTGGGCTCAATTATGAAGGTTCTAGGTCCGTCAAGATGGGTTTTGAAGCCTGGGGAGCTATTTGGGGTTACAGGGTGGGGTTTTGGGGTCCCCTACAAGATAGTTATGGGGTCGGGGGGGTCCCCTGCTGATCCTGGGGTAGATTTTGGGTCACTTTAGCACCAATTTGGGTCACTTTAGCTCTACTTTGGGTCACTTTATGAAGGTTCTAGGTCCTTCAAGATAGGTTCTGAAGCATGAGAAGATATTTGGGGTTATGGGGTGAGGTTTTGGGGTCCCGTACAAGATAGTTATGGGGTCAGGGGGGTCCCTTGCTGATCCTGGGGTAGATTTTGGGTCACTTTAGCTCCAATTTGGGTCACTTTAGCTCCAATTTGGGTCCAGTTATGAAGGTTCTAGGTCCGTCAAGGTAGCTTCTGAAGCCCGGGGAGCTATTTGGGGTTACGGGATCGGGTTTTGGGGTCCTTTGAGACGTAATTATGGGATCGGGGGGGTCCCTTGGTTGTCCTGGGGTAGATTTTGGGTCACTTTCGCTCCAATTTGGGTCACTTTAGCTCCAATTTGGGTCCATTTATGAAGGTTCTAGGTCCTTCAAGGTGGGTTTTGAAGCCTGGGGAGATATTTGGGGTTATGGGATCGGGATTTGGGGTCCCTTGAGACGTAATTATGGGATCGGGGGGGTCACCTGGTGTTCCTAGTGTAGATTTTGGGTCACTTTAGCTCTAATTTTGGGTAATTTGGGTCCAGTTATGAAGGTTCTAAGTCCATCAAGGTAGCTTCTGAAGCCCAGGGAGCTATTTGGGGTTACGGGGTTGGGTTTTGGGGTCCCCTACAAAATAGTTATGGGGTTGGGGGGTCCCTTGGTGATCCTGGGGTGGATTTTGGGTCACTTTAGCTCTAATTTTGGGTAATTTGGGCCCATTTATGAAGGTTCTAGGTCCATCAAGGTAGCTTCTGAAGCCCGGGGAGCTATTTGGGGTTACGGGGTCGGGTTTTGGGGTCCTTTGGGACGTAGTTATGGGATCACGGGGGTCACCTGGTGGTTTTGGGGTAGATTTTGGGTCACTTTAGCACCAATTTGGGTCCAGTTGTGAAGGTTCTAGGTCCTCCAAGGTAGATTCTGAAGCCTGGGGAGCTATTTGGGGTCCTGGGGTGGGGTTTTGGGGTCCCTTGAGACGTAATTATGGGATCGGGGGGGTCCCTTGGTTGTCCTGGGGTAGATTTCGGGTCACTTTCGCTCCAATTTGGGTCCATTTATGAAGGTTCTAGATCCTCCAAGGTATCTTCTGAAGCCCGGGGAGCTATTTGGGGTTACGGGGTCGGGATTTGGGGTCCCCTACAAGATAGTTATGGGGTCAGGGGGGTCCCTTGGTGGTCCTGGGGTGGATTTGGGGTCACTTCAGTTCTAATTTGGGTCACTTTCACTCCAATTTGGGCTCAATTATGAAGGTTCTAGGTCCTTTAAGGTGGGTTTTGATGCCCGGGGAGATATTTGGGGTTACGAGGTGGGGTTTTGGGGTCCCTTGAGACGTAATTATGGGATCGTGGGGGTCCCTTGGTGATCCTGGGGTAGATTTTGGGTCACTTTAGCACCAATTTGGGTCACTTTAGCTCCAATTTGGGTCCATTTATGAAGGTTCTAGGTCCTTCAAGGTGGGTTTTGAAGCCTGGGGAGATATTTGGGGTTATGGGATCGGGATTTGGGGTCCCTTGAGACGTAATTATGGGATTGGGGGGGGTCACCTGGTGTTCCTAGGGTGGATTTTGGGTCACTTTAGCTCTAATTTGGGGCAATTTGGGTCCAGTTATGAAGGTTCTAGGTCCTTCAAGGTAGCTTCTGAAGCCCGGGGAGCTATTTGGGGTTACGGGGTCAGTGTTTGGGGTCCCTTGAGACGTAATTATGGGATCGGGGGGGTCCCCTGGTGATCCTGGGGTAGATTTTGGGTCACTTTAGCACCAATTTGGGTCACTTTAGCTCCAATTTGGATCCAGTTATGAAGGTTCTAGGTCCTTCAAGGTGGGTTTCGAAGCCTGGGGAGATATTTGGGGTTACGGGATCGGGATTTGGGGTCCCTTGAGACGTAATTATGGGATTGGGGAGGGTCATTTGGTGTTCCTAGGGTGGATTTTGGGTCACTTTAGCTCTAATTTGGGGCAATTTGTGTCCAGTTATGAAGGTTCTAGGTTCTTCAAGGTAGCTTCTGAAGCCCGGGGAGCTATTTGGGGTTACAGGGTTGGGTTTTGGGGTCCCCTACAAGATAGTTATGGGGTCAGGGGGTCCCTTCCTTGTCCCAGGGTAGATTTTGGGTCAGTTTAGCTCCAATTTGGGTCCAGTTATGAAGGTTCTAGGTACTCCAAGGTAGCTTCTGAAGCCCGGGGAGCTATTTGGGGTCCCGGGGTGGGGTTTTGGGGTCCTTTGGGACGTAATTATGGGATCGGGGGGGTCCCCTGGTGTTCCTAGTGTGGATTTTGGGTCACTTTAGCTCTAATTTTGGGTAATTTGGGTCCAGTTATGAAGGTTCTAGGTCCATCAAGGTAGCTTCTGAAGCCTGGGGAGCTATTTGGGGTTACAGGGTGGGGTTTTGGGGACCCCTACAAGATAGTTATGGGGTCAGGGGGGTCCCTTGGTGGTCCTGAGGTAGATTTTGGGTCACTTTAGCTCCAATTTGGGTCACTTTAGCTCCAATTTGGGCTCAATTATGAAGGTTCTAGGTCCGTCAAGGTAGGTTCCGAAACCCGGGGAGCTATTTGGGGTCCCGGGGTGGGGTTTTGGGGTCCCTTGACACGTAATTATGGGATCGGGGGGGTCCCCTGGTGTTCCTAGTGTGGATTTTGGGTCACTTTAGCTCTAATTTTGGGTAATTTGTGTCCAGTTATGAAGGTTCTAGGACCATCAAGGTAGCTTCTGAAGCCCGGGCAGCTATTTGGGGTTACGGGGTCAGGTTTTGGGGTCCCCTACAAGATAGTTATGGGGTCGGGGGGGTCCCCTGCTGATCCTGGGGTAGATTTTGGGTCACTTTAGCACCAATTTGGGTCACTTTAGCTCTACTTTGGGTCACTTTATGAAGGTTCTAGGTCCTTCAAGATAGGTTCTGAAGCATGAGAAGATATTTGGGGTTATGGGGTGAGGTTTTGGGGTCCCGTACAAGATAGTTATGGGGTCAGGGGGGTCCCTTGCTGATCCTGGGGTAGATTTTGGGTCACTTTAGCTCCAATTTGGGTCACTTTAGCTCCAATTTGGGTCCAGTTATGAAGGTTCTAGGTCCGTCAAGGTAGCTTCTGAAGCCCGGGGAGCTATTTGGGGTTACGGGATCGGGTTTTGGGGTCCTTTGAGACGTAATTATGGGATCGGGGCGGTCCCTTGGTTGTCCTGGGGTAGATTTTGGGTCACTTTCGCTCCAATTTGGGTCACTTTAGCTCCAATTTGGGTCCATTTATGAAGGTTCTAGGTCCTTCAAGGTGGGTTTTGAAGCCTGGGGAGATATTTGGGGTTATGGGATCGGGATTTGGGGTCCCTTGAGACGTAATTATGGGATCGGGGGGGTCCCCTGGTGTTCCTAGTGTAGATTTTGGGTCACTTTAGCTCTAATTTTGGGTAATTTGGGTCCAGTTATGAAGGTTCTAAGTCCATCAAGGTAGCTTCTGAAGCCCAGGGAGCTATTTGGGGTTACGGGGTCGGGTTTTGGGGTCCCCTACAAAATAGTTATGGGGTTGGGGGGTCCCTTGGTGATCCTGGGGTGGATTTTGGGTCACTTTAGCTCTAATTTTGGGTAATTTGGGCCCATTTATGAAGGTTCTAGGTCCATCAAGGTAGCTTCTGAAGCCCGGGGAGCTATTTGGGGTTACGGGGTCGGGTTTTGGGGTCCTTTGGGACGTAGTTATGGGATCACGGGGGTCACCTGGTGGTTTTGGGGTAGATTTTGGGTCACTTTAGCACCAATTTGGGTCACTTTAGCTCCAATTTGGGTCCAGTTATGAAGGTTCTAGGTCCTTCAAGGTAGCTTCTGAAGCCCGGGGAGCTATTTGGGGTTACAGGGTGGGGTTTTGGGGTCGCTTGAGACGTAATTATGGGATTGGGGGGGTCACCTGGTGTTCCTAGGGTGGATTTTGGGTCACTTTAGTTCTAATTTGGGGCAATTTGGGTCCATTTATGAAAGTTCTAGGTCCGTTAAGGTAGCTTCTGAATCCCGGGGAACTATTTGGGGTTACGGGGTCGGGTTTTGGGGTCCCTTGAGACATAATTATGGGGTCGGGGGGGGTCCCTTGGTTGCCCCGGGGTATATTTTGGGTCACTTTAGCTCCAATTTGGGTCTAGTTATAAAGGTTCTAGGTCTTCCAAGGTAGCTTCTGAAGCCCGAGGAGCTATTTGGGGTTACGGGGTCAGTGTTTGGGGTCCCTTGGGACGTAATTATGGGATCGGGGGGGTCCCCTGGTGATCCTGGGGTAGATTTTGGGTCACTTTAGCACCAATTTGGGTCACTTTAGTTCCAATTTGGGTCCAGTTATGAAGGTTCTAGGTCCTTCAAGGTGCGTTTCGAAGCCTGGGGAGATATTTGGGGTTACGGGATCGGGATTTGGGGTCCCTTGAGACGTAATTATGGGATTGGGGGGGGTCATCTGGTGTTCCTAGGGTGGATTTTGGGTCACTTTAGCTCTAATTTGGGGCAATTTGGGTCCAGTTATGAAGGTTCTAGGTCCTTCAAGGTAGCTTCTGAAGCCCGGGGAGCTATTTGGTGTTACGGGGTCAGGTTTTGGGGTCCTTTGGGATGTAGTTATGGGGTCAGGGGGGTCACCTGGTGGTTTTGGGGTAGATTTTGGGTCACTTTAGCACCAATTTGGGTCACTTTAGCTCCAATTTGAGTCCATTTATGAAGGTTCTAGGTCCTTCAAGGTAGCTTCTGAAGCCCGGGGAGCTATTTGGGGTTACGGGATCGGGTTTTGGGGTCCCTTGAGACGTAGTTATGGGGTTGGGGGGTCACCTGGTGGTTTTGGGGTGAATTTTGGGTTACTTTAGTTCTAATTTGGGGCAATTTGGGTCCAGTTATGAAGGTTCTAGGTCCGTCAAGGTAGGTTCTGAAGCCCGGGGAGCTATTTGGGGTTACGGGGTGGGGTTTTGGGGTCCCCTACAAGATAGTTATGGGGTCGGGGGGTCCCTTGCTGATCCTGGGGTATATTTTGGGTCACTTTAGCACCAATTTGGGTCACTTTAGCTCCAATTTGGGCTCAATTATCAAGGTTCTAGGTCCGTCAAGGTAGCTTCTGAAGCCTGGGGAGCTATTTGGGGTTACAGGGTGGGGTTTTGGGGACCCCTACAAGATAGTTATGGGGTCGGGGGGGTCCCTTGGTGGTCCTGAGGTAGATTTTGGGTCACTTTAGCTCCAATTTGGGTCACTTTAGCTCCAATTTGGGCTCAATTATGAAGGTTCTAGGTTCGTCAAGGTAGCTTCTGAAGCCCAGGGAGCTATTTGGGGTTACGGGGTGGGGTTTTGGGGTCCCCTACAAGAAAATTATGGGTCAGGGTGGTCCCTTCCTTGTCCCAGTGTATATTTTGGGTCACTTTAGCTCCAATTTGGGCCCATTTATGAAGGTTCTAGGTCCTTCAAGGTGGGTTTTGAAGCCCGGGGAGCTATTTTGGGTCCCGGGGTGGGGTTTTGGGGTCCCGGGGTGGGGTTTTGGGGTCGGGGTTTTTTTGGGGGGGGGGTCTCACCGATGCCGTAGGTGACGCTGAGGGGCTCGTGGCGGGCCAGCAGCCCGACGCCGCTGTAGCCCGGGCGCCCCTCGGGGCTGGCCCAGAACTGGTGGGGGAGCCCCGGGAGCGCCCGCACCTCGGGGGGCACCTCGGGGGCCGCGCACTTGGTCTCCTGCAGGCACAGCACGTCCGGGGCCTCCTCCTGCACCCACTGACGCGCCCCCAAAAAAAAACCCCAAAAAAAACCCCATAAATACGCCCCGGGAAATTAAAAACGCAGGAACATGCCCCGAAAATACGGAAATCCACCCCCAGTCCCCAGAAATCGCCCCCGGCCCCAGAAATGCCCCCCAAATCCCAGAAATGCCCCAAATCCCAGAAATCCCCCAAATCCCAGAAATCCACAAAGCCCTATAAATCCCTCCCAAATCCCCCAAATCCCATAAATCGCCCCAAATCCCAGAAATGCCCCAAATCCCATAAATCCCCCGAAAACCCAAATCCCCAAAACCCTATAAATCCTCCCTAAATCCCTCAAATCCCATAAATCCACCCCCAATCCCAGAAATCCCCCAAATCCCAGAAATCCCCCAAAGACCCAAATCCCCAAAACCCTATAAATCCCCCCCAAATCCCCCAAATCCCATGAATCCACCCCGAATCCCCAGAAATCACCCCCAATCCCAGAAATGCCCCAAATCCCATAAATCCCCCGAAAACCCAAATCCCCAAAACCCTATAAATCCCTCCCAAATCCCCCAAATCCCATAAATCCCCCAAATCCACTCCAAATCCCATAAATCCCCCCAAATCCACCCCGAATCCCAGAAATCCCCCCCAAACCCGAATCCCCAAAACCCTAGAAATCCCCCCCAAATCCCTCAATCCCATAAATCCCCCAAATCCCCCAAACCCCCCAAAACCCTCAAACCCCTCAAATCCCCCCAACCCCCAAACCCACAAAATTCCCCCAAATCCCCCAAATTCCCCCCAAATTTCCCCAAACCCCCTCACCCCCCAAAACCCCATAATTTCCCCCAAATCCCCTAAATCCCTTAAACCCCCCCCAAAACCCCCAAACCCCCTAAATTCCCCCGAACCCCCAAAAGCCCCCGAAACCCCAACCCCCCAAAACCCTATAAACCCCCCCAACCCCAAAAAACCCATAATTTCCCCCAAAACCCCATAAATCCCCCAAACCCCCTAAACCCCCCCAAAACCCCCTAAATCCCCCAAACCCCCTAAATCCCTTAAATCCCCCAAAATCCCCCCAAATCCCCCAACCCCCCAAAACCCCATAATTTCCCCCCCAAACCCCAAAAACCCCATAAATTACCCCAAACCCCAAAAACCCCCTAATTTCCCCCAAAACCCCATAAATCCCCCAAATCCCCCCAAAACCCCCCCAAAACCCCCAACCCCCCAACCCCCCCCTCACCCCCCCAACCCCCCCGACCCCCCCAACCCCCCCAACCCCCCGATTTGCCCAAAATCCCCCGAATTCGCCCCAAACCGTACCTGGAGGCCGCCCTTGCGCAGCCAGCCCCGCAGGCCGCCCACGTTCCAGGAGGCGACGCGCAGGGACGCGGCCGCGCCCCCCGGGGCCACCTCGCGCGCGGGGGGGTCCTCGTAGGGACACGGCTCCGCGGGGGGGCGCTTGGCGGGCGCTGGGGGGGAACTGGGCTTACTGGGATATACTGGGAGGGACTGGGAGGGACTGGGAGGGGACTGGGAGGGACTGGGAGGGACTGGGGGGCACTGGGAGGGGGTTTGGGGGGGTTATGGGGGGGGTTTGGGGGGGATTTGGGGGGTTTTGGGGTACTACGATGTACTGGGAGGTGACTGGGATATACTGGGAGGAGACTGGAGTATACTGGGATATACTGGGAGGCGACTGGGATATACTGGGAGGGGACTGGGAAGGACCGGGAAGGGGTTTGGGGGGGATTTGGGGGGGTTTTGGGGTACTGGGAGGGGACTGGGAGGGACTGGGAGATACTGGGAGGGGACTGGGAAGGACTGGGAGATACTGGGGTATACTGGGATATACTGGGAGGGCACTGGGAGGGCACTGGGGGGCACTGGGGGGGACTGGGGGGGACTGGGAGGCTGTTTGGGGGGGATTTGGGGGGGGTTTCGGGGGGCTTTTGGGGGGTTTTGGGGTACTGGGATGTACTGGGAGGGAACTGGGGGATACTGGGATATACTGGGAGGGCACTGGGATGGACTGGGAGGGGCTGGGATGTACTGGGAGGGGACTGGCAGGGACTGGGGGGCACTGGGAGGGGGTTTGGGGGGGTTATGGGGGGGGTTTGGGGGGGATTTGGGGGGGTTTTGGGGGACTAGGATGTACAGGGAGGTGACTGGGATATACTGGGAGGAGACTGGAGTATACTGGGATATACTGGGAGGCGACTGGGATATACTGGGAGGAGACTGGAGTATACTGGGATATACTGGGAGGCGACTGGGATATACTGGGAGGGGACTGGGAAGGACCGGGAAGGGGTTTGGGGGGGATTTGGGGGGGTTTTGGGGTACTGGGAGGGACTGGGAGATACTGGGAGGGGACTGGGAAGGACTGGGATATACTGGGCTATACTGGGATATACTGGGAGGGCACTGGGAGGGCATTGGGGGGCACTGGGGGGGGGGACTGGGAGGGGGTTTGGGGGGGATTTGGGGGGGGGTTCGGGGGGGTTTTGGGGGGTTTTGGGGTACTGGGATGTACTGGGAGGGAACTGGGGGATACTGGGATATACTGGGAGGGCACTGGCAGGGACTGGGAGGGGACTGGGAGGGACCGGGAGGGCACTGGGGGGGACTGGGAGGGGGTTTGGGGTGGGTTTCAGGGGGGTTTGGGGGGGTTTGGGGTACTGGGAGGGGACTGGGAGAGACTGGGAGGAGACTGGGGGTTACTCGGAGGGAACTGGGATATACTGGGAGGGACTGGGAGGGGGTTTGGGGGGGTTTTAGGGGGAATTGGGGGGTTTTGGGGTACTTGGAAGGGACCGGGAGGTGACTGGGATATACTGGGAGGAGACTGGGGGATACTGGGATATACTGGGAGGGGACTGGGATGTACTGGGATGTACTGGGAGGCAACTGGGAGGGACTCAGAGGGGGTTATAGGGGGATTTGGGGGGGGTCGGGGGGGGTTCGGGGGGCTTTTCGGGGGTTTTGGGGTACTGGGAGTGGACTGGGAGGAGACTGGGGGATACTGGGGTATACTGGGAGGGAACTGGGAGGGACTGGGATGTACTGGGAGGCACTGGGAGGAGACTGGGGGATACTGGGAGGGAACTGGGATGTACTGGGATACACTGGGAGGGGACTGGGAAGGACTGGGAAGGGGTTTGGGGGGGGTTTGGGGGGTTTTGGGGTACTGGGATGTACTGGGAGGGAACTGGGGGATACTGGGATATACTGGGAGGGAACTGGAGGGACCGGGAGGGCACTGGGGGGGACTGGGAGGGGGTTTGGGGGGGATTTGGGGGGTCTAGGGGGGTTTTGGTGGTACTGGGATGTACTGGGAAGGAACTGGGGGATACTGGGATATACTGGGAGGGAACTGGGATGTACTGGGAGGGAACTGGGAGGGACTGGGGGAGGTTTGGGGGGGGGTTTAGGGGGGGATTTAAAGGGGTTTGGGGGGCTTTGGGGGGGGGTTTGGGGTACTGGGAGGGGACTGGGAGGGACTGGGAGATACTGGGAGGGGACTGGGAAGGACTGGGATATACTGGGGTATACTGGGAGGGACTGGGAGGGACTGGGGGGCACTGGGGGGCACTGGGAGGAGCCCCCTCCCCGTGCCCCGTACTGGTCCTTACTGGTCCCCTTAACCCTTACTGGTCTGTACTGGTCTGTACTGGTCCGCACTGACCCGTACTGGTCTAAACTGGTCCCTACTGGTCCATACTGGTGCCCTCCCCCTCCAGCCGTTTGCACAGGCCCAGAGCGGCCCCTACTGGTTTATACTGGTCCATACTGGTCTATACCAGCCCATACTGGCCTGTACTGGTCCATACTGGTCTATTTATACTGGTCTATACTGGTTTATACTGGCCTATACCGGTCTATACTGGTTTATACTGGTCTCTACTGGTCCATACAGGCCCCTACTGATCTATACTGGCCCATACTGGTCTCTACTGGTGTACTTACACTGGTCTATACTGGCTTATACTGGTCTGTACTGCTCTATACTGGTTTATACTGGTCTATACCCGTCCCCACCACCCTGTACCAGTCCATACTGGTCCGTACTGGTTTATACTGGTCTACTTATACTGGTTTATACTGGTCTATACTGGTTTATACTGGTTTCTACTGGTCCATACCAGCTCCTACTGATCTATACTGGCCCATACTAGTCTATACTGGTCTACTTATACTGGTCTACTCTGGCTTATACTGGTCTATACCGGTCTATACTGGTTTATACTGGTCCCAACCGGCCCATACCGGCCCAGAACGGTCCCAACTGGTCTATACTGGTGTATAGTGGTCTACTTATAGTGGTCTATACTGGTTTATACTGGTCTATGCCGGTCTATACTGGTTTATACCGGTCCCAACCGCCCCGTACCCGTCCATACTGGTCCCAACTGGTCTATACTGGTTTATGCTGGTCTATACTGGTTTATACTGGTCTATACTGGTCTGTACTGGTTTATACTGCTTAATACCGGTCCCAACCAGCCCGTACCGGCCCATAAGGGTCCCAACTGATCTATACTGGTCTATACTGGTTTATACTGGTCTATACTGGTTTATACTGGTCCCAACCGGCCCATACCGGTGCATAAGGGTCCCAACTGGTCTATACTGGTTTATACTGGTCTATACCGGTCTGTACTCATTTATACTGGTTTATACTGGCCCAAACTGCCCCGTACCTGTCCATACTGGTCCCTACTGGTCTATACTGGTCTACACTGGTCTACTTATACTGGTCTATACTGGTTTATACTGGTTCATACCCGTCCGAACCGGCCCGTACCGGCCCACAAGGGTCCCAACTGGCCTATACTGGTCTATACTGGTCTATTTATACTGGTCTACACTGGTTTATGCTGGTCTATACCGGTCTATACTGGTTTATACTGGTTTATACCGGTCCGAACCGGCCCGTACCAGCCCATAAGGGTCCCAACTGGTCTATACTGGCCTACACTGGTCTACTTATACTGGTCTCTACTGGTTTGTACTGGTCTATGCCAGTCTATACTCGTTTATACCGGTTTATACCGCCCTGTACCCGTCCATACTGGTCCCAACTGGTCTATAGTGGTCTACACTGGTCTATTTATACTGGTCTATACTGGTTTATACTGGTCTATACCGGTCTATACTCGTTTATACTGGTTTATACCGGTCCCAACCGCCCCGTACCCGTCCATACTGGTCCCAACTGGTCTATACTGGTCTATTTATACTGGTCTATACTGGTTTATACTGGTCTATACCGGTCTATACTCGTTTATACTGGTTTATACCGGTCCCAACCGCCCCGTACCCGTCCATACTGGTCCCAACTGGTCTATACTGGTCTACACTGGTCTATTTATACTGGCCTATACTGGTTTATACTGGTCTATACTGGTCTATACTGGTTCATACCGGTCCCAACCGCCCCGTACCCGTCCATACTGGTCCCAACTGGTCTATACTGGTCTACACTGGTCTATTTATACTGGTCTATACTGGTTTGTACTGGTTTATACTGGTCCCAACCGGTCTATACTGGTTTATACTGGTTTATACCGGTCCCAACCGCCCCGTACCCGTCCATACTGGTCCCAACTGGTCTATACTGGCCTACACTGGTCTGTTTATACTGGTCTAAACTGGTTTATACTGGTTTATACTGGTCCCAGCCGGTCTAAACTGGTTTATAGTGGTTTATACCGATCCCAACCGGCCCGTACCAGCCCATAAGGGTCCCAACTGGTCTATACTGGCCTACACTGGTCTACTTATACTGGTCTCTACTGGTTTGTACTGGTCTATGCCAGTCTATACTGGTTTATACCGGTCCAAACCGCCCTGTACCCGTCCATACTGGTCCCAAGTGGTCTATAGTGGTCTACACTGGTCTATTTATACTGGTCTATACTGGTTTGTACTGGTCTATGCCAGTCTATAGTGGTTTATATTGGTTTATAGCGGTCCCAACCGCCCCGTACCCGTCCATACTGGTCCCAACTGGTCTATACTGGTCTACACTGGTCTATTTATACTGGTCTATACTGGTCTATACTGGTCTATACCGGTCCCAACCGCCCTGTACCCGTCCATACTGGTCCCAACTGGTCTATACTGGTCTACACTGGTCTATTTATACTGGTCTATACTGGTTTATACTGGTCTATACCGGTCTATACTCGTTTATACTGGTTTATACCGGTCCCAACCGCCCCGTACCCGTCCATACTGGTCCCAACTGGTCTATACTGGTCTACACTGGTCTATTCATACTGGTCTATACTGGTTTATACTGGTCTATACCGGTCTATACCGGTTTATACTGGTTCACACCGCTCCCAACCGGCCCGTTCCAGCCCACAGGGGTCCCAACTGGTCTACACTGGCCCATACCGGCCCGTACTGGTCCGTACTGGTTTATACTGGTGCCACTCACCCTCCTTGTCGCCGCCGTTCTCCTTCCGGCCTCGCTTCGGCATGGCGCCGCCTGGCCCCGCCCCTCCCCCGGCCCCCTCCGCCAATCAGCGCCCGCCGCGGGGGCCGCCCCGGAGCCAATCAGCGGCGGCGGCGGCGGCGCGGCCGGGCCCGGGCTCTCCGCGTGCGGCGCGCGGGGCGGAAGCGGAAGCGGGGAGCGGGAGCGGAAGTGACGCCGGGCGGAGGTACCGGAAGTGAGGCCGCGCGGGCCGGAAGCGGAAGCGCAGCGGCGCGGGGGAGGCGGCGGCGGCGGCGGGAGGAGGAGGGGAGGCGGCGGCGGCGGCGGTGACGTCGGCGGTGACGTCGGCGGTGACGTCGGCGGTGACGTCGGCGGTGACGTCAGCGATGCCGACGGTGCTGGGGCTGGAGGGCTCGGCCAACAAGGTGGGGGCGGGGCTGGTGCGCGACGGGCGCGTGCTCAGCAACCGCCGCGCCACCTACGTCACGCCGCCGGGGCACGGTGAGCGGAAGTGACGTCACGGGGCTCGACCCACCCACCCCCCTGCCCGGGTGACGTCACTCCCCCCCCCCCGTCCCACTCCTAATGACGTCACCGCCCGGGAGCCCCCCCCCCCGTGGCGTCACGCCCCCAGACCCCGCCCCCCGTGACGTCACGGGGACCCCCCATCCATGTGACGTCATGCTCCCTAGGCCCCGCCCCCGTGACGTCACGCCCCTAGACCCCGCCCCCCGTGACGTCACTCCCCCATAGCCCCTCCCCCCGAAGTCGCTTCCCCTCCCCCAGGCCCCTCCCCCCTTATGACATCACCGCGCCCCTCCCCCGATGACATCACTGCCCCCCCACCGCGTGACGTCACCCCCGGAGCCCCTCCCCCGTGACGTCACTCTCCCAGGCCCCGCCCCCTCCGTGCCACCCCCTCCATGCCCCGCCCCCTTTTACCGCCCTCACCCCCCTCCTATGATGTCACCGCCCTCTGTATGATGTCATCGCCCCTCCTATGACGTCATCACCCCCGTCACCACCCCCGGTATGACGTCACCACCCCGATGATGTCATCGCCCTGCCCTATGACATCATCACACACACCCCGGTGACGTCACCGCCCAGCTGCCACCCCCCCAAAACCCTCCCCCCGTCGCCCCTCCCCCTCCATGATCCCTCCCCCCACGACCCCTGACCCCACGTGACCCCGGCACATGACCTCTGACCCCGCGGTGACCCCTGCCCCTGCCGTGACCCCTGCCCCCCTGTGACCTCTCCCCCCCATTCTTCACCCCCAGCCCCCCTGACCCCCTCCCCCCCCGTGACCCCTGACCTCCTCATGACCCCTGACCTCCCCATGACCCCAGCCCATGACCTTTGACCCCCGTGACCCCTGACCCCCCATGACCCCTGACCCCCCAGCCCCCGTGACCTCTTCCCCCCCGTCTTCACCCCCGGCCCGTCTGAGCCCCACCCCCCGCGACCCCTGACCTCCCCATGACCCCTGACCTCCCCGTGACCCCAATGACCCCATCCCATGACCCTTGACCCCCCGTGACCCCTGACCCCTCCCGTGACCCCTACCCTCCCCGTGACCTCTTCCCCCCTAGTCCTCACCCCGCCCCCCCAGCCCCCCGACCCCCAAGGGACCCCCACCCCCCGTGACCCTTGACCTCCCCGTGACCCTTGACCTCCCCGTGACCCTTGACCTCCCCGTGACCCCGCGGTGACCTCTGACCCCTCTCCCCCCCCCCAGGCTTCGCCCCCGGCCCCACGGGGCGGGCACCACCGGGGGGCGGTGCTGGGGCTGGTGGCCGAGGCCCTGCAGGAGGCCGGGCTGCGGCCCCGCGACGTCGACGCCGTCGCCTTCACCCGCGGTCAGTGCCGGGCCTTGGCGGGGCCTTAGCGTGTCCTTAGCGTGTCCTTAGCATGGCCTTAGTGTGTCCTTAACGTGTCCTTAGCGTGTTCTCGGTGTGTCCTTAGCATGGCCTTAACCTGTCCTTAGCATGTCTTTAACGTGTCCTTTGTATGTCGTTAGGTTGTCCTAAGCGTGCCCTTAGCGTGTCCTTAGCATGTCCTTAGCGTGTCTTTAACCTGTCCTTAGCGTGTTCTTAGGTTGTCCTGAGCATGGCCTTAATGTGGCCTTGGCATGTCCTTAGCATGGCCTTAGCATGGCCTTAGCGCGTCCTTAGGATGTTCTTAGCATGGTCTCAACCTGTCCTTAACGTGTCCTTAGCATGTCCTTGGGTTGCCCTAAGCGTGTCCTTAGAGTGTCCTTAGCGTGTCCTTAGCATGGCCTTAACTTGTTGTTACCGTGTCTTTAACGTGTCCTTAGCATGTCGTTAGGTTGTCCTAAGCATGCCCTTAGCGTGTCCTTAGCATGTCCTTAGTGTGTCTTTAACCTGTCCTTAGCATGCCCTTAGCATGTCCTTAACATGGCCTTAGTGTGTCCTTAGCGTGTCTTCAGTGTGTCCCTAGCGTGTCTTTAGCGTGTCCTTAACATGTCCTTAATGTGTCTTTAACATGTCCTTAGGTTGTCCTACACGTGCCCTTAGTGTGTCCTTAACATGGCCTTAGCGTGTCCTTAGCGTGTCCATAGCTTGTCCTTAATGTGTCCTTGGCGTGTCCTTGATGTCTCTTTAACGTGTCCTTTGTATGTCCTGAGGTTGTCCTTAGCATGTCCTTAACATGTCCTCAGTGTGTCCTTTGCGTGTCCTTAGCATGGCCTTAACCTGTCCTTACCGTGTCTTTAACGTGTCCTTAGCATGTCGTTAGGCTGTCCTAAGCATGTCCTTAGCGTGTCCTTAACGTGGCCTTAGTGTGTCGTTAGCGTGTCTTTAACATGTCCTTAGCATGTTTTTAATGTGTCTTTAACCTGTCCTTAGCGTGTCCTTAGCATGGTCTTACCATGTCTTTAACGTGTCCTTTGTATGTCGTTAGGTTGTCCTAAGCGTGCCCTCAGCGTGTCCTTAGCATGTCTTTAACATGTCCTTAGCATGTTCTTAGCATGACCTTAACTTGTCCTTACCGTGTCTTTAATGTGTTCTTAGCATGTCTTTAGGTTGTTCTAAGCATGTCCTTAACATGGCTTTAGCGTGCCCTTAGTGTGTCCTTAGCGTGTCCTTACTGTGTCCCTCCCGTGCCCATAGTGTATTTTTCATCAGCTCTTAGTGTGTTCTTAGCATGTCCCTGCTCACACCGACCTCAGGGCGTGCCCGTAGCGTGTCCTTAATCCACCCTTAGCGTGTCCTTAGGGTGTTCTCCCTCCCAACGACCTCCTTAGCATGCCCGTAGCGTGTCCTTAATCCATCCTTAGCGTGTTCTTAGTGTGTTCTCCCTCCCAACAACATCCTTAGCGTGTCCTTAGCCTCCCCTTAGCATGTCCTTAGCGTGTTCTACCTCCCAACGACCTCCTTAGTGTGTCCTTAACCTCCCTTAGCGTGTTCTTAGTGTGTTCTCCCTCCCAACGACCTCCTTAGCGTGTCCTTAGCGTGTTCTTAATCCACCCTTAGCGTGTCCTTAGCGTGTTCTCCCTCCCAACGACCTCCTTAGCGTGTCCTTAGCCTTCCTTTAGCGTGTCCTTAGCGTGTTCTCCCAACAACCCTTTAGCTTGTCCTTAGCGTGTCTTTAGCATGTCCTTAGCATGTTCTTAGCGTGTTCTCCCTCCCAATGGCCTCCTTAGCGTGTCCGTAGCGTGTCCTTAATCCACCCTTAATGTGTCCTTAGCGTGTTCTCCCTCGCAACGACCTCCTTACCGTGCCCTTAGCGTGTTCTTAATCCACCCTTAGCATGTCCTTAGCGTGTTCTCCCTCCCAACGACCTCCTTAGCATGTCCTTAGCGTGTCCTTAACCTCCCCTTAGCGTGTTCTTAGCGTGTTCTCCCTCCCAATGACCCCTTTAACGTGTCCTTAGTGTGTCTTTAACATGTCCTTAGCGTGTCCTTAGAGTGTTCTCCCTCCCAACGACCTCCTTAGCGTGTCCTTAGCATGTCGTTAGCCTCCCCTTAGTGTGTCCTTAGCGTGTTCTCCCTCCCAACGACCTCCTTAGCGTGTCCTTAACCTCCCCTTAGCGTGTCCTTAGCGTGTTCTCCCTCCCAATGACCTCCTTAGCGTGTCCTTAACCTCCCCTTAGCGTGTTCTTAGCGTGTCCAGCGCTTCCCTACAGCTCCTTGCCCTTCGCGCGCCCTTAGCATGTCCTTAGCGTGTCCTTAGCGTGTCGTGCCCCCCCCCCCCGCAGGCCCCGGCATGGGGGCGCCGCTGGCGGTGGTGGCGGTGGTGGCGCGGACGCTGGCGCAGCTCTGGGGGCGGCCCCTGCTGGGCGTCAACCACTGCGTGGGGCACATCGAGATGGGGCGCCTGCTGGCCCGCGCCCGCGACCCCCTCGTGCTCTACGTCAGCGGCGGCAACACCCAGGTACGCCCCCCCCCCGTCGCGATATCGCGCGATATCGGGCAATATCGGGCGATATCGGGCAATATCGGGCAATATCGGGCAATATCGGGCGATATCGGGCGATATCGGCGTTATATCGCGATATGTCGCCATATTATGGGCTACCGCGAGCCATCGTGGCGCCCCCCCCCGCACCCCGCAGGTCATCGCCTTCTCGCGCCGGCGCTACCCGCATCTTCGGCGAGACGCTGGACATCGCCGTGGGCAACTGCCTGGACCGCTTCGCCCGCGCGCTCAAGGTGGGGGGCGTCCCACGCGCGTCCTTGGCGTGGCCTTGGCGTGTCGCACCCGTGTCACACGCGTGTGCGTCCCCCGCAGATCTCCAACGACCCCAGCCCCGGCTACAACATCGAGCAGCTGGCCAAGAGGTGAGCGAGGCGGCCCCAAATGGCCCCAAGTGGGACCAAAATGGGCCAAAATGGACCCAAAATGGCCCAAAACGGGACCCAAATGGGCCAAAATGGTCCAAAATGGACCAGAATGGACCAAAATGGAACAAAATGGACCAAAATGGCCCCAAAATGGACCCAAAATGGACCAAAATGGACCAAAATGGCCCCAAAATGGCCCCAAAATGGACCAAAATGGACCAAAATGGACCCAAGATGGCCCCAAAAAATGGACCAAAATGGACCAGAATGGACCAAAATGGACCCAAGATGGACCCAAAATGGCCCAAAATGGCCCATAATGGCCCAAAATAACCCCAAATGGCCCCAAATGGACCAAAATTGACCCCAAATGGACCAAATTGACCCCAAAATGGCCCAAAATGGTCCAAAATGGCCCAAAATGGACCAAATTGGACCAAAATGGCCCCAAAGTGGACCAAAATGGCCCCAAATGGTCCAAAATGGACCAAAATGGACCCAAAATGGCCCAAAATGGACCCAAAATGGCCCAAAATGCACCAAAATGGTCCAATATGGACCAAAATGGCCCAAAGTGGACCAAAATGGACCAGAATGGACCTAAATGGCCAAAAATGGACCCAAAATGGACCAAAATTGCCCCAAAATGGACCAAAATGACCCAAAATGGACCCAAATGGACCAAAATGTTCCAAAATGGCCCCACATGGACCAAAATGGACCAAAATGCCCCAGAATGCCCCAAAATGGACCAAAATGGCCCAAAATGGACTAAAATGGCACGAAATGGTCCAAAAATGGCCCCAAATGGACCAAAATGGACCCAAACGACCCAAAATGTCCCCACAATGGGCCAAAAATGGACCCAAAATGGCCCAAAATGGCCCAAAATGGACCCAAATGGTCCAAAATGGACCAAAATGGACCAAAATGGACCAAAATTGCCTCAAAATGGACCAAAATTGCCCCAAAATGGACCAAAATGACCCAAAATGGACCAAAATGGACCAAAATGGCCCCAAAATGGACCAAAAATGACCCAAAATGGCCCCAAATGGTCCAATATGGGCCAAAATGGCCCAAAGTGGACCAAAATGGTCCAGAATGGCCCCAAATGGCCCAAAACGGCCCAAAACGGACCCAAAATGGCCGCAGGGGACCAAGCTGGTGGAGCTGCCCTACGTGGTGAAGGGCATGGACGTCTCCTTCTCGGGGCTGCTGTCGCACGTCGAGGTGAGGTCCCCGATGTCCCCAAGGGGTCCCCGATGTCCCCAAAGGTCCCCAAAGACCCCAAAGGTCCCCAAAGACCCCAAAAGGCCCCCAAAGTCCCCAAAAGGGCCGTAGCATCCCCAAAAGGGTGATGACGTCATCAAGACCCCAAAGCCCCCAAGATGTCCCCAACGTCCCCATGAAGACCCCGGTGTCCCTTATAGGGTCCCCGATGTCCCCAAGGGGTCCCTGAAGACCCCAAAAGGCCCCCAAAGTCCCCAAAAGGCCCCCAAAGACCCCAAAAGGTCCCCAAAGACCCCAAAAGGCCGCCAAAGTCCCCCAAAGGCCCCAAAGTCCCCAAAAGGGTGATGACGTCATCAAGACCCCAAAGCCCCCAAGATGTCCCCAACATCCCCACGAAGACCCTGATGATCCCAAGGGGTCCCCGATGTCCCCAAGATGTCCCCGATGTCCCCAAAAGGTCCCCAAATCCCCCAAAAGGCCCCCAAAGTCCCCAAAGGTCCCCAAAGTCCCCAAAAGGGTGATGACGTCATCAAGACCCCAAAGCCCCCAAGATGTCCCCAACATCCCCATGAAGACCCCGATGTCCCTTGTGGGGTCCACGATGTCCCCAAGGGGTCCCCGATGTCCCCAAGGGGTCCCCGATGTCCCCGAAAACCCCAAAATGCCCCCAAAACCCCAAAAGGTCCCCAAAGTCCCCAAGATGTCCCCAAAGACCCCAAAAGGGTGGTGACATCATCAAGACCCCAAAGCCCCCAAGATGTCCCCAACGTCCCCACGAAGACCCCGATGTCCCCAAGAGGTCCCCGATGTCCCCAAGAGGTCCCCAATGTCCCCAAGATGTCCCCAAAGACCCCAAAAGGCCCCCAAAGACCCCAAAAGGCCCCCAAAGTCCCCAAAAGGGGTGATGACGTCATCAAGACCCCAAAACCCCCAAGATGTCCCCAAGGGGACCCCGATGTCCCCGAGGGGCCCCCGGTCACCGTGCCCCGTGTCCCCCCCACCCCAAAGGCGGTGGCCCCCCGGCTCCTGGCCACCGGCGAGGCCACCGCGGAGGACCTCTGCTTCTCCCTGCAGGTAGGGGGCGGTTTTGGGGCAAATTCCAGCGATTTTGGGGTTTTGGGGGGAAGCGGGGGGATATTAAAGGGCCGGGGGGGGGAATTACGGGGTTTTGGGGGGTTTTATGGGGTTTTGGGGTTCGTAAGGGGCTTTTGGGGTCCTCGGGGGGGATTGGGGTGGGTTACGGGGGTTGAGGGAGGTCTTCAGCGGGTTTTGGGGGGAATTTAAGGGGTTTTGGGGTTTTTAAGGGGCTTTTTGAGGCTGTTTGCGGGGTTTTGGGGTTCTTAAGGGTTTTGAGGGGATTTGGGGGGATTTTAAGGGGTTTTGGGGTTCTTAAGGGGCTTTGGGGGTCTTCGGGGGGTTTGGGGTGGATTACGGGGGGTTGAGGGAGGTCGTCAAGGGGTTTTGGGGGGAATTTAAGGGTTTTGGGGTTCTTAAGGGGCTTTGGGGCTGTTTATGGGGTTTTGGGGCTCTTAAGGGGGTTTTAGGGTTTTTAAGGGGATTTGGGGGGATTTCAAGGGGTTTTGGGGTTCTTAAGGGGCTTTGGGGGTCTTCGGGGGGCTTTGGGGTGGATTACGGGGGGTTGAGGGAGGTCGTCAAGGGTTTTGGGGGGAATTTAAGGGGTTTGGGGGTTTTTAGGGGATTTTTGGGGCTGTTTATGGGCTTTTCGGGGCTGTTTTTGGGGTTTCGGGGTTCTTAAGGGGTTTTGAGGGGATTTGGGGGGATTTCAGGGGGTTTGGGGTTCTTAAGGGGCTTTGGGGGTCTTCGGGGGTTTGGGGTGAGTTACGGCGGGTTGAGGGAGGTCGTCAAGGGGTTTTGGGGGGAATTTAAGGGGTTTGGGGGTTTTTAAGGGGCTTTTGGGGGCTGTTTATGGGGTTTTGGGGTTCTTCAGGGGTTTTGAGGGTTTTGGGGGATTTCAAGGGGTTTTGGGGTTCTTAAGGAGCTTTTGGGGTCTTAAGGGGGTTTTGGGGTGGATTACGGGGGGTTGGGGGAGGTCGTCGAGGGGTTTTGGGGGGAATTTAAGGGGTTTTGGGGTTTTTAAGGGGCTTTTGGGGGCTGTTTGCGGGGTTTTGGGGTTCTTCAGGGGTTTTGAGGGGATCGTTCATGAACTTTTGGGGCTCTTTAGTGGGTTTTGGGGGTTCTTGAGGGGTTTTGAGGGTTTCTCAGGGGGGTTTTGGGGCTTGTTAATGGGTTTTGGGTGTTGTTAACGGGTTTTGGGGGGCTTTAGGGGGTTTTGGGGGAAATTCAAGGGGTTTTGGGGGGCTTTTAAGGGATTTTGAGGGTTCTAAAGGGGGTTTTTGAGGGTTCTTAAGTTTTTTTGGGGGCCATTCATGAACTTTTGGGGTTCTTATGGGGGTTTTGGGGGGTTTTAAGGGGATTTGGGGGAATTTTAAGGGATTCTGAGGATTCTTAAAGTGTTTTTGAGGGTTCTTAAGGTTTTTTGGGGGCCATTCATGGACTTTTGGGGTTCTTATGGGGGGTATTTGAGGGGTTTTGAGGAGATTTGGGGGTATTTGGGGGGGTTTTAAGGAGATTTCGGGGAATTTTCAAGGATTTTGAGGGTTCTTAAAGGGGTTTTGAGGGTTCTTAAGGTTTTTTGGGGGTCCATTCGTGGGCTTTTGGGGTTCTTATGGGGGTTTGGGGGGTTTTAAGGAGATTTGGGGGGATTTTAAGGGATTTTGACTATTCTTAAAGGATTTTTGAGGGTTCTTAAGCGGTTTTTTGGGGACGATTCATGGGCTTTTGGGGTTCTTATGGGGGTTTTGGATGTTTTTATGGGGATTTGGGGGACTTTTAAGGGATTCTGAGCATTCTTAAAGGATTTTTGAGGGTTCTTAAGGGTTTTTTGGGGTCCATTCATGGGCTTTTGGGGTTCTTATGGGGGTATTTGAGGGGTTTTGAGGAGATTTGGGGGTATTTGGGGGGTTTTAAGGAGATTTGGGGGAAATTTCAGGGATTTTGAGGGTTCTTAAAGGGGTTTGGAGGGTTCTTAAGGTTTTTTTGGGGGCCATTCATGAGCTTTTGGGGTTCTTATGGGGGTTTTGGAGTATATTGGGGGGGGGTTGGGGGGATATTAAGTGGGTTTGGGGGGATATTGAGTGGGTTTTGGGGGTATGAAGGGGTTGGGTGACCCCACAAGGTTGGGTGACCCCAAAGGGTTGGGTGCCACCAAGGGCTGGGTGACGTCGACGGGGTTGGGTGACGTCAACGGGGTCGGGCGACCCCGTAGGGTCGTGGGTGACCCCGAGGGCCATTGGGTGACCCCAAAGGTCATCGGGTGACCCCTTGGGGACACCGTTGGCCCCTTGGGGACACCGTTGGCCCCGTCGGTGGCAGGAGACGGCGTTCGCCATGCTGGTGGAGGTGACGGAGCGCGCCATGGCCCTGACCCGGGCGCCCGAGCTGCTGCTGGTGGGCGGGGTCGGCTGTGAGTTGGGGACACTGGGGGGGGAGGGGACACGGGGGGGGGGGAGGGGACACGGGGGGAGGGGACACGGCCACCTCGATGTCCCCGCAGGCAACCAGCGCCTCCAGGAGATGCTGCAGGAGATGTGCGCCGCCCGCGGGGCCCGGCTCTGCGCCAGCGACGAGAGGTGGGGACGCGTTGGGGACACTTGGGGACACTTTGGGGACGCCGGGGACGCGTGGGGACACGTTGGGGATGCGTTGGGGACACGGTGGCGGCCGCCCGTCCCCAGGTTCTGCGTGGACAACGGCGCCATGATCGCCCAGGCCGGCTGGGAGATGCTGCGGACGGGGCAGGTGACCGACATCGCCCGCTCCGGGGTCACCCAGAGGTGGGGGCGTCTGCGGGGACATTGTCGGGGACGTCGGGGGCGTGGGGGACATGGGGGCGTCGGGGGTGTTGGGGACATCGGGGATGTCGGGGGCGTCGGGGGTGTTGGGGACATCGGGGACGTTGGGGATGTTGGGGACATCGGGGACGTTGGGGATGTTGGGGACATCGGGGACGTGGGGGGTGTTGGGGGTGTTGGGGACACCAAGGGCATTGGGGACATGGAGGACCCTGGGGACATGGGGGACCTTGGGGACATCGGGGACGTGGGGGGCGTTGGGGACATTGGGGACATCGGGGACGTCAGGGACATCGGGGACGTTGGGGGTGTTGGGGGTGTTGGGGGCGTCGAGGACCTTGGGGACATGGGGGACCTTGGGGACATGGGGGACCTTGGGGACATGGGGGACGTTGGGGACACCGAGGGCATTGGGGACATCGGGGATCTTGGGGACATGGGGGACCTTGGGGACATCAGGGACGTTGGGGACATCGGGGACGTTGGGGACACCAAGGGCATTGGGGACATGGGGGACCTTGGGGACATGGGGGACATTGGGGACACCGAGGGCATTGGGGACATGGGGGACCTTGGGGACATCGGGGACGTTGGGGACATCGGGGACATTGGGGACACCGAGGGCATTGGGGACATGGGGGATCTTGGGGACATCGGGGACGTGGGGGCGTTGGGGACATCGAGGACCTTGGGGACATCGGGGACATGGGGGACGTTGGGGACACCGAGGGCATTGGGGACATTGGGGATCTTGGGGACATCGGGGACCTTGGGGACATGGGGGGCGTTGGGGACGTTGGGGACGTTGGGGACATCAAGGATGTTGGGGATGGGGACATGGGGGACCTTGGGGACATTGAGGGACGTTGGGGACGGCGGGGGTGTTGGGGACACCGAGGGGACCCGAGGGGTGGGGACACTGTGGTGACGATGACGCGGCGACGGTGACACGATGACAATGACACGGTGACAATGACACGATGACAATGACAAGTGACCCAATGACAATGACACGACGACAATGACATGGTGACAATGATGATGCGATGACAACTCAGTGACAATGACGATGACAATGACGTGGTGACAATGACAAGTGACACGATGACAACGATGACACAGTGATGACTCAATGACAATGAGGTGGTGACAATGACAATGACGTAATGACAATGACACAGTGACTATGGTGACGTGGTGACAATGGTGATGACAATGACAATGACGCGATGACAATGACGCGATGACAATGACGATGACACGGTGCCAATGACATGGTGCCAATGACATGGTGACAATGACATGGTGACAATGACACGGTGACAGTGACGATGACACAATGACAATGTCGCGATGACAATGACGTGGTGACAATGACGATGACACAATGACAATGACGGTGACAATGACAATGATGTGATGACAATGACGCGGTGACAATGCCAATGACATGATGACAGTGCCAATGACACGGTGCCAATGACAATGACACGATGACAATGACACGGTGACAATGACACGGTGACAGTGATGACAATGCCAATGACGCGATGACAATGACGATGACACGGTGACGATGACGGTGACGACACGGTGACAACGACACGGTGACAATGACGATGACGATGACGGTGACACGGTGACAACAACACGGTGACAATGACACGGTGACAATGACAATGACGATGACAATGACACGGTGACAATGATACGGTGACAATGACAATGACGTGATGACAATGACGATGACGATGACAATGACATGGTGACAATGACGCGGTGACAATGACAATGACGTGATGACAATGACGATGACAATGACGCAATGACAATGACGATGACAATGACACGGTGACAATGACACAGTGACAATGACAATGACGCGATGACAATGACGGTGACACGGTGACAATGACGATGACAATGACGCGGGTGACAATGCCGGTGACAATGCCGACGGCGCCGCGCTGACACCGCCCCCGCCCCCAGGTACCGCACGGACGAGGTGGAGGTGACGTGGCGGGACTGAGCCGGCCCCGCCCCCGCTGGCCCCGCCCCCCAACAAGGCTCCGCCCCCAGCCCCGCCTGCGTCCGCCTCTTCCGTGGCACCTTGGGGACACCGGGGGACGTTTTGGGGACGCCGGGGGGGGGGGACATTTAGGGGTGGTGGGGACCCCCGGGGACACCTGGGGGCGCTTTGGGGACACTTTGGGGTCATTGGGGACATTTTGGGGACATTTGGGGACACTTCGGGGACATTTTGGGGACCCTTAGGGGACTTTGGGGACATTTTGGGGACATTTGGGGACCCCAAAGGGACCCAAAAGGCCCCAAAATGGCTCCCAAAATGGCCCCAAAATGGCCCCAAATGGACCCAAAATGGACCCAATGGCCCCAAAATGGCCTCAACAGCCCCAAAATGGCCCCAAGATGGCCCCAAATGGCTCCCAAAATGGCCCCAAGGGCCCCATTGCCCCCATTGCCCCCATCGACCCCATTGCCCCCATTGTCCCCATTGCCCCCATTGTCCCCATTGCCCCCATTGCCCCCATTGTCCCCATCGACCCCATTGCCCCCATTGCCCCCATTGCCCCCATTGTCCCCATTGCCCCCATTGTCCCCATTGCCCCCATTGTCCCCATCGACCCCATTGCCCCCATTGCCCCCATTGTCCCCATTGTCCCCATTGCCCCCATTGTCCCCATTGCCCCCATTGCCCCCATTGCCCCCATTGCCCCCATTGTCCCCATTGACCCCATTGCCCCCATTGTCCCCATTGACCCCATTGTCCCCATTGTCCCCACTGCCCCCATTGCTCCCCATTGACCCCATTGTCCTCATTGCCCCCATTGCCCCCATTGCCCCCATTGCCCCCATTGCCCCCATTGTCCCCATTGCCCCCATTGCTCCCCATTGCCCCCATTGCCCCCATCGACCCCATTGCCCCCATTGTCCCCATTGCCCCCATTGTCCCCATTGCCTCCCATTGCTCCCATTGTCCCCATCGACCCCATTGCCCCCATTGCCCCCATTGCCCCCATTGTCCCCATTGCCCCCATTGTCCCCATTGCCCCCATTGTCCCCATCGACCCCATTGCCCCCATTGCCCCCATTGTCCCCATTGTCCCCATTGCCCCCATTGTCCCCATTGCCCCCCATTGCCCCCATTGCCCCCATTGCCCCCATTGTCCCCATTGACTTAATTGCTCCCCATTGTCCCCATTGACCCCATTGTCCCCATTGTCCCCACTGCCTCCCATTGCCCCCATTGACTCCCATTGTTCCCCATTGCCCCCATTGCTCCCATTGCCCCCATTGCCCCCATTGCTCCCATTGCTCTTCTGCCCCCATTGCCCCCATTGCTTCCCCATTGCCCCCATTGTCCCCATTGTCCCCATTGTCCCCATTGTTCCCCATCGCCCCCATTGTTCTATCGCCCCCATTGTTCCCATTGCCCCCATTGTCCCCATTGCCCCCATTGACCCCATCGACTTATCGTCCCCATTGCTCCCCATTGCCCCCATTGCCCCCATTGTCCCCATTGCCCCCATTGCTCCCCATTGCCCCCATTGCCCCCATGGCCCCCATTGCTCCCCATTGCTCCCCATTGCCCCCATTGCTCCCATTGTCCCCATTGTCCCCATTGTCCCCATTGCCTCCCATCGCCCCCATTGTCCCCATCGCCCCCATTGTCCCCATTGCCCCCATTGTCCCCATTGCCCCCATTGACCCCATCGACCCCATCGTCCCCATTGCTCCCATTACCCCCATTGCCCCCATTGCCCCCATTGCCCCCATTGTCCCCCTTGACCCCATTGCCCCCATTGTCCCCATTGTCCCCATTGTCCCCATTGCCCCCATTGCCCCCATTGCCCCCATTGTCCCCATTGTCCCCATTGCCCCCATCGCCCCCATTGTCCCCATTGCCCCCATTGCCCCCATTGTCCCCATTGTCCCCATTGCCCCCATTGCCCCCATCGACCCCATTGCCCCCATTGTTCCCCATTGCCCCCATTGCCCCCATTGCCCCCAATGTCCCCATTGCCCCCATTGACCCCATCGACCCCATTGTCCCCTTGACCCCATTGTCCCCACTGCCCCCATTGCCCCCTTGACTCCATTGTCCCCGTGTCCCCCCGTGTCCCCGCTGGTGGCGGTGGCCACGGGGACGCCCCCAGTGCCGCCCCCCCCCCCCCCGCTCCCCGATTGGCCGCCCGTGCCCCGCCCCTACCGGGTAGGCCCCGCCCCCCAGCCACCAGCAAGAGGGGAATGGCCACCGAGGGCCTCGTGGGGGCCACCAAGAGCCCTAAAATGGCCACCGAGGGCCTCGTGGGGGCCACCAAGGTCGGAATGGCCACCAAGGTCCTCGTGGGGGCCACCAAGAGCCCTAAAATGGCCACCGAGGTCTTCGTTGGGGACTACCAGGATCCATCCAGTGGCCACCGAGGTCTTCGTGGTGGCCACCATGGTCTTCATGATGGCCACCAAGATGATCATGGTCTTCGTGATGGCCATCAAGGTCCCCGTGGTGGCCACCAGGGTCCTCGTGTTGGCCACCGAGGTCTTCATGGCGGCCACTGAGGGCTTCGTGGTGGCCAACAAGGTTGGAATGGCCACCATAGGTCCTCGTGGGGGCCACCAAGATCCCTAAAATGGCCACCGAGGTCCTTGTGGGGGCCACCAAGATCCATCCAGTGGCCACCAAGGTCTCCGTGGGGGCCACCAGGATCTGTCTGGTGGCCACCGAGGTCTTCGTGGTGGCCAACAGGGTCGGAATGGCCACCAAGGTCCTAGTGGGGGCCACCAAGAGCCCTAAAATGGCCACCGAGGTCTTCGTTGGGGACTACCAGGATCCATCCAGTGGCCACCGAGGTCTTCGTGGTGGCCACCATGGTTTTCATGATGGCCACCAAGATGATCATGGTCTTCGTGATGGCCATCGAGGTCCCCGTGGTGGCCACCAGGGTCCTCATGTTGGCCACCAAGGTCCTTATAATGGCCACTGAGGTCCTCGTGGTGGCCACTGAGGTCTTCATGCTGGCCACCGAGGTCTTTCATGGCAGCCACTGAGGTCTTCGTGGTGGCCACCAAGGTCGGAATGGCCACCAAGGTCCTCGTGGGGGCCACCAAGATCCTTATGGTAGCCACCGAGGTGTTCGTGGTGGCCACTGAGGTCTTCATGGCGGTCACCGAGGTCACCATGCTGGCCATCGAGGTCTTCGTGGTGGCCAACAAGATCAGACTGGCCACCAAGGTCCTCCTGGGGGCCACCAAGAGCCATAAAATGGCCACCGAGGTCTTCGTGGTGGCCACCGAGGTCTTCGTGATGGCCACCATGGTCTTCATGATGGCCACCGAGGTCACCATGATGGCCATCGAGGTCCTCCTGGTGGCCACCAAGAGCGGAACGGCCCCCAAAGGCCTCGTGGGGGCCAGCGAGAGCCCTAAAATGGCCACCGAGGTCCTCGTGGGGGCCACCAAGATCCTTATGGTAGCCACCGAGGTGTTCGTGGTGGCCACTGAGGACACCGTGATGGCCATCGAGGTCTTCGTGATGGCCAACAAGGTCGGAATGGCCACCGAGGTCCTCGTGGTGGCCACCAAGAGCCCTAAAATGGCCACTGAGGTCTTCGTGGGGGCCACCAAGAGCCCTAAAATGGCCACCGAGGTCTTCGTGGTGGCCACCAAGGTCCCCATGCTGGCCACCAAGGTCCTCGTGGTGGCCACCAAGGTCTTTGTGATGGCCAACGCGATCAGAATGGCCACCGAGGTCTTCATGATGGCCACCAAAGCCCCCGAGATGGCCACCAAAGCCCCCCAAAACGGCCACCGAGGTCGCCAAGGTGGCCCCCGAGGCCCCTCGTGGTGGCCGCCGAGGTCTTCGTGATGCTCCCGGTGTCCCCGCAGAGCCTGGCCCCGGACCCTCTGCGGCCCCATTGGCCCCTTTTCGGCCCCATTTCCCCCTTTTGGCCCCATTGCCCCCGTCTTGGCCCCAACATCCCCTTTTCATCCCCATTTTCCCCTTTTTGGCCCCTTTTCAGCCCCATTGTCCTCTTTGGCCCCATTGTCCCCTTTTTTCCCCATTTTGGCCCCATTGTCCCCTTTTTGACCCTTTTTGGCCCCTTTTTGGCCCCATTGTCCCCTTTTCAGCCCCACTGTCTCCTTCTTGTCCCCGTTCTCCCCTTTTTGGCCCCTTTTCGTCCCCATTTTCCCCTTTTTGTCCCCATTTTGTCCCCATTGTCCCCTTTTTGGCCCCATTGTCCCCTTTTGGTCCCCATTATCCCCTTTTTTTTCCCCATTTTGGCCCCATTTCCCCTTTTTGCCCGATTTCCCCCTTTCCGGCCCCGTTTCGGCCCCGGCGCCCTGACCCCGTCCCAACCCCGCAGCGACCCCAATGTGGGGTCCCTGTGGGGTCACTTGTGGGGCTGGGGTCACTTGGGCTGGGGTCACTTGTGGGGCAGGGGTCACTTGTGGGGCTGGGGTCACTTGTGGGGCAGGGGTCACTTGTGGGGCTGGGGTCACTTGTGGGGCTGGGGTCACTTGTGGGGCAGGGGTCACTTATGGGGCTGGGGTCACTTGGGCTGGGGTCACTTGTGGGGCTGGGGTCACTTGTGGGGCACGGCTCACTTGTGGGGCTGGGGTCACTTGTGGGGCAGGGGTCACTTGTGGGGCAGGGGTCACTTGTGGGGCTGGGGTCACTTGTGGGGCTGGGGTCACTTGTGGGGCTGGGGTCACTTGTGGGGCTGGGGTCACTTATGGGGCAGGGGTCACTTGTGGGGCTGGGGTCACTTGTGGGGCTGGGGTCACTTGGGCTGGGGTCACTTGTGGGGCTGGGGTCACTTGTGGGGCTGGGGTCACTTGTGGGGCAGGGGCTACTTATGGGGCTGGGGTCACTTGTGGGGCAGGGGTTACTTATGGGGCTGGGGTCACTTATGGGGCAGGGGCTACTTATGGGGCAGGGGTCACTTGTGGGGCAGGGGTCACTTGGGGTGGGGTCACTTGTGGGGCTGGGGTCACTTGTGGGGCTGGGGTCACTTAAGGGGCAGGGGCTACTTATGGGGCTGGGGTCACTTGTGGGGCTGGGGTCACTTGTGGGTCAGGGGCTACTTATGGGGCTGGGGTCACTTGTGGGGCTGGGGTCACTTGTGGGGCTGGGTCCAGTTCTGGGGCTGGGGTCACTTGTGGGGCTGGGGTCACTTATGGGTCAGGGGTCACTTGTGGGGCAGGGGTCACTTGTGGGGCTGGGGTCACTTATGGGTCAGGGGCTACTTATGGGGCTGGGGTCACTTGTGGGGCTGGGGTCACTTGTGGGGCTGGGGTCACTTGTGGGGCTGGGGTCACTTGGGCAGGGGTCACTTGTGGGGCAGGGGTCACTTATGGGGCAGGGGTCACTTGTGGGGCTGGGGTCAGTTGTGGGGCAGGGGTCACTTGTGGGGCAGGGGCTACTTGTGGGGCAGGGGTCACTTGTGGGGCACGGCTCACTTGTGGGGCTGGGGTCACTTGTGGGGCAGGGGTCACTTGTGGGGCTGGGGTCACTTATGGGGCAGGGGTCACTTGTGGGGCTGGGGTCACTTATGGGTCAGGGGCTACTTATGGGGCTGGGGTCACTTGTGGGGCTGGGGTCACTTGGGCAGGGGTCACTTATGGGGCAGGGGTCACTTATGGGGCAGGGGTCACTTGTGGGGCAGGGGTCACTTGTGGGGCTGGGGTCACTTGTGGGGCTGGGGTCACTTGTGGGGCTGGGGTCACTTATGGGGCTGGGGTCACTTGTGGGGCAGGGTCCAGTTATGGGGCAGGGGTCACTTGTGGGGCAGGGGTCACTTGTGGGGCAGGGGTAACTTGTGGGGCTGGGGTCACTTGTGGGGCAGGGGTCACTTGTGGGGCTGGGGCACTTGTGGGGCTGGGGTCACTTGTGGGGCTGGGTCCAGTTATGGGGCTGGGGTCACTTGTGGGGCTGGGGTCACTTGTGGGGCAGGGGTCACTTGGGCTGGGGTCACTTGTGGGGCTGGGGTCACTTGTGGGGCAGGGGTCACTTGTGGGGCTGGGGTCACTTGTGGGGCTGGGGTCACTTATGGGGCAGGGGTCACTTGGGCTGGGGTCACTTGTGGGGCTGGGTCCAGTTCTGGGGCTGGGGTCACTTGTGGGGCTGGGGTCACTTGTGGGGCTGGGGTCACTTGTGGGGCAGGGGTCACTTGTGGGGCTGGGGTCACTTGTGGGGCTGGGGTCACTTAAGGGGCAGGGGCTACTTATGGGGCTGGGGTCACTTGTGGGGCTGGGGTCACTTGTGGGTCAGGGGCTACTTATGGGGCTGGGGTCACTTGTGGGGCAGGGGTCACTTGTGGGGCTGGGTCCAGTTCTGGGGCTGGGGTCACTTGGGCAGGGGTCACTTGTGGGGCAGGGGTCACTTGTGGGGCTGGGGTCACTTGGGCAGGGGTCACTTGTGGGGCAGGGGTCACTTATGGGGCAGGGGTCACTTGTGGGGCTGGGGTCACTTGTGGGGCTGGGGTCACTTGGGCAGGGGTCACTTGTGGGGCAGGGGTCACTTATGGGGCAGGGGTCACTTGTGGGGCTGGGGTCAGTTGTGGGGCAGGGGTCACTTGTGGGGCAGGGGCTACTTGTGGGGCAGGGGTCACTTGTGGGGCACGGCTCACTTGTGGGGCTGGGGTCACTTGTGGGGCAGGGGTCACTTGTGGGGCTGGGGTCACTTATGGGGCAGGGGTCACTTGTGGGGCTGGGGTCACTTATGGGTCAGGGGCTACTTATGGGGCTGGGGTCACTTGTGGGGCTGGGGTCACTTGTGGGGCTGGGGTCACTTGGGCAGGGGTCACTTATGGGGCAGGGGTCACTTGTGGGGCAGGGGTCACTTGTGGGGCAGGGGTCACTTGTGGGGCTGGGGTCACTTGTGGGGCAGGGGTCACTTATGGGGCTGGGGTCACTTGTGGGGCAGGGTCCAGTTATGGGGCAGGGGTCACTTGTGGGGGCAGGGGTCACTTGTGGGGCAGGGGTCACTTGTGGGGCAGGGGTCACTTATGGGGCTGGGGTCACTTGTGGGGCAGGGTCTACTTATGGGGCAGGGGTAACTTGTGGGGCTGGGGTCACTTGTGGGGCAGGGTCACTTATGGGGCAGGGGTCACTTGTGGGGCAGGGGTCACTTGTGGGGCTGGGGCACTTGTGGGGCTGGGGTCACTTGTGGGGCTGGGTCCAGTTATGGGGCTGGGGTCACTTGTGGGGCTGGGGTCACTTGTGGGGCAGGGGTCACTTGTGGGGCAGGGGCTGCTTATGGGGCTGGGGTCACTTGTGGGGCAGGGGTCACTTGTGGGGCAGGGGTCACTTGTGGGGCTGGGGTCACTTGTGGGGCAGGGGTCACTTGTGGGGCAGGGGTCACTTGTGGGGCTGGGGTCACTTATGGGGCTGGAGTCACTTGTGGGGCAGGGGTCACTTGTGGGGCAGGGGTCACTTATGGGGCTGGGGTCACTTGTGGGGCAGGGGTAACTTGTGGGGCTCGGGTCACTTGTGGGGCAGGGGTCACTTGTGGGCTGGGGTCACTTGTGGGGCTGGGGTTACTTGTGGGGCAGGGGTCACTTATGGGGCAGGGGTCACTTGTGGGGCAGGTGTCACTTGTGGGGCTGGGGTCACTTGTGGGGCTGGGGTCACTTATGGGGCAGGTGTCACTTGTGGGGCTGGGGTCACTTGTGGGGCTGGGGTCACTTGTGGGGCAGGGGTCACTTGTGGGGCTGGGGTCACTTGTGGGGCTGGGGTCACTTATGGGGCAGGTGTCACTTGTGGGGCTGGGGTCACTTGTGGGGCTGGGGTCACTTGTGGGGCAGGGGTCACTATTGGGGCTGGGGTCACTTGTGGGGCTGGGGTCACCCCCCAAGTTTGGGGCGGGATCTATGGGGCAGGATCTATGGGGCAGGATCTATGTGGCAGGGGATCTATGGGGCAGGGATCTATGGGGCAGGATCTATGGGGCAGCGATCTATGGGGTAGGATCTATGGGGCAGGATCTATGGGGCAGGGGATCTATGGGGCAGGATCTATGGGGCAGGGGATCTATGGGGCAGGGGATCTATGGGGCAGGATCTATGGGGCAGGATCTATGGGGCAGAGATGTATGGGGCTGGATCTATGGGGCAGGATCTATGGGGCAGGGGATCTATGGGGCAGGATCTATGGGGCAGGATCTATGGGGCAGGGGATCTATGGGGCAGGATCTATGGGGCAGGATCTATGGGGCAGAGATGTATGGGGCTGGATCTATGGGGCAGGATCTATGGGGCAGGGGATCTATGGGGCAGGATCTATGGGGCAGGATCTATGGGGCAGAGATGTATGGGGCTGGATCTATGGGGCAGGATCTATGGGGCAGGGATCTATGGGGCAGGATCTATGGGGCAGGATCCATGGGGCAGGGGATCTATGGGGCAGGATCTATGGGGCTGGGGATCTATGGGGCTGGGGATCTATGGGGCAGGGATCTATGGGGCAGGGGATCCATGGGGCAGGATCCATGGGGCAGGATCTATGGGGTATGATCTATGGGGCAGGGTCTATGGGGCTGGGTCTATGGGGCAGGGGATCTATGGGGCAGGATCTATGGGGCAGGGGATCTATGGGGCTGGGATCTATGGGGCTGGGGATCTATGGGGCTGGGGATCTATGGGGCAGGATCTATGGGGCTGGGATCTATGGGGCAGCGGATCTATGGGGCAGGATCTATGGGGCAGGATCTATGGGGCAGGGGATCTATGGGGCGGGATCTATGGGGCAGGATCTATGGGGCAGGATCTATGGGGCTGGGATCTATGGGGCTGGGATCTATGGGGTGGGGGATCTATGGGGCAGGGGATCTATGGGGCTGGGGATCTATGGGGCAGGGTCTATGGGGCTGGGTCTATGGGGCAGGGGATCCATGGGGCAGGATCCATGGGGCAGGATCTATGGGGCTGGATATATGGGGCTGGGGATCTATGGGGCTGGGGATCTATGGGCAGGATCTATGGGGCTGGGATCTATGGGGCAGCGGATCTATGGGGCAGGATCTATGGGGCAGGGGATCTATGGGGCAGGGGATCCATGGGGTAGGATCTGTGGGGCAGGATCTATGGGGCAGGGATCTATGGGGCAGGATCTATGGGGCTGGGATCTATGGGGCAGCGGATCTATGGGGCAGGATCTATGGGGCAGGATCTATGGGGCAGGGGATCTATGGGGCTGGGATCTATGGGGCAGGATCTGTGGGGCAGGATCTATGGGGCAGGGATCTATGGGGCAGGATCTATGGGGCTGGATCTATGGGGCGGGATCTATGGGGCAGGGGATCTATGGGGCAGGGGATCTATGGGGCAGTATCTATGGGTCAGGGATCTATGGGGCAGGATCCATGGGGCAGGATCTATGGGGCAGGGGATCTATGGGGCAGGGGATCTATGGGGCAGGATCTATGGGGCTGGGATCTATGGGGCAGGATCTATGGGGCAGGGATCTATGGGGCTGGGGATCTATGGGGCAGAGATGTATGGGGCTGGATCTATGGGGCAGGATCTATGGGGCAGGGATCTATGGGGCTGGGAATCTATGGGGCAGGGGATCTATGGGGCAGGATCTATGGGGCTGGGATCTATGGGGCAGGATCTATGGGGCAGGATCTATGGGGCTGGATCTATGGGGCTGGGATATATGGGGCAGGGTCTATGGGGCAGGGATCTATGGGGCAGGATCTATGGGGCAGGATCTATGGGGCTGGGGATCTATGGGGCTGGGGATCTATGGGGCTGGGGATCTATGGGGCAGGGTCTATGGGGCTGGGTCTATGGGGCAGGGGATCCATGGGGCAGGATCCATGGGGCAGGATCTATGGGGCAGGGATACATGGGGCTGGGGATCTATGGGGCTGGGGATCTATGGGGCAGGATCTATGGGGCAGGATCTATGGGGCAGCGGATCTATGGGGCAGGATCTATGGGGCAGGATCTATGGGGCAGGGGATCCATGGGGCAGGATCTATGGGGCAGGGTCTATGGGGCTGGGGATCTATGGGGCAGGATCTATGGGGCAGGGGATCTATGGGGCAGGGATCTATGGCGCTGGGATCTATGGGGTAGGATCTATGGGGCAGGGGATCTATGGGGCAGGGATCTATGGGGCTGGGGATCTATGGGGCAGGATCTATGGGGCAGGGGATCTATGGGGCAGGGGATCTATGGGGCAGGGATCTATGGGGCAGGGATCTATGGGGCAGGATCTATGGGGCTGGGATCTATGGGGCAGGATCCATGGGGCAGGATCTATGGGGCAAGATCTATGGGGCTGGGATCTATGGGGCAGGGGATCTATGGGGCTGGGGATCTATGGGGCAGGGGATGCATGGGGCAGGGGATCTATGGGGCAGGGATCTATGGGGCAGGATCTATGGGGCAGGGGATCTATGGGGCAGGATCTATGGGGCAGGATCCATGGGGCAGGGGATCTATGGGGCAGGATCTATGGGGCTGGATATATGGGGCTGGATCTATGGGCAGGATCTATGGGGCAGGGATCTATGGGGCTGGGATCTATGGGGCTGGGATCTATGGGGCAGGGGATCTATGGGGCTGGGATCTATGGGGCAGGGGATCTATGGGGCTGGGATCTATGGGGCAGGATCTATGGGGCTGGGATCTGTGGGGCAGGGATCTATGGGGCTGGGGATCTATGGGGCTGGGATCTATGGGGCGGGATCTATGGGGCTGGGATCTATGGGGCGGGATCTATGGGGCGGGATCTATGGGGCAGGATCTATGGGGCAGGGATCTATGGGCTGGGATCTATGGGGCTGGGATCTATGGGGCAGGATCTGTGGGGCAGGGGATCTATGGGGCAGGATCTATGGGGCTGGGATCTATGGGGCAGGGGATCTATGGGGCTGGGATCTATGGGGCAGGGATCTATGGGGCTGGGATCTATGGGGCTGGGATCTATGGGGCAGGATCTGTCGGGGCAGGGGATCTATGGGGCAGGATCTATGGGGCTGGGATCTATGGGGCAGGGGATCTATGGGGCAGGATCTATGGGGCTGGGATCTATGGGGCAGGGGATCTATGGGGCAGGATCTATGGGGCAGGATCTATGGGGCAGGGATCTATGGGGCTGGGATCTATGGGGCTGGGATCTATGGGGCAGGATCTGTGGGGCAGGGGATCTATGGGGCAGGATCTATGGGGCTGGGATCTATGGGGCAGGGATCTATGGGGCAGGATCCATGGGGCAGGGATCTATGGGGCAGGGGATCTATGGGGCAGGATCTATGGGGCTGGGATCTATGGGGCAGGATCTATGGGGCAGGGATCTATGGGGCAGGGGATCTATGGGGCAGGATCTATGGGGCTGGGATCTATGGGGCAGGATCCATGGGGCAGGATCTATGGGGCAGGATCTATGGGGCTGGGATCTATGGGGCAGGGGATCTATGGGGCAGGGGATCTATGGGGCTGGGATCTATGGGGCAGGATCTATGGGGCAGGGATCTATGGGGCAGGGGATCTATGGGGCAGGATCTATGGGGCTGGGATCTATGGGGCAGGATCCATGGGGCAGGATCTATGGGGCAGGATCTATGGGGCTGGGATCTATGGGGCAGGGGATCTATGGGGCAGGGGATCTATGGGGCTGGGATCTATGGGGCAGGATCTATGGGGCAGGATCTATGGGGCAGGGGATCTATGGGGCTGGGGATCTATGGGGCTGGGGATCTGTGGGGCAGGATCTATGGGGCAGGATCTATGGGGCTGGGATCTATGGGGCTGGGATCTATGGGGCAGGATCTATGGGGCAGGGATCTGTGGGGCAGGACCTATGGGGCAGGGTCTATGGGGCTGGGGATCTATGGGGCAGGATCCATGGGGCAGGGATCTATGGGGCAGGGGGATCTATGGGGCAGGATCTATGGGGCTGGGATCTATGGGGCAGGATCTATGGGGCAGGATCTATGGGGCAGGGATCTATGGGGCAGGGATCTATGGGGCAGGGATCTATGGGGCAGGATCTATGGGGCAGGGGATCTATGGGGCAGGATCTATGGGGCAGGGATCTATGGGGCAGGATCTATGGGGCAGGGATCTATGGGGCAGGATCTATGGGGCAGGGTCTATGGGGCAGGATCTATGGGGCAGGGGATCTATGGGGCAGGATCTATGGGGCTGGGATCTATGGGGCAGGATCCATGGGGCAGGATCTATGGGGCAGGATCTATGGGGCTGGGATCTATGGGGCAGGGGATCTATGGGGCAGGGGATCTATGGGGCTGGGATCTATGGGGCAGGATCTATGGGGCAGGATCTATGGGGCAGGGGATCTATGGGGCTGGGGATCTATGGGGCTGGGGATCTGTGGGGCAGGATCTATGGGGCAGGATCTATGGGGCTGGGATCTATGGGGCTGGGATCTATGGGGCTGGGGATCTATGGGCAGGATCCATGGGGCAGGGATCTATGGGGCAGGATCTATGGGGCTGGGATCTATGGGGCTGGGATCTATGGGGCAGGGGATCTATGGGGCAGGGATCTATGGGGCAGGGATCTATGGGGCAGGATCCATGGGGCAGGATCTATGGGGCAGGATCTATGGGTCAGGGATCTATGGGGCAGGATCTATGGGGCAGGATCTATGGGGCTGGGGATCTATGGGGCAGGATCTATGGGGCAGGATCTATGGGGCTGGGGATCTATGGGGCAGGATCTATGGGGCAGGGATCTATGGGGCTGGGATCTATGGGGCGGGATCTATGGGGCAGGGATCTATGGGGCAGGATCCATGGGGCAGGATCTATGGGGCAGGGGATCTATGGGGCAGGATCTATGGGGCAGGATCTATGGGTCAGGGATCTATGGGTCAGGATCTATGGGGCAGGATCTATGGGGCTGGGGATCTATGGGGCAGGATCTATGGGGCAGGATCTATGGGGCTGGGGATCTATGGGGCAGGATCTATGGGGCTGGGATCTATGGGGCTGGGATCTATGGGGCGGGATCTATGGGGCAGGGATCTATGGGGCAGGATCCATGGGGCAGGATCTATGGGGCAGGGGATCTATGGGGCAGGATCTATGGGGCAGGATCTATGGGTCAGGGATCTATGGGTCAGGATCTATGGGGCAGGATCTATGGGGCTGGGGATCTATGGGGCAGGATCCATGGGGCAGGATCTATGGGGCTGGGATCTATGGGGCAGGGGATCTATGGGGCAGGGATCTATGGGGCTGGGGATCTATGGGGGCTGGGATCTATGGGGCAGGATCTATGGGGCAGGATCTATGGGGCTGGGATCTATGGGGCAGGATCTATGGGGCAGGGATCTATGGGGCAGGGGATCTATGGGGCAGGATCTATGGGGCAGGATCTATGGGGCTGGGGATCTATGGGGCAGGATCTATGGGGCAGGATCTATGGGGCTGGGGATCTATGGGGCAGGATCTATGGGGCAGGATCTATGGGGCAGGGATCTATGGGGCTGGGGATCTATGGGGCAGGGGATCTATGGGGCAGGATCTATGGGGCAGGATCTATGGGGCAGGATCTATGGGGCTGGGATCTATGGGGCAGGATCCATGGGGCAGGATCTATGGGGCTGGGATCTATGGGGCAGGGGATCTATGGGGCAGGGATCTATGGGGCTGGGATCTATGGGGCAGGGGATCTATGGGGCAGGGATCTATGGGGCAGGGGGATCTATGGGGCTGGGATCTATGGGGCAGGATCTGTGGGGCTGGGATCTATGGGGCAGGGGGATCTATGGGGCAGGGATCTATGGGGCAGGGGATCTATGGGGCTGGGATCTATGGGGCAGGATCTGTGGGGCAGGATCTATGGGGCAGGGATCTATGGGGCAGGATCTATGGGGCTGGGATCTATGGGGCAGGATCCATGGGGCAGGATCTATGGGGCTGGGATCTATGGGGCAGGATCCATGGGGCAGGATCTATGGGGCAGGGGATCTATGGGGCTGGGGATTATGGGGCAGGATCTATGGGGCAGGGATCTATGGGGCAGGATCCATGGGGCAGGGGATCTATGGGGCAGCGATCTATGGGGCTGGGGATCTATGGGGCAGGGATCTATGGGGCAGGATCTATGGGGCAGGATCTATGGGGCTGGGATCTATGGGGCAGGATCTATGGGGCTGGGATCTATGGGGCAGGATCTATGGGGCAGGATCTATGGGGCAGGGATCTATGGGGCTGGGGATCTATGGGGCAGGATCTATGGGGCGGGATCTATGGGGCAGGATCTATGGGGCAGGATCTATGGGGCAGGGATCTATGGGGCGGGGGATCTATGGGGCAGGGATCTATGGGGCAGGATCTATGGGGCAGGGGATCTATGGGGCAGGATCTATGGGGCAGGATCTATGGGGCAGGGGATCCATGGGGCAGGATCTATGGGGCAGGGGGATCTATGGGGCAGGGGATCTATGGGGCAGGGGATCTATGGGGCAGGATCTATGGGGCTGGGATCTATGGGGCAGGATCTATGGGGCAGGATCTATGGGGCTGGGATCTATGGGGCAGGATCTATGGGGCGGGATCTATGGGCTGGGATCTATGGGGCAGGATCTATGGGGCTGGGATCTATGGGGCAGGATCCATGGGGCAGGATCTATGGGGCAGGGATCTATGGGGCAGGATCCATGGGGCAGGATCTATGGGGCAGGATCTATGGGGCTGGGGATCTATGGGGCAGGATCCATGGGGCAGGATCTATGGGGCTGGGGATCTATGGGGCAGGATCTATGGGGCAGGATCCATGGGGCAGGATCTATGGGGCTGGGGATCTATGGGGCAGGATCTATGGGGCAGGATCCATGGGGCAGGATCTATGGGGCTGGGGATCTATGGGGCAGGATCTATGGGGCTGGGATCTATGGGGCAGGGGATCTATGGGGCAGGGATCTATGGGGCAGGGATCTCTGGGGCTGGGATCCATGGGGCAGGATCTATGGGGCAGGATCTATGGGGCTGGGATCTATGGGGCAGGATCCATGGGGCAGGATCTATGGGGCAGGGGATCTATGGGGCTGGGATCTATGGGGCAGGATCTATGGGGCAGGGGATCTATGGGGCTGGGATCTATGGGGCAGGGATCTATGGGGCAGGATCTATGGGGCGGGATCTATGGGGCAGGATCCATGGGGCAGGATCTATGGGGCAGGATCTATGGGGCAGGGATCTATGGGGCAGGGGATTTAATGGGGCAGGATCTATGGGGCAGGGGATCTATGGGGCTGGGGATCTATGGGGCTGGGGATCTATGGGGTAGGATCTATGGGGCAGAGATGTATGGGGCAGGATCTATGGGGCAGGATCTATGGGGCAGGATCTATGGGGTAGGATCTATGGGGCAGGATCTATGGGGCAGGATCTATGGGGCAGGGATCTATGGGGCAGGGATCTGTGGGGCAGGATCTATGGGGCAGGATCTATGGGGCAGGGATCTATGGGGCAGGATCTATGGGGCAGGATCTATGGGGCAGGGGATCCCGGAAGCCCCGCCCCCTTGCGCACGAGCCACGCCCCCTTCCGGCAAAGCCACGCCCCCGGACGAGGCCACGCCCCCTCCAAGCCCCGCCCCCTCCAAGCCCCGCCCCCTTCTCACCCCCCTCCCCCTCCCTCCGTGCACCCCCTACAAGCCACGCCCCCTCCCGCCCCTCAGCCAATCCCCTTCGCCGTCCCCGCCCCCCGTCCCCCCTCAGCCAATAGCGCGCCGCGGGGGCGTGGCTGGCGGCGGCGGGCGGCGGGCGGAGCTCAGTCGGCGGCGGGACGCCGAAGGGTGCGGATGGGGGGCGGGAAGCGGGGAGGGCTCCGGGGGCGACCCGCGTTCCTCCCGCCGCCGCCAGCCGCGGGCGCCGGGCTTTCAGCGGCGTCGCAGAGCAAAAAAGGGGACAGCGGCGGCTCGGTGGCTTCGCTCGCGCTGCCCGCAGCGGGGAGGCAGCGCGGATTTCACGGGCTCGTACACAGCGGCCTCCGGGGGGGCCCCGGTCCCCGGTCCCGGTCCCGGTCCTCGGTCCCCGGTCCCGGTCCCGGTGCCGGTGCCGAGCTCCCGCCTTCTCCCGCAGGTCCCGCTCCGTGAGGCACAAGATGGCGGCGGCGGCCATTTTGTGGAGGTACTTCCCCCCCCCCCCCCTTTTTATTCCTCTTTTTCCCCTTTTCATCTCTTTTTCTCCCCTTTTAACCCCCCAATTTTCCCTTTTTTCCCTTTTTTTTTCCCTTTTAACTCCCTAATTTACCCCTTTTTTATCATTTTTTTCTTCATTTTCCGTCACTTTCTGTGTTCCGATCGCTGTTTCCGAGCCCGGAGCGCTCCAGGTAAGCCCCGCACCCCCCTTCAACCCCTCCCCGTTTCCCTTCCTCCTTCCCCTTTTAACCCCCAATTTTCCCTTTTTTCCCTTTTTTTCCCCTTTTAACCCCCCAATTTTCCCTTTTTTCCCCTTTTTTATCATTTTTTTCTTCATTTTCCCGTCACTTTCTGTGTTTTGATCGCTGTTTCCGAGCCCGGAGCGCTCCCCTAAGCTTCGAACCCTCCTCCTCCTCCTTTTAACCCCTAACTTTTCCCTTTCAAATTACCTTTTTTTTTCACTTTAAACTCCTTTTTTCCTTTTTTTTTCCCATTTTTTATCATTTTCTGTGTTTTAATGACTATTTCCGAGCCCGGAGCGCTCAGGTAAGCCTCACACCCCTTCAACCCCCCCCTTCCCTTCCTCCTTCCCCTTTTTACCCTTTTTCCCCTTTTTTTCCCCTAAATTTTCCCTTTTAAAACCCCTTTTTTTTCCCTTTTAAATTTATTTCTTTTTTTTTTTTCCTTCGTTTTTAATTATTTCCTTAAATTTCAATCCCCATTTTTAATCCCGGAGCGCTCAGGTAAGCCTCACACCCCTTCAACCCCCCCCTCTTATCCCCATTTTTATCCCTTTTTCCCCCTTTTCACCCCAAATTTTTCCCTTTTAAACTCATTTTTTTCCTTTTAAACCATTTTTTCCCTTTTTTCTTCATTTTTTTATAATTCTTTAAATTTATTAGTTAATATTTTTAAGCCCACAGCGCTCAGGTAAGCCTCCCACCCCTTCAACCCCCCCCTTTTATCCCCATTTTTATCCCTTTTTCCCCCTTTTCACCCCAAATTTTTCCCTTTTAAACCCATTTTTTCCTCATTTTTTCCCTTTTTTTTTTTGTATTTTATTAATTTTTGAGTAATTTTATTCCCCTTTCCGAGCCCTGAGCACCCAGAGGAGGCTCTACCAACCTCCGCATCTGGGTAAACATCACCGTTTTTGGAGCTTTTCAGCGCAATAAACGCCCTGTGGCCGCGCGGAGGAGCAGCAAGAGTTGAAATTTGGGGTGAAATATTTAAAAAATAAGAAAAATTAATAAAAATGTTAATAAAAATATTTTATTTTTTAAAAAAAAGCGTCCTGTGTCTCTCACTCTTAGCGCCTCAGGCTTAAAATCGGGTCTAGAAGCGGGGGTTTTTCGCGGACGTCTTTCTGAGGGGGATTTCGAGGGCGTTGGGAGCTGAAAATGTGTAAAAACGGTCAAAAACGGTCAAAAATTTGGGGGAATTTTGGTTTTTTTACCTCAGCGCTGGGCTGCTCGGGGCCGGTCCCGGCTTTACGGCGCGGCTTGGAGCCGCTGGCTGGCGTTAAAAGCCAGGGGGAGGAAACGGGGAGGAAAAGAATTGAAAAGGGACGGGAAGAAGTGGTGAAAATTTAAATAAAATAGTGAAAATCGCCGATTTTGCCTCATTTTGGGATGCCCCTGGGGAGGGGGAGAGGGCTGAGACACTCGGGTGACTGCGCATGCGCAGCGCCGCCATTTTGAGCGCGGCGCCCGCTACGGCCGCAGGGCGACGCCATGTTGGGTGTGGCGTTGCCCGTATATGGAGCGGGGCGCCTGAGCCCCGCGTTCCTATTGGTCCGGTTTTGGCGGGCTGGCCGCCATTTTGAGTGGGGCTCGGCTACAGCCATGAGGCAGGCGCCATTTTGGGTGCGGCCTTGCCCATATATGGAGATGCCCCGCCGAGCCCTGCTTCCCTATTGGCCTAATTTTCGCGGGCTTGCGCCGCCATCTTGAGTGTGGCAGCGCGGGGGGCGCCGCCATCTTGGGGAGGTCGCGCGGCCGCTGTAGGCCTCCGTGGGGCCAGGGGCGCTGTGGGGGCTGGGGGCGTGGCCAGCGGGAGGGGGCGTGGCCAGAGGGAGGGGGCGTGGCCAGCGGGAGGGGGCGTGGCCACGGCAGCAATGGCGGCGGCCGAGGAGGCCCCGGAGGAGGCGGCGGCGGCGGCCGAGGGGGACGGGGAAGGGGGCGACGAGGAGGCCCTGAAGGCCCTGGAGGTGGGGGGAGGGCGCTGGTTGCCATGGGGACGCGGGGGCGGGGCCTGGTTGCCATGGGGACGGCGCTGGGGTGGGGGTGGGGCGGGGGGCCGGTTGCTAGGGGGTGACGGGGCCTGGTTGCTAGGGGAACGGGGTGACAGGGCCTGGTTGCCATGGGAACAAGGCCTAGGGGTGACCAGGCCTGGTTGCCGTGGTGATTTGGGGTGACAGGGCCTGGTTGCTATGGGAACGGGGTGACAAGGGGTGACAGGGCTCGGTTTCCATGGCGATTTAGGGTGACAGGGCCTGGTTGCTATGGGAACAGGGTGACAAGGGGTGACAGGGCCCGGTTTCCATGGCGATTTAGGGTGACAGGGCCTGGTTGCTATGGGAACGGGGTGACAAGGGGTGACAGGGCCCGGTTTCCATGGCGATTTAGGGTGACAGGGCCTAGTTGCTATGGGAACAGGGTGACAAGGGGTGACAGGGCCCGGTTTCCATGGCGATTTAGGGTGACAGGGCCTGGTTGCTATGGAGATTTGGGGTGACAGGGCCTGGTTGCTATGGAAACGGGGTGACAAGGGGTGACAAGGCCCGGTTGCCATGGGGACGAGGCCTAGGGGTGACAAGGCCTGGTTGCCAGGGCGATTTGGGGTGACAGGGCCTGGTTGCTATGGAAACGGGGGGTGACAGGGCCCGGTTGCCGGGGCGACTTTGGCTGCCTGTGCCCCGTCACCCCCACATCACCCCCCCCGGGGGGGGAGGGGGGTGACAACACCCTGTCACCATGACAACAGCCGCCTGACAACCCCCAAAACCCCCCCCAAAACCCCCCAAATCCCCCCCAAATCCCCCCAACCCCCCCCCCCAAATCCCCCCCAATACCCCCCCAACCCCCCCCCAACCCCCCCAAACCCCCCCAAATCCCCCCAAATCCCCCCCCAAATCCCCCCCAAATCCCCCCCAATACCCCCCAACCCCCCCCAATACCCCCCCAACCCCCCCCCAACCCCCCCAAACACCCCCCCTTTTCTTTTTTGCCCCCCCCAGGAGATGGTGGCCGAGCTGTACCGCTTCAAGGACACCCTGCGGCTGCCCGACGGCGACCCCCCGGGCCTCGGCGACCCCCCGGCGACGCCGACGGCCCCGACCCCCCCCCCCGGCTCCCCCGCCGGCGACGGCGGCGCCCCCCCCGGTGCCGGCGGCGCCCCCCGCAGCGAGGCGCTGGCGGCGCTGGAGGAGGCGATGGAGCGCACGGTGCAGCGCATGGAGGCCGTCCAGGGTGAGCCAAGCCCCGCCCACCTCCCCAAGCCACGCCCACCTCCCCAAGCCCCGCCCCCTCCCTAAGCCCCGCCCCCTCCCTAAGCCCCGCCCCCTCTGGCCCCGCCCCCCTTCGCGTAGCCCCGCCCCCTGGGCCCCCCTGGCTCCGCCCCCTTACCAGACCCCGCCCCTGCCAGACCACGCCCCCCACTCCACAGGCCACGCCCCCCCGGCCCCGCCCCACCAATAGGCCCCGCCTCCTCCCTTTAAGCCCCGCCCCCTCCATTAAGCCCCGCCCCTCACCTTAAGCCCCGCCCCTTCACTTTAAGCCCCACCCCTTCACTTCAAGCCCCGCCCCCTCACTTTAAGCCCCGCCCCTTCGCTTTAAGCCCCGCCCCTCTCTTTAAGCCCCGCCCCTCACTTTAAGCACCGCCCCCTCGCTTTAAGCCCCGCCCCCATTAAGCCCCGCCCCTCCCCTAAGCCCCGCCTCCTCCATTAAGCCCCACCCCTTTCTAAGCCCTGCCCCCTCCATTAAGCCCCGCCCATCACTTTAAGCCCCGCCCCCATTAAGCCCCCTCCATTAAGCCCCACCCCTTTCTAAGCCCCGCCTCCTCCATTAAGCCCCGCCCCCACTTTAAGCCCCGCCCCTCACTTTAAGCCCCGCCCATCACTTTAAGCCCTGCCCCTCCCTAAGCCCCACCCTTCCATTAAGCCCCGCCCCTCCATTAAGCCCCGCCCCCTCCATTAAGCCCCGCCCCTGTCCTAGCCCCGCCCCCTGTCCAAGCCCCGCCCCCTCCATTAAGCCCCGCCCCCGTCCAAGCCCCGCCCCCTGTCTAAGCCCCGCCCCCGTCTAAGCCCCGCCCCCTCTCTAAGCCCCGCCCCTGTCTAAGCCCCGCCCCCTCCATTAAGCCCCGCCCCCTTCTAAGCCACGCCCCCTCCATTAAGCCCCGCCCCCTCCCATAATCCCCTCCCCTCCATTAAGCCCCGCACCCTCCATTAAGCCCCGCCCCTCCATTAAGCCCCGCCCCCTTTCTAAGCCCGCCCCATCCATTAAGCCCCGCCCCCTCCGTTAAGCCCCGCCCCCTTTCTAAGCCCCGCCCCTCACTTTAAGCCACGCCCCCTCCATTAAGCCCCGCCCTTTCTAAGCCACGCCCCCTTTCTAAGCCCCGCCCCCTCCATTAAGCCCCGCCCCCCGTCTAAGCCCCACCCCTCCGTTAAGCCCCGCCCCTCCATTAAGCCCCGCCCCCTCCGTTAAGCCCCGCCCCCGCCTGCCCCGCCCCCCCCAGTCTCCCCGCAGGGCCGGGCGCGGGCGCTGCTGCTGCGGGCGCGGGCGCGGAGGCGCGCCGGGGGCCGGGGCCGGGCGGAGGCGGCGCTGGGCCGGGCGCTGAAGCTGCAGCCGGGGCTGGCGCCCGCCTGGACCCGCCTCGGGGAGGCCCGCTGGCGCCGCGGGGACCTGGACGGCGCCCCGCGGCTGCTTCCGAGGGGCCCTGGCGCACGTGAGCGGGGCTCGGGGGGGGGGTGGGGGGTTACGGGGGCGGTGTCAGGGGTTATAGGGTCGGTGTAAGGGGTTATAGGGTCGGTGTAAGGGGTTATGGGGTCGGTGTAAGGGGTTATAGGGGCGATAGCGGGGGTTATGGGGTCAGTATGGGGGGTTATGGGGTCAGTATGGGGGGTTATGGGGGCGATAGCGGGGGTTATGGGGTCAGTATGGGGGTTATGGGGTCAGTATGGGGGGTTATGGGGTCAGTATGGGGGGTTATGGGGTCAGTATGGGGGCTTATGGGGTCAGTATGGGGGGTTATGGGGTCAGTATGGGGGGTTATGGGGTCAGTATGGGGGTTATGGGGTCAGTATGGGGGTTATGGGGTCAATATGGGGGGTTATGGGGTCAATATAAGGGGTTATAGGGGCGATGTAAGGGGTTATAGGGTCAATATCAGGGGTTATAGGGTCGATTTCAGGGTTATAGGGTCAATGTCAGGGGTTATAGGGTCAATATCGGGGGTTATAGGGTCAATATCAGGAGTTATAGGGTCAATATGGGGGTTATAGGGTCAATATCAGGGGTTATAGGGTCGATTTCAGGGTTATAGGGTCAATATCAGGGGTTATAGGGTCAATATCGGGGGTTATAGGGTCAGTATGAGGGGTTATAGGGTCAATATGGGGGTTATAGGGTCGATTTCAGGGTTATAGGGTCAATATCAGGGGTTATAGGGTCAATATCGGGGGTTACAGGGTCAGTATGAGGGGTTATAGGGTCAATTTTGAGGTTATAGGGTCAATATGGGGGGTTATAGGGTCAGTATGAAGGGTTATAGGGTCGATTTTGAGGTTATAGGGTCAATATGGGGGGTTATAGGGTCAGTATGAGGGGTTATAGGGTCGATGTAAGGGGTTATAGGGTCAATATCAGGGGTTATATGGTCGATTTCAGGGTTATAGGGTCAATGTCAGGGGTTATAGGGTCAATATCAGGGGTTATAGGGTCGATGTAAGGGGTTATAGGGTCAATATCGGGGGTTATAGGGTCAATATCAGGGGTTATAGGGTCGATGTAAGGGGTTATAGGGTCAATATCGGGGGTTATAGGGTCAATATCGGGGGTTATAGGGTCAGTATGAGGGGTTATAGGGTCAATTTTGAGGTTATAGGGTCAATATGGGGGGTTATAGGGTCAGTATGAAGGGTTATAGGGTCGATTTTGAGGTTATAGGGTCAATATGGGGGTTATAGGGTCAGTATGAGGGGTTATAGGGTCGATGTAAGGGGTTATAGGGTCAATATCAGGGGTTATATGGTCGATTTCAGGGTTATAGGATCAATATGAGGGGTTATAGGGTCAATTTAGAGGTTATAGGGTCAATATCAGAGGTTATAGGGTCGATTTCAGGGTTATAGGGTCAATATCAGGGGTTATAGGGTCAATTTAGAGGTTATAGGGTCAATATAGAGGTTATAGGGTCGATGTAAGGGGTTATAGGGTCAATGTCAGGGGTTATAGGGTCAGTATGAGGGGTTATAGGGTTGATTTTGAGGTTATAGGGTCAATGAAAGGGGTTATATGGTCAATATGAAGGGTTATAGGGTCAGTATGAGGGGTTATAGGGTCAATATGGGCGGTTATAGGGTTAATTTGGGGGTTATAGGGTTAATTTGGGGGTTATAGGGTCAATATGAGGGGTTATGGGGTCAATATGGGGGTTATAGGGTCAGTATGAGGGGTTATAGGGTCAATATGGGCGGTTATAGGGTTAATTTGGGGGTTATAGGGTCGATTTGGGGGTTATAGGGTCAATATGAGGGGTTATAGGGTCAGTATGGGAGCTTATGGGGTCAATATCAGGGGTTATAGGGTCAATATAGAGGTTATAGGGTCGATGTAAGGGGTTATAGGGTCAATGTCAGGGGTTATAGGGTCAGTATGGGGGGTTATAGGGTCAATATGGGGGGTTATAGGGTCAATCTCAGGGCTTATAGGGTCAATATGGGGGTTATAGGGTCAATCTCAGGAGTTATAGGGTCAATTTGGGGGGTTATAGGGTCAATATGGGGGGTTATAGGGTCAATGTCGGGGGTTATAGGGTCAACATAAGGGGTTATAGGGTCGATGTAAGGGGTTATAGGGTCGATGTAAGGGGTTATAGGGTCAATTATTAGGGTTATAGGGTCGATTTTGAGGTTATAGGGTCGATTTGGGGGGTTATAGGGTCAGCATGAGGGGTTATAGGGTCAGTATGGGGGTTATAGGGTCGGTATGGGGGTTATAGGGTCGATTATTGGGGTTATAGGGTCGGTATGGGGGGATTTGGGGGAGGTTTGGGGGGTTATAGGGTCAGTACGGGGGCTATAGGGTCCGTACCGGGGTTATGGGGTCGGTGCGGAGCCTTATAGGGCCGATTCGAGGGCTGGGGGGGTTGGGGTGGTTATAGGGGATTTATGGGGTCGGGGGGGGGCTATGGGGGGGGATTTGGGGCGGATTCGGGGGGATTTGGGGCGGGTTCGGGGGGTTACGGGGGATTTGGGGCCCCGCTGACCTTTTAGGGTCGCTTATAGGGTCGCGCCCTTATTTTATAGGATTTCGGTATTGCCGCCCCCCGAGCGCCCCCTATGCCTAACCGCCCCCTATACCTTTAGGGTCCCCCTATAGGATCGGGGGCTTTTTTATAGGATTTCGACCTTTTTTGGGGTCCCTTTTTGGGGTTTTTCTCCCCCAAAACCCTATAGGGCGAGGACGCGGAGGCGCGCCGCCTGCTCTCCATGGCCCTGCGCCGGGGGGGGCCCTGGGGGAGAGCCTGGCCCAGGCCGAGGCCGCCGTGCGCTGCGCCCCCACCGACGGGCGGTCCTGGTGTGAGTCGGGGGGCCTTATAGGGCCCTATAGGGGCCTTACGGGGTCGTTATAGGGTCTTATAGGGTCGGGGGGTTTTGGGGGTCCCTGTGGTGAGGGGGACGGGGGGTTTGGGGGTTGGTGGGGGGGGTGGTGGGGGGTTATTGGGGTCGGGGGGGTCGTTGGGGGTTAAGGGGGGGTTATGGGGGCCTGGGGGGTTATGGGGTCTTATGGGGTCGTTATAGGGTTTTATAGGGTCGGGGGGGTTTGGGGGGTCCCTGTGGGGTGAGGGGGAGGGGGTTTGGGGGTTGGTGGGGGGGGGTGGGGGGTTATTGGGGTCGGGGGGGGTCGGTGGGGGTTGGGGGGGGTTATGGGGGCCTGGGGGGGTTATGGGGTCTTATGGGGTCGTTATAGGGTTTTATAGGGTCGGGGGGGTTTTGGGGGTCCCGCTGGGGTGAGGGGGAGGGGGGTTTGGGGGGTTGGTGGGGGGGTGGTGGGGGGTTATTGGGGTCGGGGGGGGGGGGTGTTTGGGGTAAAGGGGGGGTTATGGGGTCTTATAGGGTCGTTACGGGGTTTTTATGGGGTCGGGGGGGTCTTATAGGGTCGGGGGGGTTTTGGGGGGTCCCTGTGGGGTGAGGGGGACGGGGACGGGGGTCCCTAATAACGCCCCCCCCCAGACGTGCTGGGCAACGCCTACGTCTCGCTCTTCTTCGCCGGGGGGCAGAGCCCCCGAGGCCGCGCGCCGCGCGCTGGGTGCCTACGCACAGGCGGTACGCGGCCCTATAGGGCTCGGGGGGTCCCTATAGGGCCCGGGGGTCCCTATAGGGCCTGGGGGGTCCCTGTAGGGCCTGGGGGTCCCTAGGGCCGGGGGTGTCTATGGGGTCGCTATGGGGCCCTATGGTCACTATAGGGCCTGGGGTCGCTATGGGGTCACTATGGGGCCCTATGGTCGCTATAGGGTCGGGGGTTTGCTATGGGGTCCCTATAGGGCCGGGGGTGTCTATGGGGTCGCTATGGGGCCCTATGACCACTGTAGGGCCTGGGGTCGCTATGGGGTCACTATGGGGCTCTATGGGGTCCCTATGGGGCCCTATAGTTGTTATAGGGTCGGGGTTTGCTATGGGGTCCCTATGGGGCCAGGGATGTCTATGGGGTCGCTATGGGGCCCTATAGGCGCTATAGGGTCACGGTGGGGCCCTATAGTTGCTATGGGGTCCCTATAGGGCCAGGGGTGTTTGTGGGGTCGCTATGGGGCCCTATAGTCGCCATAGGGTTGTCGTGGGGCCCTATAGTTGTTATAGGGTCGGGGGTTTGCTATGGGGTCCCTATAGGGCCGGGGGTGTCTGTGGGGTCACTGTGGGGCCCTATGGCCACTATAGGGCCTGGGGTCGCTATGGGGTCTCCGTGGGGCCCTATGGTCGCTATAGGGTCGCTGTGGGGCCCTATAGTCCCCTTAGGGCCCTACGGTTGCTATGGGGTCCCTATAGGGCCTGGTGGAACCTATGGGGCAGGCCCCCGTTGCTAGGGGCAGGCCCCGTTGCTAGGGGCAGGCCCCGTCGCTAGGGGCAGGCCCCGTTGCTAGGGGGCGGGGTCCCGTCGCCATGGTGACGCGGCCCCGCCCCCCAGGAGAAAATCGACCCGGCCGCCGCAGCCAATCCCGACCTCCACCCCAACCGCGCCACGGTACGGCAGCCAATGGGGAGCGAGGTGGGCGGGGCCAGGAGGGGGCGGGCGGAACCGGGGGAGGGGGCGGGACGAGCGCCGAGGCGGCGGCCAACGGGCGCGCGGCGCGGCGCGGCTCAGCCAATGGGCGCGCGCGGGCCGCGCGGCTCAGCCAATGGGCGCGCAGCTGCTGCAGTACCAGGAGCGCTACGGGGCGGCGCTGGAGGGGCTGGCGCGGGCGGCGGCGCTGGCGCCGGACTGGGCGGAGCCGCGCATGCGCCACGCGCGGCTGCTGGACTACCTGGGGCGGCTCTGCACGTTGCTGAGCAACCGCGTGAGTGACAGCCGGGGGGCGGGGCTTGGGGGAGGGGGCGGGGCTTACGGGGGAAGGGGCGGGGCTTGGCGTGAGGGGAGGGCGGCGGCCATTTTGTGGGGGGGGATTTGGGGGGAAAACGGGGGGATTTGGGGCATTTTGGGGGGATTTGGGGCATTTTGGGGGGATTTGGGGCATTTTGGGGGATTTGGGGCATTTTGGGGGCATTTGGGGCATTTTGGGGGGATTTGGGGCATTTTGGGGGCATTTGGGGCATTTTGGGGGGATTTGGGGCATTTTGGGGGATTTGGGGGATTTTGGGGGGATTTGGGGGATTTTGGGGGCGTTTTGGGGGGATTTGGGGCATTTTGGGGGATTTGGGGCATTTTGGGGGATTTTGGGGCATTTTGGGGGATTTGGGGGATTTTGGAGGGATTTGGGGCATTTTGGGGGATTTTGGGGCATTTTGGGGGATTTGGGGGGAAAATTGGGGGATTTGGGGCATTTTGGGGGGATTTGGGGGATTTTGGGGGATTTGGGGCATTTGGGGGGATTTGGGGCATTTTGGGGGATTTGGGGCATTTTGGGGGATTTGGGGCATTTTGGGGGGATTTGGGGGATTTTGGGGGATTTTGGGGATTTTGGGGGGACTTCGGGGATTTTTGGGATAATTTTGGGGAATTTTGGGGGATTTGGGGCATTTTGGGGGATTTTGGAGCTTTTTTGGGAGGGGATTTGGGGTCTTTTGGGGGTTTTAAGTATCTTTTGGGGGGACTTGGGGTCATTTGGGGTGGATTTGGGGCTATTTTGGGTGGATTTGGGGCCATTTAAGACTAAGACTATTTGGCGGATTTTGGGCGGTTTTGGGGCCGTTTTGGGCGGTTTTGGGGCCATTTCGGGTGGTTTTGGGGCTATTTGGGGCAGATTTGGGGCCATTTGGGGTTATTTTGGGGCCATTTAACACAATTTGGGGTGGATTTGGGGCCATTTTGGGGTGGATTTGGGGTGGTTTCGGGGCCATTTGGGGTTATTTTGGGGCACTTTGGGGTGGATTTGGGGCCATTTAGGGTGGATTTGGGGCCTTTTGGGACCATTTGGGGTGGTTTTGGGGCCTTTTTCGGTGGATTTAGGGCAATTTGGGGTCTTTTGGGGTACTTTTGGGGCCTTTTGGGGCACTTTTGGGGCCTTTTGGGGCCATTTTGGGTGGATTTGGGGCCGTTCGGGGCGGATTTGGGGCCATTTGGGGTTATTTTGGGTGGATTTAGGGCAATTTGGGGTTATTTTGGGGCCATTCGGGGCGGATTTGGGGCCATTGGGGCGGATTTGGGTGGTTTTGGGGCGGTTTTGGGTGGATTTGGGGCCATTTAGGGTGGTTTTGGGGCAGTTTTGGGGTTGTTTGGGGTGGATTTGGGGCCATTTGGGGTTATTTTGGGTGGATTTAGGGCAATTTGGGGTTATTTTGGGGCCGTTCGGGGCGGATTTGGGGCCGTTCGGGGCGGATTTGGGGCCATTCGGGGTGGTTTTGGGGCCATTTGGGGTGGATTTGGGGCCATTTAGGGTGGATTTGGGGCCTTTTGGGACCATTTGGCGTGGTTTTGGGGCCTTTTTGGGTGGATTTAGGGTGCTTTTGGGGCCTTTTTGGGGCCATTCGGGGTGGATTTGGGGCCGTTCGGGGGTGGATTTGGGGCCATTTGGGGTTATTTTGGGTGGATTTAGGGCAATTTGGGGTTATTTTGGGGTCATTCGGGGCGGATTTGGGGCCATTGGGGCGGATTTGGGTGGTTTTGGGGCGGTTTTGGGTGGATTTGGGGCCATTTAGGGTGGTTTTGGGGCAGTTTTGGGGTTGTTTGGGGTGGATTTGAGGCCATTTGGGGTTATTTTGGGTGGATTTAGGGCAATTTGGGGTGGTTTTGGGGCCATTCAGGGTGGATTTGGGGCCGTTCGCCGCCTTTTAGGGCCCCGGAGGGGCCTTTTGGGGCCGCCTGAGCCCGTTTTGGGGCCGTTTCCCCCTTTTTAGGGCAAGGTGCGGGGCAAGCGGCTGCGGGGCCTTTTGGGGTCGCTGCCCCCGTCCCTTTTGGGGCCGCTGGGGGGGTCCCCGGCCCTTTTGGGGTCGCTGCGGCTCGGGGCCAACCCGGGGCGGGCGCTGCTGGGCCGCGTCCTCTTCAGCCTCACCCCCGAGGAGCGCGTCCCCTTGTGAGTTTTTGGGGCCGTTTGTGGGGTTTTTGGGGTTTCGGGGGGGTCGGGGGGGGGGGGTTATGGGGTTTGGGGGGGTCGGGGGTTGGGGGTTTGGGGGGGGTTTGGGGGATTTGGGGGGCTTCGCGTGGGTGATCCTATAAGCATCCCTATGGCCCTATAAGCGTCCCTGTGGCCCTATAAGCGGTCCCTATGGCCCTATAAGCGGCCCCAGGACCCCGTAAGTGCCCCCACGACCCTATAAGTGCCCAAATGTCCCCATAAACGACCCCATAAGTGCCCCCACGGCCCTATAATGCCCGAATGTCCCCCAAAATGTCCCTATAAGCGGCCCCACGACCCTATAAGTGCCTGGAAGACCCCATAAACGACCCCATAAGTACCCCAGTGTCCCCATAAGTGACCCTATAAGTGGCCCCACGACCCTATAACTGTCCCCACGACCCCATAAATGACCCCATAAGGCTCCCCATGACCCCATAAGGCCCCAAATGTCCCCATAAATGACCCCATAAGTGCCCCCATGACCCTATAAGTGTCTGAAAGTCCCCATCAGTGACCCTATAACTGTCCCCACGACCCTATAACTGCCCTCATATCCCCATAAATGACCCCATAAGTGTCCCCGTGACCCTATAATGCCCGAATGTCCCCCAAAATGACCCCATAAGTGCCCCCACGACCCTATAAGTGCCCAAATGTCCCCATAAATGACCCCATAAGTGCCCCCACGACCCTATAAGTGCCCAAATGTCCCCATAAGTGCCCCCATAAGTGTCCCCACGACCCCATAACTGTCCCCAAATCTCCCCATAAACAACCCCATAAGCGCCCTCCTGCCCCTATAAGCGCCCCATCCCCTTCCCCCCCCCCCATACTGGGCCCTACAGCTCCGTAGGGGCCTGTACTGGTCCTTACTGGTCCGTACTGGCCCCTACTGGTCCGTACTGGCCCTTACTGGTCCGTACTGGCCTTTACTGGTCCGTACTGGCCCTTACTGGTTTGTACTGGCCCTTACTGGTTTGTACTGGCCCTTACTGGTTTGTACTGGTCCTTAGTGGTCCGTACTGGCCCTTACTGGTTTGTACTGGTCCTTCCTGGTCCGTACTAGCCCATACTGGTCTGTACTGGCCCTTACTGGTCCGTACTGGCCCTTACTGGTCCATACTGGCCCCTACTGGTTCATACTGGCCCCTACTGGTTCGTACTGCCCCTTAGTGGTCCATACTGGTCCCTAGTGATATGTACTGGTCCCTAGTGGTCTGTCCCGGCCGTTACTGGTTTGTACTAGTCCTTACTGGTTAGTACTGGTCCTTACTGGCACAGCCCCTTCCTGGTCTGTACTGGCCCCTACTGGTCCGTACTGGCCCCTACTGGTTCATACTGGCCCCTACTGGTCCGTACTGGCCCCTACTGGTTCATACTGGTCCCTAGTGGTTTGTACTGGTCCCTAGTGGTCCGTCCCGGCCCTTACTGGTTTGTACTGGTCCTTACTGGTTAGTACTGGTCCTTACTGGCACAGCCCCTTCCTGGTCCGTACTGGCTCCTACTGGTCCATACTGGCCCCTACTGGTTCATACTGGCCCCTACTGGTTCGTTCTGGCCCTTAGTGGTCTGTACTGGTCCCTAGTGGTCTGTACTGGCCCTTACTGGTTTGTACTGGTCCTTACTGGTTAGTACTGGTCCTTACTGGTGCAGCCCCTTAGTGGTCCGTCCTGCCCCTTACTGGTCCATACTGGCCCCTACTGGTTCGTACTGGCCCCTAGTGGTTTGTACTGCCCCTTACTGGTTTCTACTGGTCCCTAGTGGTCTGTACTGGTCCCTAGTGGTCCGTACTGGCCCTTACTGGTTTGTACTGGTTTGTACTGGCGCAGCACGCTGGGGGTGGCGGACGGGGCGGGGGCGGTGGCGGCCGTGAGCGTGTTCAACGCGGCGCCGAGCTGGGGGTGCTGGTGGGGGACGCCCTGGGGCTGCCCGAGCCCCGCCTGCGCCAGCACCTGGTGCAGCACCAGGGCAAGGTACTGGGGGCACTGGGGGGCACTGGGAGGGACTGGGGGGGGCTGGGGGGGCTGGGAGGGGGCTGGGAGGGGGTTGGGGGGGGATTTGGGGGGGTTTGGGGTACTGGGAGGGGACTGGGAGATACTGGGAGGGACTGGGAGGAGACTGGGATATACTGGGAGGGGACTGGGAGGGACTGGGAGGGACTGGGAGGGGATTGGGGGGGACTGGGAGGGGCTGGGAGGGGGTTATAGGGGGATTTGGGGGGTTTGGGGTACTGGGAGGGGACTGGGAGGGACTGGGAGGGACTGGGAGGGGACTGGGGTATACTGCAAGGAGACTGGGAGGCACTGGGATATACTGGGAGGGGACTGGGAGGGACTGGGATATACTGGGAGGAGACTGGGATGTACTGGGAGGGAACTGGGAGGGACTGGGAGGGGGTTATGGGGGGGTTTGGGGGGCTTTACGGGGGGGGGTTGGGGGGTTTCGGGGCACTGGGAGGGGACTGGGGGATACTGGGATATACTGGGAGGACACTGGGATATACTGGGAGGGACTGGGAGGGTCTGGGGAAAGGGTTTGGGGGCACTGGTGGGGTACTGGGAGATACTGGGAGGGACTGGGGGGGTACTGGGGGTCTACTGGGAGGAGACTGGGGTATACTGGGATATACTGGGAGAGGACTGGGAGGCACTGGGAGGGACTGGGAGGGGGTAGTGGGCTGGAGGGGGGTGAGAAGGGACTGGGAGGGGGGTTGGGGTCACTGGGGGGACACTGGGCTATACTGGGAGGGTACTGGGAGGGATTGGGAGGGGGGTTCTAGGGCACTGGGAGGGGACTGGGATGTACTGGGAAGGACTGGGAGGGGGAACTGGGAGCACTGGGAGGGACTGGGAAGGCAGTGGGAAGGGGTTGTGGGGCACTGGGGGGGCTGGGGAGGGGACTGGGAGGGGGTTTGGGGGCACTGGGATGTACTGGGAGGGAACTGGGAGGCACTGGGATGTACTGGGAGGGGACTGGGGAGGCACTGGGATGTACTGGGAGGGAACTGGGATGGACTGGGAGGGGACTGGGAGGCACTGGGACGTACTGGGAGGGAACTGGGATGGACTGGGAGGGGACTGGGAGGCACTGGGACGGACTGGGAGGGAACTGGGATGGACTGGGAAGAACTGGGACGGACTGGGAGGGGGGTTAAGGGACACTGGGAGGGACTGGGAGGGGGTTTGGGGGCGGGACTGGGCTGTACTGGGCGGACACTGGGATATACTGGGAGGGCGAGACCCACCTCCTGGGTGGGCCCCTCCTGGTCTATACTGGTTTCTACCAGTCTATACTGGTTTATACCGGTCCGTACCAGTGTCTACCAGTCCGTACTGGTGTATACTGGTGCATACCGGTGTATACTGGTTTATACTGGTCTATACTGGTTTATACTGGTGTATACTGGTCTATACTGGTTTATACTGGTTTATACTGGCGCAGACCTTCTCCTTCCTGGGCATCCGCGTGGCGACGCCGCTGGCGCTGGTGGTGAACGGGCGCCGCCCCCCCCCTCGGCCGCGGCCCCCCCCGCCTGCAGTGCTCCTCCCCCCGAGCCCCGCCCCTCCCCCGCCAATTAACGGCCCCTGCTAATTGCGGCCCGGCCTCGGACGTCTCCTTCATGGGGGGGGGGAGGGGGACTGGGCGCCGCCATCTTGTACGGAGAGGGGGGCCGTGGGGGCGGCCATGTTGGGTGTGGCGGTGTCCTGGGGGCGGCCATCTTGGGTGGGTTTAGAGCCCCCCTATGGGAGGCAGCCATCTTGGGTGGGGCCGGCTCGCGTGAAGACGGCCATGTTGGGCGGGGCACATGGGATGAGGGCGGCCATGTTGGGTGTGGCAAGAGCTTCACCCTCCCCTCCCCATGGAGGCGGCCATGTTGGGTGTGGCGGTGACCCCACCCCCATCGAAGTAGCCACGTTGGGTGGGGCTCAGTCAGGTGAGGGGCGCCATCTTGGGTGTGGCAATTTCACATGAGGACGGCCATGTTGGGTGTGGCGGTACCTCCACCCCCCCATCAAGGCAGCCATGTTGGGGTGGGTGGGGCTAGCCATCATGGGCGTGGCCATTTTGGGTGGGGCACGTCCTATGGAGGCCGCCATGTTGGGTGTGGCAACCCCCCCCCGAGGGCAGCCATCTTGAGTGCGTGTATCCCCTCCCATGGAGGCAGCCATGTTGGGTGTGGCACAGTCACATGAAGGCAGCCATGTTGGGCGTGGCAATCACCACGGAGACCGCCATCTTGGGTGTGGCCACCTCGCACGAAGGCAGCCATGGTGGGTGTGGCAGTAACCCCACCCTATTAAGGCAGCCATGTTGGGTGGGGCAAACCCCGTGGAGGCCGCCATCTTGTGTGGGCGTGTCCCCATGGAGGCCGCCATCTTGGGCGTGGCACAGTCACATGAAGGCAGCCATGTTGGGCGTGGCATTCACCACAGAGACCGCCATCTTGGGTGCGGCCAACCCACACGAAGGCGGCCATGTTGGGCGTGGCAAGCCCCGTGGATGCCGCCATCTTGGGTAGGCATGTCCCCCTGGGGGTGGCCATCTTGGATGGGCGTGTCCCCCATGGAAGCGGCCATCTTGTGGGATGTGTGCCAATGGCGGCCGCCATCTTGGGTGTGGCACAGTCACACGAAGTCGGCCATGTTGGGTGTGGCAAACCCCACGGGGGCAGCCATCTTGGATGGGCGTGTCCCCAATGGAAGCGGCCATCTTGGGTGTGGCACAGTCACACGAAGTCGGCCATGTTGGGCGTGGCCCGTCCCATCCCCCCCCCCGCCCTCCCCCGGGGGCGGCCATCTTGGCGGAGGCAGCCTCTCTAAAAACCATCCGTCCTTTAATCGTTAAGTCGTTAACGAGGTATCAAAATTAACAGGAGGGGGAGGGGGCGGGGGGGGGGGCGGGGCCAATTACAGGGGGCGGGGCCGAGCCGGAACTAGGGGGGGGAGGGGCGGGGTCACAACACCACGAACACGGGGGGAGGGGGAGGGGGGAGGGGGAGGGGAGGGGGGCTCCCAGCCTTCACCGTTCCCGTGTTAAGGTTTATTTTTGGGGCGAAAAGCGGCGTTTTTAGGAGTCGTCCTCGCCGTTGGCGCTGTCCCGGTCGTCCTCGCCCTCCTCGGCCTCCTTCTCGTCGCCTTTGATGGATTCCAGCTGCGGGGGGCGGGGGAAGAGGCCCAAATTTTGAGGGGGAGGACGGGATTTGGAGCGGGATTTTGGGTAGAAAAAAGGGGGATTTGGGTGAAAACGGGCGGATTCGGGGCTTCGCACCTGGTCGTCGCCCCGCTCCTCGGCGTCGTCGTCATCCAGGAGGTCGCCCTCCTCCGCCGAGTCGTCGGCCCCGGCCTCGGGCTTGGCGCCGGCCTCCTCCTTCTTGGCCGAGCCCCCGCCCTGCTCCTCCTCCGCCTTGTCGCCCTTCTGCTCTGCGGGGGGGGGGGGGGGGGGGGGGGGGGGCGTTTCGGGGGCGGGTCCCGGCGGAATCGGGGGCGGGGGGCGAGGGGAGGGGAGGGGGGAGGGAGAGGTTGGGGGGGGAGGGGGAGGTTTTGGGGGGATAAGGGGGAAAATGGGAGGAGTAACGGGGGGGGGGGGGGGGGGGAAGGACGGGGCGGCCGAAATAATGGGGGTTTGGGGAAAAATAAGGGGGAATGACCAAAATAAGGGGATTTTGGGGAAAAATGAAGCAGGAATGACCAAAATAATGGGGTTTGGGGGGAAAAAATTAATTGGGATGACCAAAATAATGGGATTTTGGGGGAAAAATGAAGTGGGGATAACCAAAATAATGGGATTTTTGGGGAAAATTAAGTGGGAATGACCAAAATAATGGGATTTTGGGGGAAAAATAAGCAGGAATGAGCAAAATAATGGGATTTTTTTGGGGAAAATTAAGTGGGAATGACGAAAATAACGGGATTTTTGGGGAAAAATTAAGTGGGGATGACCAAAATAATGGGATTTTGGGGAAATCCAGCAATAAATGAGGGGAGTAACCAAAATAATGAGATTTTGGGGAAAAAATAAGCAGGAATGACCAAAATAATGGGAATTTTGGGGGAAATTAGGCAGGAATGACCAAAATAATGGGATTTTTGAGGGGAAAATTAAGTGGGGATGAACAAAATAATGGGATTTTTGGGGAAAAATTTGGCAGGAATGACCAAAATAATGGGATTTTGGGGGGAAAAATAAGCAGGAATGACCAAAATAATGGGATTTTGGGGGGAAAAATTAAGCAGGAATGACCAAAATAATGGGATTTTGGGGGAAAAATGAAGTGGGGATAACCAAAAATAATGAGATTTTGGGGGAAATTAAGTGGGGATGACCAAAATAATGGGATTTTGGGGGGAAATTGGGCAATAAATGAGGGGAGCGACCAAAATAACGGGGTTTTTGTGGAAAAATTTGGCAGGGATGACCAAAAATAATGGGATTTTGGGGGAAAAAATAAGCGGGAACGGCCAAATAATGGGATTTTTTTGGGGAAAATTAAGTGGGAATGATGAAAATAATGGGATTTTTGGGGAAAAATTAATTGGGGATGACCAAAGTAATGGGATTATGGGGGGAATTAAGCAGGAATGACCAAAATAATGGAATTTTGGGGGAAAAATAAGCGGGGATGACCAAAATGATGGGATTTTGGGGAAAAATTTGGCAGGAACGACCAAAATAATGGGATTTGGGGGGAAAAATAAGCGGGAATGACCAAAATAATGGGATTTTTGGGGAAAATTTTGGCAGGAACGACCAAAATAATGGGGTTTGGGGGAAAAATAAGCGGGAATAACCAAAATAAGGGGATTTTTGGGGAAAATAAGCGGGAATGACCAAAATAACGGGATTTTGGGGAAAAAATAAGCAGGAGTGACCCAAATAATGGGATTTTGGGGGAAATAAATGGGAAACGAAGAATTTAAAGCAAATAATGGGGGATTTTTGGGGAAATTAAGGAATAAATGAGAGAGATGATAAAATAATGGGAATTTGGGGGGGATTAAGCAGAAATGACCAAAATAATGGGAATTTTGGGGGAAATTAGGCAGGAATGACCAAAATAATGGGATTTTTAAGGGGAAGCGGGGCCGGGGCCCCCCCGGGGGGGATTTTGGGGCGAAAAGGGGCGTTTTGGGGCCTTACTCTGCTCCTTCTCGATCTTCTCGAGGCTCTCGAGCAGCGCGTCCACCTTCTGCTTGATCTGGCTCAGCTCCTTCTTGATGGCCTGCAGGTCGTCGCCTTTCACTGCGGGGGGGGGAGAGCTCGTTAGGCTAATTAGGCTCGTTAGGCGGCTAATTAGGCTCGTTAGGCGGCTCATCAGGCTCGTTAGGCGGCTCATCAGGCCCGCGCGCTAACGAGGGGGGCCCCCCTATGCTAATGAGGGGGCGACGATCGCCTTCGCCTGCTGGCGCAGGGAGAGTAATCAGCGTTAATTACCGCCGTCGAGCTGTTAATTAGCCTCGCGTGCTAATTAGGGGTTCCTCCTACCCTTGTACGCTAACGAGGGAGCGATGATTAGCACTGTATGCTAATTAGGTGATTTAAATTAGCGTTATGTGCTAACGAGGGGCGTTAATCCCCACTGCCTGATAACAAAGGCCTGCTAATTACGCTTATATGCTAATTAGGGGATAACAATTGCCATCATATGCTTAATTGATTACCACCGCGTGCTAATTACCCTTTGTATGCTAATTAGGGGCTGCCAATCACCCCCATATGCTAATAAGGCAATGATAATTACCATTACGTGCTAATGAGGGGATATTAATTACAATTTCATGCTAACGATAGGGTATTAATTACCCTATTCTTAATGATAGGGTATTAATTACCATTCCATGCTAATGAGGGGCTGCTGATTACCTTTTGTATGTTAATTAGGGTCTGTTAACCGCCCTCATATCCCAATAAGGCAACGATAATCACCATTACATGCTAATGAGGAGTGTTAAATAGCATTTCATGCCAATGAAGGTCTGCTAATTAGGCTTGACCGCTAATGAGGGGTGCTAATTACCGTCTCATGCTAACGAGGGCCTGCTAATCACCCTTTGTATGTTAATTAGGGGCTGGTAACCAGCTTAATATGCTAATAAGGCGATGATAGTTACCGTTACGTGCTAATGATGGGCTATTAATTACCATTTTGTGCTAATGTGGGGCTGCTAATTAGGCGTGAATGCTAATGAGGGGTGCTAATTACCGTCTCATGCTAATGAGGGGCTGCTAATTACCCTCTGCGTGTCAGTTAGGTTCTGCTAACCACCCTCTTATACCAATAGGGCAACCATAATTACTATGTCATGCTAATGAGGGGCCGCTAACTACCCTTTGTATGATAATTAGGCGCTAATTACCCTTTGAATGTTAATTAGGGACTGCTACTTACCCTTTGTATGTTAATTAGGGGCTGGTAACCAGCTTAATATGCTAATAAGGCGATGATAGTTACCGTTACGTGCTAATGAGGGCTATTAATTACCATTTCGTGCTAACGAGGGGCCGCTAATTAGGCGTGAATGCTAATGAGGGGCGCTAATTACCGTCTCACGCTAACGAGGGGCTGCTAATTAGGTTCGAACGCTAACCAGGGGGTGACTTTTAGAGCGGGGGGTCCTCGGAGGAGGGCCGGGAGTGGCGCTCCCGCTCCGTCAGCTAGCCAATTAGCGGCGCTAATTAAGCGGGGGGGGCCCGAGCGGCTTTGGGGTGAATTCCGGGGAAAACGGGGCGCGCACATTTGCCGGATTTGGAGGAGGAGCCGCGCTGGCCGCTCTTGGAGTTGAAGCCGCTCTTGCCGCGCCGCGAGGTGTTGCCGGAGACCCGCTGCCGCTTGGAGGGCACCACGGCGCGCGCGATGGGCGGCGGCGGCGGCACGCGCGCCGGGTAGCTGTACATCCTGGTTTGGGGCGAAAAAGGGCGGTTTTGGTCAAAAAGGGCGGTTAACGGGCGCTCAGGGAAGGAGGGAGGGGGGGTAACGGGGTTCGGGGGGGGGGGGGGAGGGAGGGAGGGGGCTTGGGGGGAATAAGGAGAAACGAGTGGAATAACGGGATTTTTTGGGGGAATTCAGCAGGAAATGAGAAAGTTGATCAAAATAGTGGGATTTTGGGGGAAAAATGACCAGGGATGAGCAAAATAACGGGGAGTTTTGGGGGAAAAATAAGGAGGAATGATGCAAATAACGGGATTCTGGGGGGGGGGAAATTGAGGAATACGCGTGAGGGAAGTAACGGGGTTTTGGGGAAAAAGTAAGCGGAAATGAGCAAAATAAGGGGATTTTGGGGGAAAATAAGCGGGAATGAGCAAAATAATGGGATTTTGGGGAAAAATAAGCGGGAATGAGCAAAATAAGGGGATTTTGGGGAAAAATAAGCGGGAATGAGCAAAATAATGGGATTTTGGGGGAAAATAAGCGGGAATGAGCAAAATAAGGGGATTTTGGGGGAAAATAAGCGGAAATGAGCAAAATAAGGGGATTTTTGGGGGAAAATAAGCGGGAATGAGCAAAATAAGGGGATTTTTGGGGGAAATTAACAAGAAACGACCAGAATAATGGGATTTTTGCAAAAAAATAAGCGGAAATGACCAAAATAATGGGATTTTTGGGGAAAAATAAGCAGAAATGTGCAAAATAAGGGGGTTTTGGGGGAAAATTAACAAGAAATGAGCAAAATAAGGGGATTTGGGGGAAAAAAATAAGTGGAAATGAGCAAAATAATGGGAATTTTGGGGAAAATTAAGCAGGAATGATCCAAATAATGGGATTTTGGGGGGGAAATTTAGCAAGGGTGATCAAAATAATGGGATTTTGGGGAAAATTAACGAGAAATGACCAAAATAATGGGATTTTTGGGGAAAATTAACGAGAAATGACCAAAATAATGGGATTTTTGGGGAAAATTAACGAGAAATGACCAAAATAATGGGATTTTTGGGGAAAATTAACAAGAAATGACCAAAATAATGGGATTTTTGGGGAAAATTAACGAGAAATGACCAAAATAATGGGATTTTTGGGGAAAATTAACAAGAAATGACCAAAATAATGGGATTTTTGGGGAAAATTAACGAGAAATGACCAAAATAATGGCATTTTTTTGGGGAAAAGAGTGACTCGAGGAAATAACGGGGCGTTTTTTTGCTCCAAAAACCCCTAAACCGGCGAGATTTGGGGGAGTTAGGGCGTTACCTGTCGTAATAATCCCGCTGGAAGTCGTAATCCAAGTCGAAGGAGGACCTGAAAAAAAATAGTTATTTTTTCTTTCGGGGGCGTTTTTGGGGATTTTTCCGGTTTTTCGGGGGAAATTTTTTCGGGGGGCGGGGGAGGGGATCGGGGGGGCGTTTTGGGGAAAAAAGAGTAAAAAAAAGGGGGGCCCGACCTGACGAGGGGGGCCGGAGAAGGTGGGGCTGCTACTGACCCGTACATCTCCGCCGCCGAGCGCTTGACGCCCGCCTTGCCGCGGTTCACCTTGGGCTCGGCCGCCAGGTTGATGTCTGGGGGAGGGGGGGGGGCATTACCCCGCCCAGTGCCCCCCGGCCCCTCCCAGTGCCCCCCGGCCCCTCCCAGTATATCCCAGTCCCCTCCCAGTGCCCCCCGGCCCCGCCCAGTGCCCCCCCGGCCCCTCCCAGTGCCCCCCGGCCCCTCCCCAGTGCCCCCCCGGCCCCGCCCAGTGCCTCCCAGTTCCCTCCCAGTCCCCTCCCAGTGCCCCCCGGCCCCTCCCAGTGCCCCCCGGCCCCTCCCAGTGCCCCCCCCCGGCCCCTCCCAGTGCCCCCCGGCCCCTCCCAGTGCCTCCCAGTGCCCCCCAGTGCCCCCCCGGCCCCTCCCAGTGCCCCCCCGGCCCCTCCCAGTGCCTCCCAGTTCCCTCCCAGTATATCCCAGTCCCCCCAAATCCCCTCCCAGTGCCCTCCCCAGTCTACCCCAGTCCCCCTCCCAGTCCATCCCAGTCTATCCCAGTCCCCTCCCAGTCTATCCCAGTCCCCTCCCCAGTCTATCCCAGTCCCCTCCCAGTGCCTCCCAGTTCCCTCCCAGTATATCCCAGTCCCCCCAAATCCCCTCCCAGTGCCCTCCCAGTCTACCCCAGTCCCCTCCCAGTCCATCCCAGTCTATCCCAGTCCCCTCCCAGTCTATCCCAGTCCCCTCCCAGTCTATCCCAGTTCCCTCCCAGTATATCCCAGTCCCCTCCCAGTATATCCCACTCCCCCCAACTCCCTCCCAGTGCCTCCCAGTGTACCCCAGTGCCTCCCAGTCCCTCCCAGCCCCCCCAGTCCCCCACAATCCGCTCCCAGTGCCCTCCCAGTGCCTCCCAGTGCCCTCCTAGTGTCCCCCAGTCCCCTCCCAGTCCCCTCCCAGTGCCTCCCAGTCCCTCCCAGTATACCCCAGTCCCCTCCCAGTCCCTCCCAGTGCCTCCCAACCCCCCCAGTCCCCTCCCAGTTCCCTCCCAGTCTATCCCAGTACCCCCCAGTCTATCCCAGTCCCTTCGCAGTCCCCTCCCAGTGTATCCAGTCCCCACCCAGTCCCCTCCCAGTGCCTCCCAGTGCCTCCCAGTCTATCCCCGTCCCCTCCCAGTCCCCCCCAGTTCCCCTCCCAGTCCCTCCCAGTCCCCTCCCAGTCTATCCCAGTGCCTCCCAGTCCCCTCAAACCCCCTCCCAGTCTATCCCAGTCCCCTCCCACTCTATCCCAGTGCCTCCCAGTCCCCCTCCCGATGTCCCCCCAGTCCCCTCCCAGTATAACCCAGTCCCCTCCCAGTCCCCTCCCAGTCCATCCCAGTCCCCCCAAACCCCCTCCCAGTGCCCCCCAGTCCCTTCCCACTCTATCCCAGTCCCCTCTCATTCTATCCCAGTCCCCTCCCAGTATATCCCAGTCTATCCCAGTCCCCTCCCAGTATTACCCAGTCCCCTCCCAGTCCCTCCCAGTATATCCCAGTCCCCTCCCAGTATATCCCACTCCCCCCAACTCCCTCCCAGTGCCTCCCAGTGTACCCCAGTGCCTCCCCAGACCCTCCCAGCCCCCCCAGTCCCCCGCAATCCGCTCCCAGTGCCCTCCCCAGTGCCTCCCAGTGTCCCCCAGTCCCCTCCCAGTATAACTCCAGTGCCTCCCAGTCCCTCCCAGTATAACCCAGTCCCCTCCCAGTCCCCTCCCAGTATACCCCAGTCCCCTCCCAGTATACCTGTCCTCTCCCAGTATACCCCAGTGCCTCCATGTGCCCCCATTACCCCCCTCCCAGCCCCTCCCAGTCCCCCCCGTCCCCTCCCAGTATATCCCAGTCCCCCCAAACCCCCTCCCAGTGCCCTCCCAGTCTACCCCAGTCCCCTCCCAGTCCATCCCAGTCTATCCCAGTCCCCTCCCAGTCCCTTCCCAGTCCCCTCCCAGTATATCCCAGTCCCCTCCCAGTCCCTCCCAGTATATCCCACTCCCTCCAACTCCCTCCCAGTGCCTCCCAGTCCCTCCCAGCCCCCCCCAGCCCCCCGCAATCCGCTCCCAGTGCCCTCCCAGTGCCTCCCAGTGCCCTCCCAGTGCCCTCCTAGTGTCCCCCAGTCCCCTCCCAGTATAACCCAGTGCCTCCCAGTCCCTCCCAGTATAACCCAGTCCCCTCCCAGTGCCTCCCAGTCCCTCCCAGTGCCTCCCAACCCCCAGTCCCCTCCCAGTGCCCTCCCAGTCTATCCCAGTGCCCTCCCCAGTCTATCCCAGTGCCCTCCCAGTCTATCCCAGTGCCCCCCAGTCTATCCCAGTCCCTTCGCAGTCCCCTCCCAGTGTATCCAGTCCCCACCCAGTCCCCTCCCAGTATATCCCAGTCCCTCCCAGTGCCTCCCAGTCCCCCCCAATCCCCTCTGAGTCCCCTCCCAGTCCCTCCCACTCCCCTCCCAGTCCCTCCCAGTCCGCTTCCAGTATAACCCAGTCCCCTCCCAGTGCCCCCCAGTTCCCTCCCAGTATAACCCAGTCCCCTCCCAGTCTGACCCAGCGCTCACCCAGCACCTGCCCGGCGATCATGCGGCCGTCCTCGCCGGCGACGGCGGCGCGGGCGTTGCGCTCGGCGACGAACTGGACGAAGGCGAAGCCCTTGTGCACGGAGCAGCCGACGATCTTGCCGTACTTGGCGAAGATGGCCTCCACGTCGCTCTTCTTCACCACCAGCGTGTTGAGGTTCCCGATGAACACCCGCGAGTTGAGCGAGCGCGGGTCCGTCTTGTTCGTCACGTTGCTCGCCATCGCCTGCAGGAAACGGGGGCGGGGGGGAGAAGGGGGGGGGCGTGACGTCAGCAGGGGGGTGTGACGTCATGGGGGGGTCGTGGGGGGGGCAGGGAGGTCGGTGAGGGAGGGGGGGGGGGCGTGGGGGAGGTTGGTGGGGGAGGGGAAGGGGATGGGGAGGGGAAGGGGTGGGGAGGGGGAGGAGAAGGGGATGGGAAGGGTGAGGGAAGGGGAGGGGAAGGGTGAGGGAGGGGATGGGGAGGGGAAGGGTGAGGGTGGGGGGAGGGGAAGGGGTGGGGAAGGGTGAGAGAGAGAAGGGGGAGGGGGAGGGAAGGGGATGGGGAGGGTGAGGGTGTGGGAGAGGGGATGGGGAGGAGAAGGGTGAGGGAGGGGGAGGGGAAGGGGAGGGGAAAGGTAATGGGAAGGGGGAAGGGAAGGGTGAGGAAGGGGGAAAGGGAGGGGATGGGGAGGGGAAGGGAAGGGAATGGGGAGGGGGAGGAGAAGGGGATGGGAAGGGGTGAAGGAGGGGGGAGGGGAAGGGTGAGGGAGGGGGAGGGGATGGGGAGGGGAAGGGTGAGGGTGGGGGGAGGGGAAGGGGTGGGGAAGGGTGAGAGAGAGAAGGGGGAGGGGAGGGAAGGGGATGGGGAGGGTGAGGGAGGGGGAGGGGAGGGGGAAGGGTGAGGGTGGGGATGGGGAGGAGAAGGGTGAGGGAGGGGGAGGGAAGGGGAGGGGAAAGGTAATGGGAAGGGGGAAGGGAAGGTGAGGAAGGGGGAAAGGGAGGGGATGGGGAGGGGAAGGGTGAGGAAGGGGGAAAGGGAGGGGATGGGGAGGGGAAGAGTGAGGGAGGGAGAGGGGAAGGGGAGGGGAGGGGGAGGGGCAGGGAGGGGGAGGGGAAGGGTGAGGGAGGGTGAGGGGGTGGGGAGGGGAAAGGTAATGGGAAGGGGGAAGGGAAGGGTGAGGAAGGGGGGAAAGAGAGGGGATGGGGAGGGGGAGGGATAGGGGATAGGGGAGGGGAAGGGATGGGGAGGGGGAGGGAGAGGGAGGGGGACGGGGAGGGGAAAGGTAATGGGAAGGGGGAGGGGAAGGGTGAGGAAGGGGGGAAAGAGAGGGGATGGGGAGGGGGAGGGAGGGGAAGGGGAGGGGAAAGGTAATGGGAAGGGGAGGGGAAGGGTGAGGAAGGGGGAGGGGAAGGGGAGGGGGAAGGGGCAGGGGAGGGGAAGGGTAATGGGAAGGGGGAGGGGAAGGGTGATGGGGACGGGGGAGGGGATGGGGTGAGGGAGGGGAAAGGGGAGGGAGGGGGAGGGTGAGGAGGAGGAGAAGGGGGAGGGGAGGGGAGGGGAAAGGGGGAGGGGAAGGGGGCGGGGCCAAAGGGGGCGGGGCCAAAGGGGGCGGAGCCAAGGGGCGAGGAGGGAGGGGAGGGAGATGGAGGGGGCGGAGCCCGAGCTCGTTAGCGGCGCTAATGAGAGGGGGGGCCTGGGGGAGGGGGGCGGGGCTCGGCCTGGGGGCGGGGCTCGTTACCGGCGCTCGTTAGCGCCACTAATTAGGGCATGGGGGGGTCTAATTAGGGTTGGGGGCCGCTAATTAGGGTTTGGGGGCCGCTAATTAGGGTCTAATTAGGTCCCCTTGCTCGTTAAGGCCACTAATTACCCCAACTAATTAAGCCCCAGAGCTCCACCCCCCGTTAGCTAATTAGCAGGATGGGTCCTTAATTAGGGTTGGGGGTAATGAGGGGCTCAGCACCCTCCCGTGTTAATGAGGGGCAGCTAATTAACACTGGGTGCTAATGAGGGGCTGTTAATTACCGCTATATGCTAATGCGTTGACGATAAAGACCATTATATGCTAATGAGGGTGTTAATTACCCCTGCATACTAATTAGGGGCTGCTAATTGGACTTGAGTGTTAATGAGGACAACTCCAATTACCTTTGTATGCTAATTAGGGGGCAGTAATCACCTTCATGTGCTGATGAGGGGCATTGTATGCTAATTGTATGCTAATGAGAGTGTTAATTACCACTGCGTGTTAACGATAGGCTGCTAATTACCCTTGTATGCTAATCAGAGGGGTTCCCCTACCCTCATATGCTAATGAGGGGAGCAATAATTACTATTATGTGCTGATTATGGAGATCATAATTAGCATTATATGCCAATGAGGTGCTGCTAATTACACACTAATTAGAGAATAACAATTGACGTTATGTGCTAACGAGGGTCTTAATTACCGCTGCACGTTAACGAGGGGCCGCTAATTACCCTTTGTGTGTTAATTAGGGTCCGATAACCACCCTCGTATGCTAATAAGGCGATGCTAATTACCGTTACGTGCTAATGACAGACATTAATTACCGCTTTATGCTAATGAGGAGTGTTTAATTACTGTTCCATGCTAACGAGGGGCCGCTAATTACCCTCATCTGCTAATGAGGGGGGTGAAATTTGGAGGGGGGTCCTTTAATGACCACCTGGGGGCACTCACCTCGTTGTTAATTAGTGGCGCTAATTAGCGCGGGCATTAATTAAGAAGGTCACCAGGGAGCGATTAATTAGGAGGGGATGAAGTGGGGGGGGGAGGGGTAATTGGGGGGGGGGGGGGGGGCCCCCGGAGGGCGCTGCGAGGGGCGGGAGTGGCGCCCCGCCCCCCCCCCATGAGCGGCGCTAATTAGCGGCGCTAATTGGGCGGGGGGGGGAAGGGCCAAGGGGGGGGCCCCCCCTCTTACCGTGGCCGGGGGTCCGGGGGTGTCCGTGGGTCCGTGGGGAGGGGGGCGGGGTGGGGGCCCCCCCCCATCGGCGCGGAGGGGGCGGGGCTTAAGGGGAGGGGGCGGGGCTTAAGGGCGAGGGGGCGGGGCTTAAAAATCGGGGACCGACCAACGACGACCGTGGGGGGGGGGGGGGGGTTTGGGGGGGGGGGGGGTTGGGGGGGGTGAGAGAAAATAGAGAGAGAAGGAGCGAGGGCGATGGGGGGGGGGGGGGAATAAAAAAATCGGGGGAAAAATAATCCGGAAAGGAAAATTTGGGGAAAAAAATCGAAATTTGAAAATAAAAAAATCAAAATTTAAAAATAAAAAATCAAAATTTAAAAACAAAAAATCAAAATTTAAAAACAAAAAAGCAAAATTGAAAAATAAAAAATGAAAACTCAAAAACAAAAAATTTTAAAAACAAAAAAGCAAAATTGAAAAATAAAAAACAAAATTTGAAAACAAAAAAGCAAAACTTAAAAATAAAAAATAAAATTTAAAAATAAAAAACAAAATTAAAAAAAAACAGAATTTAAAAATAGAAAAGCAAAACTTGAAAATAAAAAACAAAATTTAAAAACAAAAAAGCAAAAACTTTAAAAAAGCAAAATTTAAAACAAAAAAGCGAAAGTGAAAACAAAAAAGCAAAAGTCCGAAACGAAAAGCAGAATTTACAAAGAAAACCGAAAACGTCAAAACAAAAAATGGAAATTCAAACTAAAAACAGAAAGTCCAAAGCAAAAACCCAAATTTGAAAAGAAAAACAATCAAGAAAAACAGAAAAACAAAAAAAACAAAATTTAAAAATAAAAACCAAAATTTAAAAACAAAAAACCAAAAAAATAAAAACCAAAAACCAAAATTAAAAACAAAACCAAAAAATTTAAAAACAAAAACCAAAAACTAAAATTTAAAAATAAAAAAATAAAAACAAAACCAAAATTTAAAAAAAAAACCAAAATTTAAAAACAAAAACCAAAATTTAAAAAAAAAAACCAAAATTTAAAAACAAAAAACCAAAATTTGAATGTGAAAATTAAAAAAAAACGAGAGGAATTGTGAAAAAGGAGTGAAAAGGAGGAAAAATCACCGACTTCCGGAGGCGCAAAACAGCCGAGGAGCAACCGGGTCCCGCTCTGCGCTGGGGAGGAAAAACGGGGCAGGGTTTTTGGGGGGTTTCGGCCTTTTTTGGGCAATTTGCCCTATTCTTCGCTTCCCTGGCCTCCCTCGCCTGCTTCCGGCCTCCATTTTCGCCTTTCTGGCCTCTTTTTGCCTTTTGACCTCTTTTTGCCTTTTCGCCCTCTTTTTGACCTTTTCTACCTTTTTCGGCCTCTTTGACCTTTTTCGGCCTCTTTTTTGGCCTCTCTGACCTTTTCGGCCTCTCTCACCCTTTTCTGCCTCTTTTTTGCCCTCTTTTATCTTTTTTACCCCTTTTTTTTGCCCTTTTTGGCCTCATTTCTGACCTCCGCCACCTCTCTTTGGCCTCTTTTCCTCTGGCCTCCCTAATTTGGCCTCTTTTTGGCCTTTTCGGCCTCTTTTTTCCCCGGCCTCTCTTATTTGGCCTTCTTCAGCTCTTTTTCGGCCTCTTTTTTTGCTTTCAGCCTCCAACTTTTGGCCTTTTTGGCCTTCTTTTTGCTTTTGGCCTCTAATTTCTGGCCTTTTTGGCCCCCAGTTCTTGGTCTCTATTTTTATGGCCTCCGGTTTTTGGCCTTTTGACCTCCTTTTGGCCTCTTTTTTGGTTTTGGCCTCCGCTTTCTGGCCTTTTTGACCTCTCTTTTGTTTCTATCCTCTAACTTTTGGTCTTTTTGGCCTCCTTTTTTTGGATTTGGCCTCTAGTTTTTGGCTTCTTTTTCTTTACGGCTTCTGATTTTTTGTGGTTTTCACCTGCTTTTGCTGTTGGCCTCCAATTTTCGAACTTTCTGACCTCCTTTCGGCCTTTTTTTTTGTTTCTGGCCTCTAATTTTGGGTCTTTTGGGCATCTTTTTTTGTTTTGGTTTCTAGTTTTTGGCCTCTTTTTTGTCTTTGGCCTCCAATTTTTGGTCTTTTCAGTCTTCTTGGTTTTGGCCTTTAAGTTTTTGGCCTCTTTGTCCGTCTTTGGCCTCCAATTTTTGGCCCTTTTGGCCTCTTCTTCGCCTCTTTTATTTTGGCCTCTAGTTTTTGGCCTCTTTTTTCTTTATGGCCTCCACTTTTCAGCCTTTTGACCTCCTTCTTGCTTCTGGCCTCCAATTTTTGGCCTTTTTGACCTCTTTTTTCCCTCTTTTTTGTTTTTGGCCTCTAATTTTTGGCCTTTTTGGCCACTCTTTTGTTTCTGGCCTCAAACTTTTGGGCTCTTTGGCCCCTACTTGCCTTTTCTTGGCCTTTTGGCCTCCTTTTGTTTCCGGCCTCAAACTTTTCGGCCTTTTCGGCCTCTGTTTGCCTTTTCTTGGCCTTCTTTGGCCTCTTTTTGTTTTTGGCCTCTACTTTTTGGCCTTTTCGGCCTCTATTTGCCTTTTCTGGCCTCTTTTTTGTTTTTTGACCTCCTATTTTTGGCCTTTTTGACCTGTTTTTCTGTTTTGGCCTCTGGTTTTTGGCCTCTTTTTCCGTTTTGCCCTCTCGCTTTTGGCCTTTTTGGCCTCTATTTGTCTGTTTTTGACCTTTTTGGCCTCTTTTTTTGTTGTCGGCCTCTACCTTTTGGCCTTTTTGGCCTCTACCTGCCCTTTTTTGGTCTCTTTTTTGTTGTCGGCCTCTAACTTTTGGCCTTTTCGGCCTCTACATGCTCTTTTTTGGCCTTTTTGGCCTCTTTTTTGTTGTCGGCCTCTAACTTTTGGCCTTTTTGGCCTCTACCTGCCCTTTTCTGACCTCTTTTTGTTTTCAGCCTCTAACTTTTGGCCTTTTTGGCCTCTTTTTGTTGTCGGCCTCTAACTTTTGGCCTTTTCAGCCTCTACCTGCACTTTTTTGGCCTCTTTTTGCTGTCAGCCTCTAACTTTTGGCCTTTTCGGCCTCTATTTGTCCTTTTTTGGCCTCTTTTTTGTTTTCGACCTCTAACTTTTGCCCTTTTCGACGTCTACCTGCCCTTTTCTGGCCTTTTTGGCCTCTTTTTGTTTCCGGCCTCTAACTTTTGCCCTTTTCGGCCTCTACCTTCCCCTTTTTTGGCCTTTTTGGCCTCTTTTTGTTGTCGGCCTCTACCTTTTGGCCTTTTTGGCCTCTACCTGCCCTCTTCTGACCTCTTTTTTGTTTTCAGCCTCTAACTTTTGGCCTTTTTGGCCTCTTTTTTGTTGTCGGTCTCTAACTTTTGGCCTTTTCAGCCTCTACCTGCCCTTTTTTGGCCTCTTTTTGCTGTCAGCCTCTAACTTTTGGCCTTTTTGGCCTCTACCTGCCCTTTTTTGGCCTCTTTTTTGTTGTCGGCCTCTAACTTTTGGCCTTTTCGGCCTCTACCTTCCCCTTTTTTGGCCTTTTTGGCCTCTTTTTTGTTGTCGGCCTCTACCTTTTGGCCTTTTTGGCCTCTACCTGCCCTTTTCTGGCCTCTTTTTTGTTGTCGGCCTCTAACTTTTGGCCTTTTCGGCCTCTACCTGCCCTTTTTCTGGCCTTTTTAGCCTCTTTTTTGTTTTCGGCCTCTAACTTTGGCCTTTTCGGCCTCTACCTTCCCCTTTTTTGGCCTTTTTTTTGTTTTCAACCTCTAACTTTTGGCCTTTTCGGCCTCTACCTTCCCCTTTTTTGGCCTTTTTGGCCTCTTTTTTGTTTTCGGCCTCTAGCTTTTGCCCTTTTTGGCCTCTACCTGCCCTTTTTTGGCTTTTTCGGCCTCTTTTTTGTTTTCGGCCTCTAACTTTTGGCCTTTTCGGCCTCTACCTTCCCCTTTTTTGGCCTTTTTGGCCCCTTTTTGTTGTCGGCCTCTAGCGGCCTCTACTTTTGGCCCTTTCGGCCTCTCTCTGGCCTCTACTTGCCCTTTTTTCGGCCTCTTTTCGCCCTTTTTGCCCTCTCCGAGCTCTTTTCCCTCCTCCTCGCCTCTCCCTGACCTCCCTCTTTTGAACAGCCTCGCCCCTCCTTTAGGAAAAACCGCTGAGAAAAAATAAAAAATAAAAAATAAAAAAATAAAAAAATAAAAAACGGGTTAAAAAGCCCCCCGCGCCCCAACCCCCGGCTCCCGCTCTCCCCCCCCCGCGGCCACACCGGCGGTTGTTTTTTGGGGCGAAAAGGGGGGGGAAAAGGGCAAAATTGAGGGGGGGTAGGGGAAAGGTTCAAGGGGGGGGGGGCACGAGGGGGGGACACGGTCACTTACTGTGGCTGGCGGCTCAAAAAATGGCGCTGCAAGGGAGAAAAACACAACGGCAACAGCCCGGGTTAGGACGGTCCCCGAAAAGCCCTTTTTCCCCTCAAAACGGTGCCGGGGGGGGGGTTAAAACGTGAAGCGGGGCGGGGGTAAAATCGCTAAGGGTGGGAGGGGGGGGAGGGGGAGGGAAGGGGGTTTTGGGGGGGGGTTTTGGGGTTTTTTTTTTTTAGGGGGGGGGGCCAGGCGAAGCTGGGCTCCGGGGTGTCGGCCTCGCTGCCCCTGCGGAAGGAGAAGGGAGAGGCGTGAGTCAGGTGGGGGGGGGCCGGCCGCGGGGGCCCCCCCCCGCCGCCCCGCCGCCCCCGGGGGGTCGCACGCGCGCGTCGTCTGCGGCCGGCGTCCCGAGAGAGCGAGAGAGCATCCCCCCCCCCCCCCCCCGGGGGGGGCGGGCGGGCGGTGCGCCGGGGGGGTTATAGGGAGATGGGGGGGGGGGAGATGGGGTTATGGGGGAAATGGGGGGGTTGCAGGGGGGTTATAGGGGGAAATGGGGGGTTGCGGGGGGGGGTTATAGGGGAAATAGGGTGCGGGGGGGTTACGAGAGGGGGGTTATAGGGGAAATGGGGGGGGTTATAGGGGAAATGGGGGGGTTACGGGGGGTTATAGGGGAAATGGGGGGTTACGGGGGGTTATAGGGGAAATGGGGCGGGTTGGGGGGTAAGGGGGAATGGGGGGGTTATGGGGGAAATGGGGGGGTTACGGGGGGGGTAAAGGGGGGAATGGGGGGGTTACAGGGGGGTTATAGGGGAAATGGGGTGGGTTGGGGGGGTTATGGGGGAATTGGGGGGTTATGGGGGAATGGGGGGGGGGTTATGGGGGGGGGGGGTTACGGGGGGAATTTGGGGGGTTGGGGGGTTAGAGACGAAATTGGGGGGTTAGGGGTGTTAATGAGGGATTAGAGGGGAAAATGGGGGTTACGGGGGGGGCTGTGGGGGAAATGGGGGGGTTTGGGGGGAAATGGGGGGGGGTTAGAGAGGGAAATTGGGGGTTATGGGGAAACTGGGGGTTTAGAGGAGAAAATGGGGGGAAATGGGGGAGTTAAAGGGGGAAATGGGGGTTATGGGGGGGCTGTGGGGGAAATTGGGGGGGGGTTTGGGGCGTTAGTGAGGGATTAGAGAGGGAAATGGGGGGGTTGCGGGGGGGGGGTGGGGGGTTAGAGGGGGGAAATGGGGGGTTATGGGGGGGGTTAAAGGGGGAAATGGGGGGCGTTATGGGGGGGTTAAAGGGGAAATGGGGGGGTTATGGGGGAAATTGGGGGGAAATGGGGGGTTATGGGGGGGCAATGAGGGGTTAGAGGTGGAAATGGGGGGGTTATGGGGGAAACTGGGGGTCATCGGGGGGTTAATAAGGGGTTAGAGGGGGAAAATGGGGGGGGGGTTACGGGGGAAAATCGGGGGTTAGAGGAGAAAATGGGGGGGTTATGGGGGGGTAAAGGGCAGTTAGAGGGGGAAATGGGGGGGTGGGGGGGGGGTTAATGGGGAGTTAGAGAGAGAAAATGGGGGGTTAGAGGGGGGGGGGTGGGGGGGGTTAGAGGGGGAAAATGGGGGGGTTAGAGGGGAAAATGGGGGGCTGGGGGGACGTGGGGGGGGTGACGGGGTTAGGGGGAAACGGGGGGTTAGAAGGGGGTTGGGGGGGCAATAGGGGGGTTAGAGAGGGAAACGAGGGGGTAAGGGGGGTTAGGGGGAAAGGGGGTGAAGTTGGGGGGTACTGGGGGAAATGGGGGGGCTATGGGGGAAAATGGGGGGGCTTATGGGGGGGCTAGAGGGTGAATTGGGGGGTTTAGGGGGAGTTATGGGGTGAAACGGGGGGGGTTGGGGGGGGGGAATTAGGGGGCTTAGACGGTGAAATGGGGGGGCTATAGGGCGAAACGGGGGGGTTGGGGGGATTAAAGGGAGAAACGGGGGGGTCGGGGGGCAAATGGGGCGTCTGGGGGGGTAAATGGAGAGTTTGGGGGGGTAAATGGGGGGGGGGGGGGGGTCTGGGGGGCAAATGGGGGGGTCGGGGGGGGGAAATGGGGGAGTACACGGGTGTCTGGGGGGGTTTTGGGGGGAGGGGGTTTATTTGGAGGGGGTCCCCTCGGCGCTCGGAGCCTTCCCCTGCAAAAGAAACGGGGCCGGGAAGGGGGGGGGGAAGAGCGGGGGCAGGAAAAGGGGGGGGGGGGGCTCCAAAATTTAGTGTGGGGGGGGTTAAAAAACGGGGGGAGGAGCCGAGCCCCGCCCCCAGCCAGGCCCCGCCCCCTTTCTCCTCACAGAGCCGCCCCCCCCCCCCCCCCCCCCCCCCCGAAGGCCTCAGCGGGCTTTGAGCGGCCTTATCGCGGCCGTGTCGCGCCGCTATCGCGATATATCCCCTTTTTATGCCCCCCCCTCGGCCTTATTCCCCCCCCCTCCCCGGCCTCGATCCCCGCTCCTCCCCCCTCAGCCTCGGCCCCGTCCCCCTCAGCGCCGCTCCCCCCCCCCCCCCCCCCCCCTCAAAGCCCCGTGAGGGCGAATAAAAACCCAAAACCCCTCAGATTTGCCCCAAAATCGTTTCGGGGACCCCCCCGAAGCCCCCCGGCCCCTCAGCGGCGGCCTCACCCCTGGGCCCCGCCGCTCCGCCGCCGCCGCCGCCGCCGCCGCCTGCTCACAAAATGGCGCCCGCGCCGCCCTCTGCGCCGCTCCGGCCGGGAGCCCGCGGCCCCGCCCCCTTTCCCCTCAGGACGCGCGGCGATTGGCTGAGCGCGGCGCCAATCATCCCGGCGGCCAATGGGAGGGGCGGGGAGGAGGGAGAGCGAGGCGAAGCGCGGGAGGAGGGCTGAGGGGGAGAGACTGCGGTGGGGGTCGGCGCGGGGATTGGGCGGCGGGGCTGCTCGTCAGGCGGGTTAGCCAATAGGAAGGGAGAGCGGTGGGGAGGGCCCGCCTCTTGGCTCGAAGGGAGGGGGGAGGCCAACGGGCTGAGGCGGCGGGAGGGCGGGCCCTCGGCGGAACGCGCGCTGTGATTGGCTGACGCTTCAAGAACGCCGCGACGCGATTGGCCGGCGGCCCTGTCACTCCCCCCTCCCTCCCCGAGCGGTCTCCTCAGGTGCGCCCCCCCCCCCCCCCCCGCCCCGAATGTCCTAAAACAAGCACTTTTCACCCCAAAAAGTTACAAAAAACACCACTTGTCTTTTATTGAACGCGGCGCGTGGAAAAGACCGAGGGCTACCGGCTACGGCCAAAGTCGGGGGGGGCCAAAAAACGTTAAAAAAAAATAAATATTTATCCTCCTGCGGGGCAGGGGGATAAATAGGGCGGAATTTGGGGTTTTGGGGTGTTTTTTTTGTTTTTGGGGTGCCCCCCCTAAAAATTTTGGGGGACCCCCCCCAGTATTGTCCCAGCGCATTTTGGGCCCGTCTCAGGGGCGTTTTAGGGGTCCCCCCTCCCCAAATTCAGAAACTTTGGGGGGGGGGGGGGGGGGGGGACGCACGCAAATTTTGGGGTGAATCTGGGGGTTTTGGGGTCCCCCCCCCCCACCTCTATGGCTTTTTGGGGACCCCCCAGCCCGAAGCTGGGCGGGGGGGGGGGTTCGGCCCCCGTTTTGGGGTCGTTAACCCCGATTTCGGGGCTCGCTTTGGGGCCCGCGGCCGCCATTTTGGGGGGTCCGCGGCCGCCATTTTGAGGCCCCCGCGCCCCCGTTTTTGGGGTTTCCGAGCCCAAATCTTGGGGTTTTTGAGCCCAAATCTTGGGGATTTGGGGCTTTTGGGGCTCCCAAGTTCGTCCCCTTAAAAAGGGGGTGACCCCCGCACCCCAAAAAAAAAAACAACAACAAAACAAACACAACCCCAACCCCGCGCCAAGCCTTGGTCCGGCCCCCCCCCCCCCCCCCGCGAGGAAAAAAACCAAAAAAACGCCAAAAACAACCCCCCAAAAAAACCCCAAAACCCAGGAAAACGGGGGCAAAAAAACGAGTCCGTGAAGGATTTCGGGGGGACGGGCCCCCCGGCCCCCCGATCCTTACTTCCTCTTCTTTTTCGGGGGCCCCCGCTGCGGCCGGGGCTGCGGGCGCTGTGGCGGCCGTGAGCCGGAGCCTTCCTCTTGCGGCTGCGGCCGTGCTCCTCCTCCTCCTCGTACTGGCTCTCGCGGTCGGCTTTGGGTGGTTTTTTGGGGGGAAAAAGGCCGAAAACGGTTAAAGGAGAACCCCCAAACCCGCCAAAAAATTGACCCGAAAAAGAGCCTCCGCGGCCTCACCTTTGCGGGCCTCCTCCTCCAGCTCGTCCCAGTCCTTGCCGCTCTCCTCCTCGCTCCCCAGGGACTCCTTGGAGTATTCTGGGGGGGACGACGGGGGTTAGGGGGGGACACCGGGGACGTGGAGGCCGCCTCCTCGGGGATGTGGAGGCCACCTCCTTGGGAAGATGGAGGCCGCCTCCATGGGGACGTGGAGGCCACTTCTTTGGGGACATGGAGGCCACCTCCTTGGGGACATTATGTCTTGACTCTTGAGGACATGGAGGCCATCTCCATGGGGACATGGAGGCCACCTCCTTGGGGATGTAGAGGCCACCTCCTTGGGGATGTAGAGGCCACCTCCTTGGGGACGTGGCATCTTGACTCTTGAGGAGGTGGAGGCCAGCTCCATCGGGACGTGGAGGCTACTTCTTTGGGGACAAGGAGGCCATCTCCTTGGGGATTTGGAGGCCACCTCCTTGGGGATGTGGAGGCTACTTCTTTGGGGACATGGAAGCCACCTCCTTGGGGATTTAGAGGCCACCTACTTGGGGACGTGACACCTTGACTTTTGGGGACGTGGAGGCTACTTCTTTTGGGGACAAGGAGGCCACCTCCTTGGGGATTTGGAGGCCACCTCCTTGGGGACATGGCGCCTTGACTCTTGGGGACATGGAGGCCACCTCCTTAGGAATGTGGAGGCCACCTCCATGGGGACGTGGCGCCTTGACTCTTGGGGAGGTGGAGGCCACCTCCTTGGGGATTTAGAGGCCACCTCCTTGGGGACGTGACACCTTGACTCTTGGGGACATGGAGGCCACCTCCATGGGGACGTGGCATCTTGACTCTTGGGGAGGTGGAGGCCAGCTCCATGGGGACGTGGAGGCTACTTTGGGGATGTGGAGGCCACCTCCTTGGGGACCTGGCGTCTTGACTCTTGAGGACATGGAGGCCACCTCCTCAGGAATGTGGAGGCCACCTCCTTGGGGACGTGGTGTCTTGACTCTTGGGGATGTAGAGGCCACCTCCTTGGGGTCATGGAGGCCACTTCTTTGGGGACGTGGAGGCCGCCTCCTTGGGGATGTAGAGGCCACCTCCTTGGGGTCATGGAGGCCACTTCTTTGGGGACGTGGAGGCCGCCTCCTTGGGGATGTAGAGGCCACCTCCTCGGGAGGTGGTGGCTACCTTCTGGGGGACATCTTGTCTCTTGGGGAGATGGAGGCCACTTCTTTGGGGATGTGGAGGCCACCTCCTTGGGGATGTGGAGGCTACTTCTTTGGGCATTTAGAGGCCACCTCCTTGGGAACATGGAAGCCACCTCCTTGGGGACATGGAAGCCACCTCCTTGGGGACATGGAAGCCACCTCCTTGGGGATTTAGAGGCCACCTACTTGAGGACATGACACCTTGACTTTTGGGGATGTGGAGGCTACTTCTTTGGGGACAAGGAGGCCACCTCCTTGGGGATTTGGAGGCCACCTCCTTGGGGACATGGCGCCTTGACTCTTGAGGACATGGAGGCCACCTCCTTAGGAATGTGGAGGCCACCTCCATGGGACCTGGTGTCTTGACTCTTGAGGACATGGAGGCCACCTCCTCAGGAATGTGGAGGCCACCTCCTTGGGGACGTGGTGTCTTGACTCTTGGGGATGTAGAGGCCACCTCCTTGGGGTCATGGAGGCCACTTCTTTGGGGACGTGGAGGCCACCTCCTTGGGGATGTGGAGGCTACTTCTTTGGGCATTTAGAGGCCACCTCCTTGGGAACATGGAAGCCACCTCCTTGGGGACATGGAAGCCACCTCCTTGGGGATTTAGAGGCCACCTCCTTGGGGACATGGTGTCTTGACTCTTGGGGATGTAGAGGCCACCTCCTTGGGGACATGGAGGCTACTTCTTTGGGGACAAGGAGGCCACCTCCTTGGGGATTTGGAGGCAACCTCCTTGAGGACATGGCGTCTTGACTCTTGGGGATGTAGAGGCCACCTCCTTGGGGACGTGACACCTTGACTCTTGGGGACGTGGAGGCTACCTCCTTGGGGATTTGGAGGCCACCTCCTTGGGGACATGGAGGCCACCTCCTTGGGGACATGGAGGCCACCTCCTTGGGGACATGGAGGCCACCTCCTTGGGGACATGGTGTCTTGACTCTTGGGGATGTAGAGGCCACCTCCTTGGGGACGTGACACCTTGACTCTTGGGGACGTGGAGGCTACTTCTTTGGGGACATAGAGGCCACCTCCTTAGGAATGTGGAGGCCACCTCCTTGGGGACATGGAGGGCCACTTCTTTGGGGACATGGAGGCCACCTCCTTGGGGATTTGGAGGCAACCTCCTTGGGGACATGGAGGCCCCTTCTTTGGGGATGTGGAGGCCACCTCCTCGAGGCTTTAGAGGCCACCTCCTTGGGGACATGACACCTTGACTCTTGGGGAGGTGGAGGCCAACTCCTTAGGAATGTGGAGGCCACTTCCTTTGGGACATGGAGGCCACTTCTTTGGGGACATGGCACCGGGATCTTTGGGGCCATGGAGGCCACCTCCCTGGGGATTTAGAGGCCACCTCAATGGGAGGTGGCGGCTACCTCCTTGGGGACATCTTGTCTCTTGGGGAGATGGAGGCCACCTCCTTGGGGACACGGAGGCTACTTCTTTGGGGATTTTAGAGGCCACCTCCTTGGGGACATGGAGGCTACTTCTTTGGGGATGTGGAGGCCGCCTCCTTGAGGATTTAGAGGCCACCTCCTTGGGGATGTGGAGGCCACCTCCTTTGGGACATGGAGGCCACTTCTTTGGGGACATGGAGGCCACCTCCTTAGGGATTTAGAGGCCACCTCCGATTTAGAGGCCACCTCCTTGGGCATTTAGAGGCCACCTCCTGGAGGATGTGGCACCTTGACTCTTGGGGACGTGGAGGCCACCTCCCCGGGGACGTGGAGGCTCCCTGGGGTCTGGGCGGGCGCGTACCGGACTCCTCGGCCTCGGAGGAGTAATCCTCGTCGCTGTCCTCCTCCTCCTCCTCGTAGTCCTCCTCCGAGGGGTTGAAGGTCTCGTCCTCGATCTCCGACTCCGACTCGCCCACCTCCGCGTCGCTGCCCTGCCGGGGGGGGACACGGCGCGACGTTGGAGGGCAACGAAGGGCCTCAACTGCCCCCGGGAGGTCCGAAACTGCCCCGGGAGGTCCTAAACTGCCCCCGGGAGGACCTCAACTAACCCTGGAGGTCCAAAACTACCCCTGGGAGGACCTCAGCTGCTCCCAGGAGGACCTCAACTAGCCCTGGAGGTCCAAAACTGCCCCAGGAGGTCCAAAACTAACCCTGGAGGTCCAAAACTGCTCCCAGGAGGACCTCAACTAACCCTGGAGGTCCAAAACTACCCCGAGGAGGACCTCAACTGCCCCAGGAGGACCTCAACTAGCCCTGGAGGTCCAAAACTGTCCCCAGGAGGACCTCAACTGCCCATGGAGGTCCAAAACTGCCCCAGGAGGACCTCAACTAACCCTGGAGGTCCAAAACTACCCCGAGGAGGACCTCAACTGCCCCAGAAGGACCTCAACTAGCCCTGGAGGTCCAAAACTGTCCCCAGGAGGACCTCAACTGCCCATGGAGGTCCAAAACTACCCCCGGGAGGACCTCAACTAGCCCTGGAGGTCCAAAACTGCCCCCACAAGGACCTCAACTGCCCCCAGGAGGTCCAAAACTGCCCCCAGGAGGACCTCAACTGCCCCAGGAGGACCTCAACTAGCCCTGGAGGTCCAAAACTGTCCCCAGGAGGACCTCAACTGCCCATGGAGGTCCAAAACTGCCCCCGGGAGGACCTCAACTGCCCCTGGAGGACCTCAACTAGCCCTGGAGGTCCAAAACTGTCCCCAGGAGGACCTCAACTAGCCCTGGAGGTCCAAAACTGCCCCAGGAGGACCTCAACTACCCCTGGAGGTCCAAAACTACCCCCGGAGGACCTCAACTAACCCTGGAGGTCCAAAACTGCCCCCGCAAGGACCTCAACTGCCCACAGGAGGTCCAAAACTGCCCCCGCAAGGACCTCAACTGCCCCCAGGAGGTCCAAAACTGCCCCCAGGAGGTCCAAAAACTGCCCCCAGGAGGTCCAAAACTGCCCTGGGAGGACCTCAACTAACCCTGGAGGTCTAAAACTGCCCCCGGGAGGTCCCCAAATTGCCCCCGGGAGGACCAAAACTGCCCCGGGAGGTTCCCAAATTGCCCCCAGGAGGACCTCAACTAACCCTAGAGGACCTCAACTGCCCCAGGAGGTCCAAAACTACCCCCAGGAGGACCTCAACTAACCCAGGAGGTCCAAAACTACTCCCATTAAGACCAAAACTACCCCTGGAGGTCCAACACTGCCCCCAGGTGGACCTCAACTGCCCCTGGAGGTCCAAAACTGCCCCCAGGAGGACCCCAACTGCCCCGGGGAGGTCCCCAAGTTGCCCAGGGAGGTCCTCACCTCGCCTTCGGGCTCCAAGAAGGACCACCCGCCCTGCTCGAAGAAGCCCTCGGGGTCGTCCACGATGGTCTTCATGATCTTGGTCCAGTTGAGCGACTGGACGCCCTCGGTGTACTTGAGGTCGCAGGAGCTGGGCGAGGAAGGGGGGAGGGTGAGGAGGAAGAGGAGGCTGGAGGAGGCGGTGGGGCCTCGGGGTGGGGTGGGGTGGGGTGGGGTGGGGGGAGGACACTGACTTGAGCCACTCCTTGATGGGGTCGAGGGAGGCGACGGGGATGGCGTTGATCATGGTGACCTTCTTGCTGTAGTCCTTGTAGACGATGACCATGTCGAAGTTCTTGAGGTGGAACTGCACCCGCTCGAAGTGGATCAGCTCCACCTCGTCCAGGGTCACCACGAAGGGAGGCTGGGGAGGAGGAGGAGGAGGAGGAGGAGGAGGAGGAGGAGGAGGAGGAGGAGGAGGAGGAGGAGGCAACCGTCAAGCGGGAGGTCCCGCCGGCCTCCGAACCCGCTTCGTTTCGGCCCCCCCCAAAAAAAAAAAGCGAAGGCCCTCACCCATTCCGTGCAGTTCACCAAGGCGCTGCTGGTGGGTTGGAGGAGGCAGGTGCTGCGGTACGGGGCGCCGTTGAACCTGGAGGAGACGCGCGGTGGGCTCGGGGGGCTCCAAAGGTGGGGTTTTTTTGGGGGAAAAAAGAGGTATTTTGGGGTCTCCTCGCCCCGGAGGCCCTACTCACCCCAGCTCCCGGAAGGGCACCTCGAACTCCAGCTCCTCCTTGGTGAGGGCCTCCACCTTCTCGATGAAGTTCTTGAAGGCCGTCTTCAGCTTGTGGCGCATCTCCCGCTCCATCTGGGGGGGACCTGGGGGGTCAGCGGCCCCAAAACCACCACCAGAACCCCCAAAACCACCCCAGAACACCCAAAAGCACCCCAAGATCGCCCCGAAACACCCCAAGGACCTCCAAACCCACCCCAATGGTCAAAAACATCTCCTGAATCCTGAAAACCTCCCCAAGAACTCCCCAAAGCCACCCCGAGGACCCCCAAAGCCACCCCGAGGACCCCCAAAAACCACCCCAATGGTCAAAAGCATCTCCAGAATCCTAAAAACCTCCCCAAGAACTCCCCCAAGCACCCTAAAAAAACAAAAGACCCCCCCCCCAAAGGCAAAAAACCACCCGAAGAACCCAAAAGACAGCCCGAGAACCTCCCAGACTGCTCCAAGAACCTCTAAGACCCCAAAAGACTCTTCCGGAACCCAAAAGACACTCCCAGAACCTCCAAGACCACCCCCAGAACAGAAAAGACTCTTCTAGAACCCAAAACACACCCCCAGAACCCTCAAAACCACCCCAAGAACCCAAAACACCACCCTAAAACTGAAAACACCTCCCCAGGAACCCAAAAGACCACCCAAGACCCCAGAAGACCACCCACCCAAAACCCACTCGAGAACCCTCAAAACCACCTCAAGAACCCAAAGCACCATCCAAGACCCCAAAAGACTCTTCCAGAACCCTCGAAACCACCCCAAGAACCTCCAAAACGACGCTGAGAACCCAAAAAACCTGAGAACGCCCAAAAGCACCCCGAGAACCCAAAAGACCACCCCAGGAACCCAAAAGACCTCAAGAACCTCTAAAACCACCCCAAGAACCCAAAATACCACCTGGACAACACAAAACACCACCAGATAATGCTCAAAACCACCCCGAGAACCCAAGATACCACCCCAAGAAACCAAAAGACTCTTCCAGAACCCAAAACACCTCCCGGAGAACCTCCAAGACCACCCCAAGACCCCAAAACACCACTGAAGAACCCAAAACACCACCCAAGAACCCTCAAAACCACCCCGAGACCCAAAACACCGCCCGGAAACCTCAAAAACCACCCCAAGACCCCAAAACACCAAAAGAACTCACCCCGAGAACCCAAAATACCCCTCAAAAACCAAAAGACTCCCAGAACCCTGAAAACTACCCCGAGAACCCTCAAAACCACCCTGAGACCCCAAAATACCTCCGGGAGGACCTCCAAGACCACCCCGAGACCCCAAAACACCACTCAAGGACACTCAAAACCACCCCGAGACCCCAAAACACCACCCAAGAACCCTCTAAACCACCTCGAGACCCAAAACACCTCCTGGAGAACCTCCAAGACCACCCCAAGACCCCAAAACACCACTGAAGAACTCAAAACACCACCAAGAACCCTTAAAACCACCCCAAGAACCCAAAACACCTCCCTGGAGAACCTCGAAAACCACCCTGAGACCCCAAGACACCACCCAAGAACCCTCTAAACCACCCCGAGACCCCAAAACACCTCCTGGAGAACCTCCAAGACCACCCCAAGACCCCAAAACACCACTGAAGAACCCTCTAAACCACCCCGAGATCCCAAAACACCTCCTGGAGAACCTCCAAGACCACCCCGAGACCCCAAAACACCACCGAAGAACCCTCAAAACCACCCCGAGTCCCCAAAACACCTCCCGGAAACCTCCAAGACCACCCCGAGACCCCAAAACACCACCCAAGAACCCTCAAAACCACCCCGACACCTCAAAACACCTCACAGAAACCCTCAAGACCTCCCGAGACCCCAAAACACCACCCAAGAACCCTCTAAACCACCCCGACACCCAAAACACCTCCTGGAGAACCTCCAAGACCACCCCGAGACCCCAAAACACCACTGAAGAACCCAAAAGACCACCCCGAGACCCCAAAACACCTCCCAAGAACCCTCAAAACCACCCCGAGACCCCAAAACACCTCCCGGAGAACCCTCAAAAACCACCCCGAGACCCCAAAGCACCACTGAAGTCCCAAAACCCCCCAAGAAACCAAAAGACTCCCAGAAGCCAAAACACCTCCCAGGAACCCTCAAAACCACCCCGAGACCCCAAAACACCTCCTGGAGAACCTCAAAAACCACCCTGAGACCCCAAGACACCTCCCAGAGAACCTCCAAGACCACCCCAAGACCCCAAAACACCACTGAAGAACTCAAAACACCACCCAAGAACCCTCAAAACCACCCCAAGACCCCAAAACACCTCCTGGAGAACCTCAAAAACCACCCTGAGACCCCAAAGCACCACTGAAGAACCCAAAACCACCCCAAGAAACCAAAAGACTCGTCCAGAACCCAAAACACCTCCCAGGAACCCTCAAAACCACCCCGAGACACCCAAAACACCTCCCGGAGAACCTCAAAAACCACCCCAAGACCCCAAAACACCACTGAAGAACCCAGAACACCACCCAAGAAACCTTAAAAACACCTCAAAAACCCAAAACGCCCCCCGGAGATCCTCAAAAACCACCCCGAGACCCCAAAACACCTTCCGGAGAGCCTCCAAGACCACCCCGAGACCCCAAAACACCACCCAAGAACCCAAAAGACCACCCTGAGAACACAAAACACCACCCAAGAACCCTTAAACCCACCCCGAGAACCCAAAACACCACTGAAGAACCCTTAAACCCACCCCGAGAACCCAAAACACCTCCTGGAGAACCTCCAAGACCACCCCAAGACCCCAAAACACCACCCAAGAACCCTCAAAACCACCCCGAGACCCCAAAACACCTCCTGGAGAACCTCCAAGACCACCCCAAGACCCCAAAACACCACTGAAGAACCCAAAACACCACCCCAAGAACCCTCAAAACCACCCCGAGACCCAAAACACCCCTGGAGGACCTCCAAGACCACCCCGAGACCCCAAAACACCACCAAGAACCCTCAAAACCACCCCAAGACCCCCAAAACACCACTGAAGAACCCCCAAAACCACCCCGAGACCCCAAAATACCACCTCCAAGAAACCCCAAAACACTCTCCAGAACCCCCAAAACTACCCCGAGAACCCCAAAACTACACCCGAGAACCCCAAAACTACCCCGAGAACCCCCAAAATACCTCCGGGAGGACCTCCAAGACCACCCCGAGACCCCAAAACACCTCCCCAAGAACCCTCAAAACCACCCCGAGACTCCAAAACACCTCCTGGAGGACCTCCAAGACCACCCCGAGACCCAAAACACCACCCAAGAACCCTCAAAACCACCCCAAGACCCCCAAAACACCACTGAAGAACCCAAAACCACCCCGAGAACCCAAAATACCACCCCAAGAAACCAAAACACTCTTCCAGAACCCTGAAAACTACCCCGAGAACCCCCCAAAACCACCCCGAGACCCAAAACACCTCCCGGAGAACCTCCAAGACCACCCGAGACCCCAAAATACCACCCAAGAACTCTTAAAACCACCCCGAGACCCCAAAACACCACCCAAGAACCCAAAAGCCCACCCTGAGGACCCCCAAAAGCCCACCTGCTCGGCGTAGAGGTCATCTCGGTCGTGCATGTGCTGGTGCTTGCCCAGGTCGGTGGTGATCTCGCCCACCTCCGTGTAGAACTGGACGTCCGTGTGGCGCTTCTTCCCGAACATGATGGCGTTCTGCGACCCAAAAAATCACAAATTTTAGTGTTTTTTCCCCAAAAAAGGACCCCGGGAGCCCCGTCGGTGGAGGACCTTGAGGTGGAAGTGGAGCACGATGATCATCTCGCCGTCGCAGGGCTGGAAGACGGCGTGCTTGATGTTGTTGTAGAGGATGTCCACCTTGTCGCCGCGCACCGAGGTGAAGCGGAACCCTGCGGGGACAACCGAGGCGGCCTCCATCATCATCGTCATCACCGCCACCTTCATCTCCACCACCTCCTCCACCATCTCCACCACCAGGTACCGTTGACGTGGGCCTCCAGCGAGCCCTGCATCCTCTTCTGCGCGATGTTGGGCCGGATGTAGAGGTCCTTCAGCTTGGGGTTGCTCCGGTTGAGGTTGATGACCAACGAGTCCTGCTTCACTATCCCCTGGAGAAGACCGCGACGGGTGCCACCAGCCCCCTAGGCGACACCCGCGGGGACCTCCGCCCGCCGGGGCCTTCCCCCCCCCCCTTTTTTCGGTCACCTCCTTCTCCTTCTCCTCGGCCTCCCGCGTCTTGTAGCGCTTCTGGACCTCCTTGATGATGCGGAAGGCGTTCTGCAGGTTGAGCGCCGGCACCGTCTGCTCGCCCGGCGTCTTCATGTTGGACGCCCGGTAGGTTCTGCCAGGAGGTGGACAACCGCGGGGTCACCCCCCCCCGAAAACGTCCCCGGGGTGTCCCCAGGGTGTCCCCGAGGTGTCCACCACCCCACCCCGTCCCTCACATCTCCTTGACGAAGGTGGCCTCGGGGTTGGGGAAGATGTTGCCTTCGTTGCGCCCCAAGGCGCTGCCGGGGCAGTAGAAGTTGATGCGGAGGTAGGTGTAGTCTCCTTCCACCGACATGCTGATGTTCTGCGCCAAAAACGGACGGTTTGAACCCAAAAAGGGAGGGGGGGGGGGAGTTACGGCGCTTTACGTCCCCCCGAGATGCCAAACGGCGCCTCGCGGCGTCAAATCCGCCCGATTTCACCCCAAAAAGACCGACGTTGAGGTTCTCCGACCCCAAAACCCAATGTTGAGGTTCTCACCCCAAAACCCAAAAGCTCGATGCTGAGGTTCTTCACCCCAAAAGCCAACTTTGAGGTTCTGCAACCCCCCAAAACCCAAAACGTCGAGGTTCTGCAACCCCAAAACCCAACATTGAGGTTCTGCAGCCCCAAAACTCAACATTTTTCCACCTCAAAACTCAACGTTTTCCACCCCAAAACCCAACATTGAGGTTCTCCAACCCCAAAACCTGATGTTGAGGTTTTCACCCCAAAACCCAACGTTGAAGTTCTCCAACCCCAAAACCCAACATTTTCTCCAACCCCAAAACCCAACGTTGAGGTTCTCCAACCCCAAAAGTCAACATTTTTCCACCTCAAACCTCAAGGTTTTCTTCACCCCAAAACCCAACGTTTTTTCACCCCAAAAGTCAAGGTTTTCCACCCCAAAACCCAACGTTGAGGTTCTCCAACCCCAAAACCCTACATGTTTTCTCCAACCCCGAAACCCAACGTCGAGGTTCTTCACCCCAAAACCCAACATTGAGGTTCTCCACCCCAAAAGCCAACATTTATCCACCCCAAAACCCAATGTTGAGGCTCTTCACCCCAAAACCCAACATTTTCCACCTCGAAACTCAACGTTTTTCCACCTCAAAACCCAACGTTGAGGTTCTAACCCCAACCCCACCCCGAAACCCGATGTTGAGGTTCTTCACCCCAAAACCCAACGTTTTCTCCAACCCCAAAACCCAACGTTGAGGTTCTTCACCCCAAAACTCAACATGCTGAGGTTCTCCAACCCCAAAACTCAACGTTTTCCACCCCAAAACCCGATGTTGAGGTTCTCCAACCCTAAAATTCAACATTTCTCCACCTCAAAACCCAACGTTGAGGTTCTTCACCCCAAAACCCAACGTTGAGGTTCTTCATCCCCAAAACTCAACGTTTTCCACCCCAAAGCCCAACGTTGAGGTTCTCCAATCCCAAAACTCAATGTTTCTCCACCTCAAAACTCAACGTTTTCCACCCCAAAACCCGATGTTGAGGTTCTCCAACCCTAAAATTCAACATTTCTCCACTCAAAACCCAACGTTGAGGTTCTTCACCCCAAAACCCAACGTTGAGTTTCTTCACCCCAAAACTCAACGTTTTCCACCCCAAAGCCCAACGTTGAGGTTCTCCAACCCCAAAACTCAACTGAGTTTCTCCACCTCAAAACTCAACATTTTCCCACCCCAAAACCCAATGTTGAGGTTCTCCAATCCCAAAACTCAATGTTTCTCCACCCCAAAACCCAAAGTTGAGGTTCTTCACCCCAAAGCCCAACATTGGGGTTCTCCACCCCAAAAACCCTACGTTGAGGTTCTCCAACCCGAAACCCAACGTTTCTCCAGCCCAAAACCCAACCTTGAGGTTCTCCAAGGCTGGACGAACCTTTGGCCGCCTCAGAGAACTTGGGGCACCCCGAGGTGTCCCCAAGCCCCCCAGAACGTCCCCAAACCCCCCAAAATGTCCCCAAAACCCCCCAAAACGTCCCCAAAGCCCCCACCTTGATGGTGGCGATGTGGAAGGGGGTGGCGATGCCGAAGACGGGCATGATGACGGTCTCGTACTTCTTGTCGATGTAGATCTTCATCTCGCGGATGTGGGGCTCCTTGGGCATCAGCGCCGGGTTCTTGTAGGAGATGTTGGACTTCCGGGCTCTGAAAGGAGGGGAAAACGGGTCAAAAAGGGGCCGTTTTGGGGAAAAAAACAGGGAAATCGGGAAAGCGAGGCTCACTTTTGGATCTGCTGCTCGCCCTTCTGCTCGGTCAGGCGGCGGCGGGCTTCTTCATTGAGTTGGGTGGCCAGCTCCTTCTGGTGGGCCCGGCGCTTCTCCTCCGCCGTCAGCTCGTTCTGGAGGACACCGGGAAGGGCGTGGCGGACCCGATTTCCCCCTTTTTTGCCCAAAAAACCCCAGCCCCAAGCCTTACCCGCGTCCGCTCCGTCAGCAGCGCCGCCCGGGAGCTGCGGCCCAAGAGGTCTTCGGCTTCGTCTTTCTCCTCTTCCTCCTCCTCCTCGTCCTCGTTCTGGGGGAAAGAGGGCGTTTTCACGCCAAATTGGCAAAATACGCTGGTTCTGCCCAAATCGCGTCAGAAAAACGCTGGTTTTGCCCAAACCCCGTCAAAAAACGTCGATTTTTCCCAAATCGCGTCAGGAAAATGTCAATTTTGCCCAAATCGAGCGTGAAAAAAGTCAATTTTGCCCAAATCACATCACAAAACCATCAATTTTGCCCAAACCCCAACAGAAAAGAGCCAGTTTTGCCTGAATCACATCAGAAAAAAGTCAATTTTGCCCAAATCATGTCAGGAAAATGCCAATTTGCCCAAATCGTGTCAGGAAAAAAATCAATTTTGCCCAAATCGCATCAGGAAAACCTCTATTTTGCCCAAATCCTGGCAAAAAAAGTCAATTTTGCCCAAATCGCATCAGGAAAACCTCTATTTTGCCCAAATCCTATCAGAAAAAGTCAATTTTGCCCAAATTGTGTCAGGAAAACACCAATTTCGCCCAAACCATGTTGAAAGAAAGTCAATTTGGCCCCAACCGTGTCAGAAAAAAGCCAATTTTGCCCAATTCCTATCAGAAAAAAAGTCAATTTTACCCAAATCACGTCAGGGGAATGTCCGTTTTGCCCAAACCTAGCGCGAAAAAAGCTAAATTTTGCCCAAACCACGTCAGAAAAAAGCTAAATTTTGCCCAAACCATGACAGAAAAAAGCCAATTTTGCCCAATCCCCACGTCGGAAAAATGTGAATTTTGCCCAAACCACGTCGGAAAAATGTGATTTTTGCCCAAACCGCGTCAGAAAACCGTGAATTTTGACCAAATTAGGAGAAAAAAAAAGAGTTTTTGCCCCCCCAAAACATCCTCCGGGCATCACCTTGAGGAAGATCCCGACATTCTTGACCTTCTTCTTGACGGCGGTCAGGATGACGGCGGGGCCGTCCTGCGAGGAGGAAGAGGAGGAGAAGGAGGAGAGAAGAAGAAGAAGAAGAAGAAGAAGAAGAAGAAGAAGAGCGTGGGGTCGCGGCCGGGTGGCGGCCCCTCGGGGTGGGGCCCGACGCCACCGGCGTCCCCACCTCGTCCACCAGCACGGTGTCCGCCGATGAACATGGCGTAGGTGCGCTCCTCCGGCTTCTTGCCCTCCTTGTTGGGCAGGTCCGAGAAGCCCACGTTGATGCTGAAGACCATGCCTGGAGAAGGAGGCGGCGGGGACGTTGGGGACGTTGGGGGGGACACCGCGGGGACCCCCCCCGAAAAAAGGGGGGACGTCGCCGTGGAAGTGCTCCTCACCCTTCTTGAGGCGCTGCTGGTTCTTGCTGTTGATGACGAGCGAGCCTTCCCGGAACTCGATCCCCATGGCGAAGCTGGAGACCACCAGAAGGTCCTCAAGACCTCCCCGAAACGTCCCCAAAACGTCCCCAAAACGTCCCCGAGGTGCCCCTCCCCCTTCTCACCCCAAGTTCTTGGTGATCTTGCTCAGCAGCTCCGGCTTCTGCTTCTTCACCACCTCCATCACCGCCCCGTAGACGTCGCAGAGCCGCGCCCCTGCCGAGGAGAAGGAGGGCGCTGAGGACCTCCCGGCGGCCCCGAGGCGTCCCCCCCACCCCAACCCCACCCCGAGGTCCCCACCGTGCCGCATCTCCTTCAGCATCTCCTCCTGCAGCTGCAGGAGGAAGGCGTAGTGGTCCTGCATCTCCTGCGGGGGGTCCACCATCAGCGTGCGCACCAGGTTGGAGCAGTAGGACTTGTAGCGGATGCCCATGGCGCAGGTGATGGCCCCGAAGTGCATGTGGTTCTTGTCACTGGGGGGGGGACAGCGGGGGACAATGACGCCCTCCCCGACCCCAAAACCCCCTTGAGATTCTCCAAAACCCTCCCTGAGGTCTTCACGGTGGAACGCGAAGCCCGGCGGCGAAGCCCCCTTAGATGCCACCACCATGGAACCCCAACGGCGAAGCCCCCTTAGATGCCACCACCATGGAACCCCAACGGCGAAGCCCCCTTAGATGCCACCATGATGGAACCCCAACGGCCAAGCCCCTTAGATGCCACCACAATGGAACCCCAACGGCGAAGCCCCCTTAGATGCCACCACCATGGAACCCCAACAGCGAAGCCCCCTCAGATGCCACCATGATGGAACCCCAACACCGAAGCCCCCTTAGATGCCACCATGATGGAACCCCAACGGCCAAGCCCCCTTAGATGCCACCATGATGGAACCCTTGCACCAAAGCCCCCTTAGATGCCGCCATGATGGAACCCCAACACCGAAGCCCCCTTAGATGCCACCATGATGGAACCCTTGCACCAAAGCCCCCTCAGATGCCCTGGCAAAGCCCCCTTAGATGCCACCATGATGGAACCCTTGCACCAAAGCCCCCTCAGATGCCACCGTGATGGAACCCCAACGCCGAAGCCCCCTTAGATGCCACCATGCCGCAACCCTTGCACTGAAGCCCCCCCAGATGCCACCATGATGGAACCCTTGCACCAAAGCCCCCCCAGATGCCACCAGCCTCGGGACGGGGACGGTTTTGGGGCCCAATCTCGGGGAGAAGAAGTTTTTGGGGGGGGGGGGACGACTTTTGGGGCCGGCCCACCTGACCACGCTGAACTTGAGGTTGTAGTTGCCGCCGCTCTGGATGATGGGGGGGGGTAGCACATCTCCACGGTGGACGGGTCGGCCCCCGCCAGGTACTTCTTCTCCTCGATGGCCTTCTCCACCGACTCGGCCAGCTTGCTGTGCCGCACCTTCTGCGGGGAGGACGCGGCGGTGGCCTCGTGTCCCCTCGCTGCTGCCCCACCCCCCACCCCCCGCGTGTCCCCCCCCCCCCCCAAACCTCGTCGGCGTCCACGATCTCCATCACCCGCTCCTTGAAGAACTTGGAGAAGACCTCGGAGGTGATGGCGGCCGCCTTGCGCATCAGCTGCAGCTCGCCGTCCTCCTTGGCCGCCATGGTGTGAGGCCAAAGCCACGGCGCTGGATGTCCACCTGGGGTGGAGGGGGACATCGGGGTGACGCACGAGCCCCCTCTCCTCCCCCCCCCGGGGGGGCCACGCGGGGGTGGGGAGAACCTTCGAACCTTCTCGAAGCCCTCCTTGCCCAGGCAGTCGTTCCAGCTCCTCATGAAGTCGCCGGGGAACTTGTCCTTGCTGAAGACCCCGATGCGCTTGCCGCCCTTGCTGGCCTTCAGGGCCTCCACCATCTTCTCGAAGTTGGCCTTGTTGCTCTCGTTCTGGGCCGAAAAGCGAAGAGAAACGGTTAAAAGCGCCGGAAGCTGCCCTCCTGTCCCCCGGCGTCCACCGCCGGGCATCACCTCGAGGTGGTGGGACCCCAAAACCACGTCCCCACCTAGACGCCGGAGGACACGGCGTCTCCGTCAGGGTGGTGGGACCCCAAAAGCACGTCCCCACCTCAAAATTGGGGTCCCAATGCCCGTTTCTACCCCCCAAGACCCCAACACCACGTCCCCACCTCAACCTTGGTCATCCCAAGTCGTTCCGCCCTCCTCACCCCCCCAAGACCCCAAAACCACGCTTGCCGCCACCCTCAACCTTCAGGGCCTCCACCATCTTCTCGAAGTTGGCCTTGTTGCTCTCGTTCTGGGCCGAAAAGCGCGGAAAACGGTTAAAAGCGCCGGACGTCCCCACCTCAACCTTGGTCATCCCAACGCCCGTTTCTACCCCCGAGACCCCAAAACCACATCCCCACCTCAACCTTGGCCATCCCAACGCCCATTTTCACCCCCCAAGACCCCAAAACCACGTCCCCACCTCAACCTTGGCCATCCCAACGCCCGTTTCCACCCCCCAAGACCCCAAAACCACGTCCCCACCTCAACCTTGGCCATCCCAACGCCCATTTCCACCCCCCAAGACCCCAAAACCGCGTCCCCACCTCAACCTTGGCCATCCCAACGCCCATTTCCACCCCCAAGACCCCAAAACCACGTCCCCACCTCAAAATTGGGCATCCCAACGCCCATTTCCACCCCCCAAGACCCCAAAACCACGTCCCCACCTCAACCTTGGTCGTCCCAACGCCCATTTCTACCCCCAAGACCCCAAAACCACGTCCCCACCTCAACCTTGGCCATCCCAACGCCCATTTCCACCCCCCAAGACCCCAAAACCACATCCCCACCTCAACCTTGGCCATCCCAACGCCCATTTCCACCCCCCAAGACCCCAAAACCACGTCCCCACCTCAACCTTGGCCATCCCAACGCCCATTTCCACCCCCAAGACCCCAAAACCACGTCCCCACCTCAACCTTGGCCATCCCAACGCCCATTTCCACCCCCCAAGACCCCAGAACCACGTCCCCACCTCAACCTTGGTCATCCCAACGCCCATTTCTACCCCGCGAGACCCCAAAACCACGTCCCCACCTCAACACCCCGCCTCCCGCCGCCCACCTCTGCCCCCCGAACCCCAAAACCCCGCAACCCCGCCCCCGCTCGCCCCCCTCACCTTCTCCCCGCACCAGCAGGGTGATGGCGGGGACCCCGTTGGCGTTGTCCCCCCCTTGCCGGTGGCCACCTGCTTGAGGAACTCCACCTTCTTCTTGCTGGCCATGAAGAGGATCTTGTCCTCGCAGAAGGCCATGATGGTGTCGGTCAGCTCGTACCCAAAAAGCCAGGTCTGGGGGGGCGTTTTAGGGTTTTTTGGGGGGTTCCGAGACCCCAAAAGGTCGAAGTGACCCCAAAAAGGGTCCCCGGGGGGCTCACCTGGAGGGCGGTGGACTTGGCGTAGACAATCTCCTCGTCCACCCCCACCGACACCACGATGGCGTCGACGGCCCCGAACTCCTCCTCGCCTTTCTGGGGGGGGGAAGGGGGAGAGATTTGGGGGCGGGGACCCCCTCCGTGGGTGCCCCGAAATCCTACAGACCCCCCGGAGGACCCCAAAATCCTACAGAGCCCAAAAGTCCCCTCACAAGGACCTCCAGACCCACCAAAATCCCCCCAAAACGTCTCTGAGCCCCCCCAATACCCCCAATAAAACCCCGAATCGCCCCCAAACCTCCCAAAAGACCACCCAAAAACCCCAATAAACCCCCAAATCCCCCTCAAGCCCCCCAAAACCCCCCCAAATCCCCCAATAAAGCCCCTGAGCCCCCCTAAAGCCCCCCAAAATCTCTCTAAATCCCCCAATAAACTTTCAGGGACCCCCCAAGCCCCCTGCAAAAGCCCCAAATCCTCCCAAAATCCTACAAAGACCCCTCCAAACCCCAAATAAACCCCCAAATCCCCCCACAACCCCGCAAATCCCCCAGTAACATCTTTAAGCCCCCCCCCCGAACCCCAAATAAAGCCCCAAATCCACCCCAAATCCCCCAATAAAGCCTCTGGAGCCCTCCAAACCCCCCTCAAATCTCTCTAATCCCCTCCAAATCCCCAATAAAACCCCAAATACCCCCTAAATCCCCCCAAATCCCCAAATAACCCCTTAAAGCCCCCCCAAATCCCAAATAAATCCCCAATCCCCCCCCCCATAACCCTCCCAAATTCCGCAATAACGCCTCTGAGCCCCCCGAAACCCCAAATAAAACCCCAAATCCACCCCAAATCCCCCTGTAAAGCCCCCGAGCCTCCCCTAAACTCCTCAAAGGCCACCCCAAACCCCAAATAAAGCCCCAAATCCACCCCAAATCCCCCAATAAAGCCTCTGAGCCTGCCCTAAGCCCCCTGAAATCCCTTTAAGCCCCCTTAAACCCCAAATAAAGCCCCAAATCCCCCCCATAAGCCCCCCAAATCCCCAATAAAACCCTAAATCCTCCCCCCAAATACCCCAATAAAGCTCCTGAGCGCCCCATAAAAGCCCTCAAAGCCCACCCAAACCCGAAATAAAGCCCCAAATCCCCTGTAAATCCCCCCCAACCCCTCATAACGCCTCAAAGACCCCCCAAAATCCCCAATAAATCCCCAAATCTCCCCCACAACCCCCCCAAATCCCCCAATAACGCCTCTAAGCCCCCCCAAATCCCAAATAAAGCCCCAATTCTCCCCTAAATCCCCCCAAACCCCTCATAATCCCTCGAAGACCCCCCAAATCCCCAATAAAACCCCAAATCCCCCCAATAATGCCTCTAAAAACCCCCGTAACCCCACAAACACACCCCCAAATCCCCAACAAGTCCCCAAATCCCCCCCAAACCCTCCAATAAAGGCCCTGAGCCCCCCTTAAACCCCAAATAAAGCCCCAAATCCCCCCATAACCCCCGCAAATCCCTCAGTAACGCCTCTACGGCCCCCCAAACCCCCAATAAAACCCCAAATCCCCCTCAAATCCCCCCTAAACCCTCTTAATTCCCCCCAAATCCCCCCCAACCCCTCATAACCCCCAACCTCCCCCAAAGCCCCAAATAAAGCCCCAAAGCAACCCATAACCCCCCTAAATCCCCAGCAAAGCCCCAAACTCCCCTCGTAACCCCCCCAAATCCCCCAATAACCCCCCAGATCCCCCCCCAACCCCAAACAAAACCCCAAATCCCCCCTAAACTCCCCCAACCCCCCCCAAATCCCCCAATAACCCCTCTAAGCCCCCTCCCCAAAGCCCCGAACCCCCCTCACACCCCCCCCAGCTCCCCCCCCACCCCCCACAGAACCTTCCAGAACCCCCCCCGCCCCCTCCCCCACCTGCCAGTTGCCATAGAGGCGGCGGACCCGGCGGTAGTAGGCCTCGCGGTCGAGGCTGAGCGCCATGGGGGCGGCCCCGGCGCGGCCTCCGCCTTCCTCCTCCTCCTCCTCCTCCCCCTCTCCTCCTCCTCCTCACGCCGCCTTCCTCCTCCTCCTCCTCACGGCGCCCCCCCGGAAGCGCTTCCGCCGCCGCCGGGCCGGCGCGCGCGCGCCGCCGCTTCCGCTTCCGGGTCGTCGCCATGGCAACCGCGCGTGCGCAGTGTCCCCCTTCCTAAATCCCCGCTTTAAACGCCTCAAAACCGCCCCCAACCCCCTCCCCCCCCTTACAAACCCCCCCAACTCCTCAGTTTTTACCCTTGAAATTAAAATTTTGAGGTAAATTCCTCCTAAATACGCGCAAAGCGCACTCGAACCGCGCTCAATCCTTTTAAAACGCAGAATCCCCCCGTCTAAATCCCCGTTTAAACCCCTCACATGGCGCCCGAACCCCTTCTATCCCCCGCCACCCCTCACTTTTTTACCCTAAAAACTAAAAATTTGAGGTAAATTCGTCATAAGCATACACAAAACGCACTGCGCATGCGCACAGCGCGCGGTGCGCATGCGTAATGAAGCAGCCGAAGGTGCTCCCGCCGCCTGGCAACCCGTGCGCGTGCGCAGTGAGGAAGTAAGGGCAGCGCGGCTCGCGCGCGCATGCGCAGTGGGCAAAGGGAGGGCGCCGCGCAGCGCCACACTCCTGGCAGCGCCACAGCCGCCATTTTCCCTGAGGGGAATGTAAAAGGGGGGGGGGGGGGGGGGGGACAAAAAGCGCCCCCCCCCCGGGAAAAAAATGACCCAAAATCGCCGCGTTTCACCTCATTTTATTAAAAAACCAACAGCCTCCGCGTGCGGCGCGCCCCCCTCTCCCCCCGGAAAGCCCCCGAAACCCCGTAAGTCGCCCCAAAACCCGCTGCCCCCCCTCCCCCTTTTACCCCCCCCACTCCCCCAAATCACCTCAGAGCCGCCCCCCCCCCGCCTCCCCCCCCCCCCCCCCGGAGACATTTTACATATTTATATAAATACCGCGGCCCCCCCCCCGCGGCAAAAACCCCAAAATTGCTCATTTTTAGGGTCTGGGGGGGGGGGGGGGGGGCCAAAAATTAATTAATTTCTTCAAGGAGGGGGGGGGGGGCAGGTCCCGCAGGAGGCCGAAGGCGTCGGGGGGGGGGGGGGCCGAAACGGGGGGGGCCCCCCCCGGCTTTTTGGGGCCCCCCCGTGGCTTTTTGGGGCCCCGATTTCTGGGGGGGGGGCGAGATTTTTTGGGCCCCCCCCATCAGGGCCACCATGTGGGAGAGGTCCAAGGGGGGGGGCGGCTCCGGGCCCAGGCGGCGCAGCGGGGGGGCCGGCAGGAAGGTCTGCGGAGAAAGGGGGGGGGGGGGTTAATTTTTGGGGGGGGGGGACCCCAAAATTTTAAAAGGGGGGGGGCGAAAGGGGTCCCTAAAATTATGGGGGGGGGGGGGAAGGGGGCTTAAAATTAACGGGGGGGGGCAAAAGGGTCATAAATTGTAAGGGGGAGGGCAAAAAGGGGGGTTAAAATTTATTGGGGGGGGCAAAAGGGGTCCCTAAAATTATGGGGGGGGGAAATAAGGTGATAAAATTAATGGGGGGGGGGGCAAAAGGGGGGCTTAAAATTAATTGGGGGGGGCGAAAAGGGGGGTTAAAATTAATTGGGGGGGTCAGAAAATTAAAGGGGGGGGGCAAAAGGGGTCCCTAAAATTATGGGGGGGGGGGAAGGGGGCTTAAAATTAACGGGGGGGGGGCAAAAGGGTCATAAATTGTAAGGGGGGGGGCAAAAAGGGGGGTTAAAATTTATTGGGGGGGGCAAAAGGGGTCCCTAAAATTATGGGGGGGGGGAAATAAGGTGATAAAATTAATGGGGGGGGGCAAAAGGGGGGCTTAAAATTTATTGGGGGGGCAGAAGGGGGCTTAAAATTAATGGGGGGGGCAAAAAGGGTCGTAAAATTAAAAGGGGGGGGGGAAGAGGGTCCTAAAATTAAAGGGGGGGGCAAAGAGGGGGGTTAAAATTAATTGGGGGGGGCAAAAGGGGTCCTAAAATTAAAGAGGGGGGGGCAAAAGGGGTCCTAAAATTAAAGGGGGGGTCAAAAAGGGGGGGGTTAAAATTAATGGGGGGGGGCAAAAAGGGGCCTTAAAATTAATTGGGGGGGGCAAAAGGGGTCCTAAAATTAATTGGGGGGGGAATAGGGTCAGAAAATTAAAGGGGGGGGGCAAAAAGGGTCCTAAAATTAAAGGGGGGGGGGCCTAAAATTCATGGGGGGGCCCCAAAATCTTGGGGGGGGGCTCAGAACCCACCCCCCCGAGCCCTTTCTGCCCCCCCCCCCCCCCAAATTCTGGGGACCCTCCCCCATTTTTTGGGACCCCCCCAATTTTTTGGGCCCCCCCCAATTTCTTGGGACCCCCCCCCCGAATTTTTGGGCCCCCCCCCCGAATTTTTGGGGCCCCCCCCCCCGAATTTTTGGGGCCCCCCCCCTCACCTTCTTGCGGTGCCACTTGTGCTGCTCCCGGCGCTCGTCCACGAACTGGGGGGGGGGGGGGGGGGGCACAAAAATTTTTGGGGCGGGGGGGGCACGAAAAATTTGGGGGGGGGCACGAGAAAAATTTGGGGGGGTTACGAGAAAATTTGGGGGGGTTTTGGGGGGGTTTTGGGGCGGGGGGGGGGCACTCACCGGCAGGAAGCGGGGCTCAGCGGCGAATTCGGGGGGCGGGGGGGGGCGGCGGGGGGGGGGCAGCTCGGGCCCCCCCCCTCCCCGGTTTTCGGGGTCCCCCCCCCCCGGGTCCCCCCCCAGGCCCTCCAGGCAGCGCAGCTCCAGCTGGGGGGGGGGGGGAAGGACCCCAAAATTAAAGGGGGGGGTCCCAAAATTAAAGGGGGGGGGTAAAAATTAATGGGGGGGGGGCTAAAAATTAAAATGGGGGGGTCCCAAAATTAAAGGGGGGGGTCTCAAAATCAAAAGGGGGGGCCTAAAATTAAAAGGGGGGGCTAAAAATTAAAAGGGGGGTCCCAAAATTAAAGGGGGGGGGGCTAAAATTAAAAGGGGGGGTCCCAAAATTAAAAGGGGGGGCCCCAAATTAAAGGGGGGGGTCCTAAAATTAAAAGGGGGGGGCTAAAAGTTAATGGGGGGGGGGCTAAAAATTAAAAGGGGGGGTCCCAAAATTAAAAGGGGGGGGCTAAAATTAAAGGGGGGGTCCCAAAATTAAAGGGGGGGGTCCCAAAATTAAAGGGGGGGGGTAAAAGGTAAAGGGGGGGTCCCAAAATTAAAGGGGGGGGCTAAAAATTAATGGGGGGGGGCTAAAAATTAAAAGGGGGGTCCCAAAATTAAAAGGGGGGGGCTAAAATTAAAGGGGGGGGTCCCAAAATTAAAGGGGGGGGTCCCAAAATCAAAAGGGGGGGGGCTCAAAATTAAAAGGGGGGGTCCTAAAATTAAAGGGGGGGGGGCTAAAATTAATGGGGGGGTCCCAAAATTAAAAGGGGGGTCCCCAAATTAAAGGGGGGGTCCTAAAATTAAAGGGGGGGGTCCCAAAATTAAAGGGGGGGGTCCCAAAATCAAAAGGGGGGGGTCCTAAAATTAAAGGGGGGGTCCCAAAATTAAAAGGGGGGTCCCCAAATTAAAGGGGGGGTCCTAAAATTAAAGGGGGGGGTCCCCAAATTAATGGGGGGGGGTCCAAAGATTAAAGGGGGGGTCCCAAAAGAAAGGGGGGGGGCTAAAAATTAAAGGGGGGTCCGAAAATTAAAAGGGGGGGTCCTAAAATTTAAGGGGGGGGGTCCCAAATTAATGGGGGGGGTCTAAAATTAAAGGGGGGGTCCCAAAATTAATGGGGGGGGGTCTAAAATTAAAGGGGGGGGTCCCAAAATTAAAGGGGGGGGGTCCCAAAATCAAAAGGGGGGGTCCCAAAATTAAAAGGGGGGGGCCTAAATTAAAGGGGGGGGGTCCCAAAATCAAAAGGGGGGGTCCCAAAATTAAAAGGGGGGGGCCTAAATTAAAGGGGGGGTCCCAAAATTAAAAGGGGGGGGCCTAAATTAAAGGGGGGGGGTCCCAAAATCAAAAGGGGGGGTCCCAAAATTAAAAGGGGGGGGCCTAAATTAAAGGGGGGGTCCCAAAATTAAAAGGGGGGGGCAAAATGAAAGGTGGGGGTGTCCCCTAAAATAGGGGGGGTCCCAAAAAGTAGGGGGGGGTCCCCAGAATTTTTGGGGGGGGGGCTCCCCGAAACTCACCTCCACCAGCTTCTTGCTGCTCTTTTTGGGGCCGGGGGGGGGCCCCGGGGGGGGGGCGGCGGGGGGGGGCTCCCGCAGGGCCCCGTTGGGGACCAGGCGGTGCTTCTGGAAGGTCAGCTTCAGCCCCTCCTCCTGGGGGGGGGGGAGAAATTTCGGGGGGGGGGACCCCAAAATATTTCGGGGGGGGCCCTTCGGAGGCCCCCCCCCCAATTTTGGGAATTTTCGGGGTGATAAAATTCAAGGAAACGGCCCCAAAATGGGGGGGGGGAGGTACTCACGTCCTTGATCTGCACGGTGAATTCCTTCTCGGGGGGGCGCAGGCGGGTGTAGGGGGGGGGCGATTCGGGGGCGCCCCCCCCGGGGAGCTCGGTGCCCCCCCCCCCCGGTGACGGGGGGGGTTCCTCGGGGGGCCACTCGCCGGTGAGCACGGCCTGGCACACCAGGTCCAGGCGGCGGATCAGGGCGCGATCCTGCGGGGGGGGGCACAAAAAAATTTGGGGGGGGGGTGTTAAAAATTAGGGGGGGGGGCTAAGAAATTGGGGGGGTGGGTAAAAAGTTTGGGGGGGGTGGTTAAAAAAATTTTGGGAGGGGTGGGAGGGGGTTGGGGGGTGAAAAATATGGGGGGGGGGGTCATAAAAATAAGGGGGGGTCTTAAAAATATGGGGGGGTCTTAAAAATATTGGGGGGGGGGTCCAAAAAAAATATTGGGGGGGTAAAAAATTAGGGGAGGGGGTAAAAAGTTTGGGGAGGGGGGATGGAAAATTTGGGGGGGTGTGGGAGGGGGTTGGGGGGGTGAAAAATATGGAGGGGTCATAAAAATATGGGGGGGGGGGGGGGGTCTTAAAAATATGGGGGGGTCCAAAAAAAATATTGGGGGGGGGTTAAAAAATTAGGGGAGGGGGTAAAAAGTTTGGGGGGGAATTTTGTGGGGGCATGAGGGGGTTTTCGGGGGATGGGGGGGGTTAAAAATGGGGGGGGGTCATAAAAATACGGGGGGGAGAAAAAATTGAAGGAGGAAATATAAAAAATTGGGGGGGGACATGGAAAAAATCGGGGGAATTGTAAAAATTGGGGGGAATTGTAAAAATTGGGGGCGAAATACAAAAATTAGGGGGAAATTAGAAAATTGGGGGGTAAATATGGAAAAATTGAGGAGGAAATCTAAAATTTTGGAGAGAAATTACAAAAATTGGAGGGGAATTACAAAATTTGGGGGAAAATGGATAAAATTTTGGAGAGAAATTGCAAAAAAATGGAGGGGGCATAAAAATAGGAGAGACCACAAAAATTGGGGGAGAAATACAAAATGCGGAGGGAAAATTGTGAAAATTTGGGAAAAATTATAAAAATTGAGGGGAATACAGAAAAGAAGGAAAATTACAAAAATTAGGTGGGAAATTACAAAAATTAAGAGGAAATATAAAACTTTTGGGGGACATTTAAAAAAAATGGGGGGATTTTTTTTAAAAACATTTTTAAAAATTGGGGGGAAATTTTAAAAAAATTGGGGGAAAAAAAAAAATTGGGAATACAAAAAAAGGGAAAATTGAAAAAATGAGAGAAATACAAAATTGTGGGGAAAATTGAAAAAATGGGGGGAAATAGAAAAAATTGTGGGGAAAATACAGAAATTTGGGAGGAAATATATAAAATTTTGGGGGGTAATACAGAAATTTGGGGGGAAATACAGAAATTTTGATGAAAATACCAACATTTGGAGGGAAAATACCAAAATTTGGAGGGAAAATACCAAAATTTGGAGGGAAAATACAAAAATTTGGGGGCACCCAAAATTTAGGGGTGTCCAAAATGGGGGGGGGGGGGGGGGGGGCAAAAAATTAGGGGTATACCCCAAAAATTTGGGGGGGGCAACAACAAAATCGGGAGAAAACTAAAAATTGGGGAAAAAAAAAACAAAAATTAGGCAAAAAAGGGGGTTCCCAAAATTTTGGCGTGCCCTAAAAATTCGGGGGGGGGGCACCCCAAAAATTGGAGGGGAGGTAAAAAAAAATGGGGGGGGCCCCCCAAAAATTGAGGGGAAACCTTAAAAAATGGGGGGGGGCCCTCAAAAAACGAGGGGAAACCCTGCAAAAAAAACGAGGGGGGGCACCGAAAATTTACCGAAATCTGCGGATTTGACCCCAAAATATTTTGGGGTCCCCCCAATTTTTTTTTTGGGGGGGGGGGGGGGGGTTACCTTGGGCCACTCGTGGAGGTGCCGGGGGGGTCCCGGGGGGGCGGCGGCGCCGTGGGGGGGCGGGGGGGACTCGTCCTCCTCGTCCTCATCCTCGTCTTCGTCCTCCTCCTCCTCCTCCTCGTCCTCGTCCTCCTCGTCCTCCGACAGCTTGGCCCCCCCGCAGGAAGGCTCCGGACCTGGGGGGGGGAGGGGGGGGGTCCCCGAAATTAATTGGGGGGGGGGGGGAAGTCCCGAAAAAAAAAGGGGGGGTCCCGAAAAAATTGGAGGTCCTACAAGGGTTTGGAGGCCGAAAAAAGGAGGTGGCCTCCGAAAATTTGGGAGGTTCTGGAAGAAATTTGGGGGGTTTTGGAGGAAATTTGGGGGTCCTATGAGAAAATTGGGGGTCCTAAAAGAATCGGGGGGGTCCCCAAAATAAATTGGGGGGGGTCCCAAAAAAAAGGGGGGGGTCCTACAAAAATAGGAGGTCCTACAAGGGTTGGAGGCCGAAAAAAGGAGGTGGCCTCCGAAAATTTGGGAGGTTCTGGAAGAAATTTGGGGGGTTTTGGAGGAAATTTGGGGGTCTTAGAAGATTTGGGGGGGTCCCCAAAATTAATTGGGGGGGGGGGGGGGAAGTCCCGAAAAAAAAATGGGGGGGGGGTCGCGAAAAAATTGGAGGTCCTACAAGGGTTTGGAGGCCGAAAAAAGGAGGTGGCCTCTGAAAATTTGGGAGGTTCTACAAAAATTTGGGGGTCTAAGAGGAAATTTGGGGGTCCTAAAGGAAAATTGGGGGTCCTAAAAGAATTGGGGGGGTCCCCAAAATAAATTGGGGGGGTCCCGAAAAAAAAAGGGGGGGTCCTACGAAAATTGGAGGTCCTACAAGGGTTGGAGGCCGAAAAAAGGAGGTGGCCTCCGAAAATTTGGGAGGTTCTGGAAGAAATTTGGGGGGTCTAAGAGGAAATGTGGGGGTCCTAAAGGAAAATGGGGGGTCCTAAAAGTTTTGGGGGGGGTCCCTGAAATAAACTGGGGGGTCCTACAAAAATAGGAGGCCCTACAAAAAACAAACGTCCTCCAAGAAGAGGCGGCCTCTACAAAATCCGACGTTCTACACGAAATTGGGAGGCCCTACAAGAATGTGGGGGTCCTACAAGAAAATTGGGGGTCCTAGAAGAATTTTGGGGGTCCTAAAAGCTTCGGGGGGGTCCCCAAAATAAAACGGGGGGGGGTCCTACAAAAATAGGAGGCCCTACAAAGGTCGGGAGACCCTACAGAAAACAAACGTCCTCCACGAAAAGAGGCGGCCTCTACAAAATTCAATGTTCTACAAGGAATCGTGAGGCCCTACAAGAAATTTGGGGTCCTACGAGAAAATTGGGGGTCCTAGAAGAATTTTGGGGGTCCTAAAAGCTTTGGGGGGGGTCCCCAAAATAAAACGGGGGGGGTCCTACAAAAATAGGAGGCCCTACAAAAAACAAACATCCTCCACAAAAGGAGGCGGCCTCTACAAAATCCGACGTTCTACACGAAATTGGGAGGCCCTAAAGAAATTTGGGGTCCTACAAGAATTTGGAAGGTCCTACAAGAAAATTTAGGGGGTCCTAAAAGCTTCGGGGGAGCCCCCAAAACAAAACAGGGGGGGTCCTACAAAAATAGGAGGCCCTACAAAGGTCGGGAGACCCTACAGAAAACAAACGTCCTCCACGAAAAGAGGCGGCCTCTACAAAATTCGATGTTCTACAAGGAATTGGGAGACCCTACAAGAAATTTGGGGTCCTACGAGAAAATTGGGGGTCCTAGAAGAATTTTGGGGGTCCTAAAAGCTTCGGGGGGGGTCCCCAAAATAAAACGGGGGGGGTCCTACAAAAATAGGAGGCCCTACTACAAAAACAAACGTCCTCCAAGAAAAGAGGCGGCCTCTACAAAATCCGACGTTCTACACGAAACCGGGAGGCCCTACAAGAATTTGGGGGGTCCTACAAGAATTTGGGGGGTCCTACAAGAAAATTGGGGGTCCCCGAAATAAAACGGGGGGGTCCTACAAAAATAGGAGGCCCTACAAAAAACAAACGTCCTCCAGGAAGAGGCGGCCTCTACAAAATCCGACGTTCTACACAAAACCGGGAGGCCCTACAAGAAATTTGGGGTCCTACAAGAAAATTTCGGGGGGTCCTAAAAGCTTCGGGGGAGCCCCCAAAACAAAACAGGGGGGGTCCTACAAAAATAGGAGGCCCTACAAAGGTCGGGAGACCCTACAGAAAACAAACGTCCTCCACGAAAAGAGGCGGCCTCTACAAAATTCGATGTTCTACACGAAATTGGGAGGCCCTACAAGAAATTTGGGGTCCTACAAGAATTTGGGGGGTCCTAAAAGCTTCGGGGGGGGTCACCAAAACAAAATGGGGGGGTCCTACAAAAATAGGAGGCCCTACAAAAAACAAACGTCCTCCAGGAAGAGGCGGCCTCTACAAAATTCGACGTTCTACACGAAACCGGGAGGCCCTACAAGAAATTTGGGGTCCTACAAGAATTTGGAAGGTCCTACAAGAAAATTTGGGGTCCTAAAAGCTTCGGGGGAGCCCCCAAAACAAAACAGGGGGGGTCCTACAAAAATAGGAGGCCCTACAAAGATCGGGAGACCCTACAGAAAACAAACGTCCTCCACGAAAAGAGGCGGCCTCTACAAAATTCGATGTTCTACACGAAATTGGGAGGCCCTACAAGAAATTTCGGGGGGGTCCTACAAGAATTTGGGGGGTCCTACAAGAAAATTGTGGGTCCCCGAAATAAAACGGGGGGGGTCCCACAAAAATAGGAGGCCCTACAGAAAACAAACGTCCTCCAAGAAAAGAGGCGGCCTCTACAAAATCCGACGTTCTACACGAAATTGGGAGGCCCTACAAGAATTTTGGGGTCCTACAAGAATTTGGGGGGTCCTAGAAGAAAATTGGGGGTCCTAAAAGTTTCGGGGGGGTCCCCAAAATAAAACGGGGGGGTCCTACAAAAATAGGAGGCCCTACAAAGGTCGGGAGACCCTACAGAAAACAAACGTCCTCCACGAAAAGAGGCGGCCTCTACAAAATTCAATGTTCTACAAGGAATTGGGAGGCCCTACAAGAAATTTGGGGTCCTATGAGAATCTGGGGGGTCCTAGAAAAAAATTGGGGGTCCCCGAAATAAAACGGGGGGGGGTCCTACAAAAATAGGAGGCCCTACAAAAAACAAACGTCCCCCAAGAAGAGGCGGCCTCTACAAAATCCGACGTTCTACACGAAATTGGGAGGCCCTACAAGAATGTGGGGGTCCTACAAGAAAATTGGGGGTCCTAGAAGAATTTTGGGGGTCCTAAAAGATTCGGGGGGGTCCCCAAAATAAAACGGGGGGGTCCCACAAAAATAGGAGGCCCTACAGAAAACAAACGTCCTCCAGGAAGAGGCGGTCTCTACAAAATTCGATGTTCTACACGAAATTGGGAGGCCCTACAAGAAATTTGGGGTCCTACGAGAATTTTGGGGGTCCTAAAAGAATCGGGGGGGTCACCAAAATAAAACGGGGGGGTCCTACAAAAATAGGAGGCCCTACAAAGGTCGGGAGACCCTACAGAAAACAAACGTCCTCCACGAAAAGAGGCGGCCTCTACAAAATTCGATGTTCTACAAGGAATTGGGAGGCCCTACAAGAAATTTGGGGTCCTACGAGAAAATTGGGGGTCCTAGAAGAATTTTGGGGGTCCTAAAAGCTTTGGGGGGGGTCCCCAAAATAAAACGGGGGGGGTCCTACAAAAATAGGAGGCCCTACAAAAAACAAACATCCTCCACAAAAGGAGGCGGCCTCTACAAAATCCGACGTTCTACACGAAATTGGGAGGCCCTACAAGAAATTTGGGGTCCTACAAGAATTTGGGGGGTCCTAGAAGAATTTTGGGGGTCCTAAAAGCTTCGGGGGGGTCCCCAAAATAAAACGTGGGGGGGTCCTACAAAAATAGGAGGCCCTACAAAGGTCGGGAGACCCTACAGAAAACAAACGTCCTCCAAGAAAAGAGGCGGCCTCTACAAAATCCGATGTTCTACAAGGAATTGGGAGGCCCTACCAGAAATTTGGGGTCCTACGAGAATTTGGGGGGTCCTAGAAAAAAACTGGGGGTCCCCGAAATAAAACGGGGGGGGGTCCTACAAAAATAGGAGGCCCTACAAAAAACAAACGTCCTCCAAGAAGAGGCGGCCTCTACAAAATCCGACGTTCTACACGAAATTGGGAGGCCCTACAAGAATGTGGGGGTCCTACAAGAAAATTGGGGGTCCTAGAAGAATTTTGGGGGTCCTAAAAGATTCGGGGGGGTCCTACAAAAATAAAACGGGGGGGTCCCACAAAAATAGGAGGCCCTACAGAAAACAAACGTCCTCCAGGAAGAGGCGGTCTCTACAAAATTCGATGTTCTACACGAAATTGGGAGGCCCTAAAGAAATTTGGGGTCCTACAAGAATTTGGAAGGTCCTACAAGAAAATTTGGGGTCCTAAAAGCTTCGGGGGAGCCGGGGGGGGTCCCAAAACAAAACAGGGGGGGTCCTACAAAAATAGGAGGCCCTACAAAGGTCGGGAGACCCTACAGAAAACAAACGTCCTCCACGAAAAGAGGCGGCCTCTACAAAATTCGATGTTCTACACGAAATTGGGAGGCCCTACAAGAAATTTGGGGTCCTACGAAAAAATTGGGGGTCCTAGAAGAATTTTGGGGGTCCTAGAAGCTTCGGGGGGGGTCCCCAAAATAAAACGGGGGGGTCCCACAAAAATAGGAGGCCCTACAGAAAACAAACGTCCTCCAAGAAAAGAGCCGGCCTCTACAAAATTCGACGTTCTACAAGGAATTGGGAGGCCCTACAAGAAATTTGGGGTCCCATAAATGGCGGCGGTCCCCTAAAAGCGGTCGGGGGTGTCCCCAAATGTCCCCCCACCCCCCCAAAAAAAAAAAAAGAGGCCCGTCTCACCCCTCTCCTCGTCGCTGTCCTCTTCCCCGGAGGACGACTCGGAGGCGGAGGCCGAGAGCTTGCCGAGCTCCAGCTCCGAGTCCTCGTCCTCGTCGCCCGCCGCGGCCGGGGCCGGGGCCGGGCCTCCCGACGTCCCCCCCGACGTCCCCGGCGGGGCTCCCCCGGCGCCGCCTCCGCCTCCGCCCTGGGCGCGGAGGAAGCGGCAGCGGGAGGACAGGAAGGAGAAGTCCGGGTCTCCGATGATGGCGGCCTCCGGGCGGGCAAGGCCGTGGCGGGCGGCCCCGCGCAGGAGCTCGCCGTCGTGCCGGCCCCGCTGCCACCAGGCGGGGAGCTCGGGGCCCGGCTGGGGACACAGGGCCAGGCGGGCGGGGAGCAGCGGGTGGCGCAGGACCTGCTCGCGGAGGCGCCGCAGGAGGGCCAGGCGGCGGAGGCTGCGGGAGGCCCGCTCGGCCGAGACGGGGGTGACGGGGACCGAGGGGTCCGGGGGCTCTGGTAAGGGGGGGGGGAAGCGTCAGCGAGGCGGCCTCCGCGGGGCGGAGGTGGCCTCCGTCCTCCCCCCCCCGGGGGGTGGCCTCGAGGTCTCGGCCTCGTTCGGAGGCCTCGTGACCGGGGGGTTGGAGGCGGCCTCCACCCGGCGTGGAGGTGGCCTCAACCTCTTGGCCCCGTGCCCATGGAGGTGGCCTCAACCTCTACATCCCCATGGCCTCCGTCCCCGTGGAGGTGGCCTCAACTCGTCCCCATGGCCTCCATCCTCATGGAGATGGCCTCAACCTCTTGGCCCCATGCCCATGGAGGTGGCCTCAACCTCTACACCCCCATGGCCTCCGTCCCCGTGGAGATGGCCTCAACCTCTTGGCCCCATGCCCATGGAGGTGGCCTCAACCTCTTGGCCCCATGGCCTCCATCCCCATGGAGGTGGCCTCAACCTCTACATCCCCATGGCCTCCGTCCCCATGGAGATGGCCTCAACTTGTCCCCATGGCCTCCATCCCCGTGGAGATGGCCTCAACCTCTTGGCCCCATGGCCTCTGTCCTTGTGGAGGTGGCCTCAACTCATCCCCATGGCCTCCATCCCTGTGGAGGTGGCCTCAACCTCTTGGCCCCATGGCCTCCATCCCCGTGGAGATGGCCTCAACTCGTCCCCATGGCCTCCATCCTCATGGAGATGGCCTCAACCTCTTGGCCCCATGCCCATGGAGGTGGCCTCAACCTCTACATCCCCATGGCCTCCGTCCCCATGGAGGTGGCCTCAACCTCTTGGCCCCGTGCCCATGGAGGTGGCCTCAACCTCTACATCCCCATGGCCTCCATCCCCGTGGAGATGGCCTCAACTCGTCCCCATGGCCTCCATCCCTGTGGAGATGGCCTCAACCTCTTGGCCCCATGGCCTCCGTCCTCCTGGAGGTGGCCTCAACTCGTCCCCATGGCCTCCGTCCCTGTGGAGATGGCCTCAACTCGTCCCCATGGCCTCCATCCTCATGGAGATGGCCTCAACCTCTTGGCCCCATGCCCATGGAGGTGGCCTCAACCTCTACATCCCCATGGCCTCCATCCCCATGGAGGTGGCCTCAACTCGTCCCCATGGCCTCCATCCCTGTGGAGATGGCCTCAACCTCTTGGCCCCATAGCCTCCATGGCCATGAAGATGACCCCAACCCAACGACCTCAACAGGAACCCCATCCCTATGGGTTGGAGACGTCCTCCATGGCCGATGTCCCCCATGGCCATGGAGATGACCCCAACCCAACGACCTCCTTGGAAACCCCATCCTAACGGGTTGGAGATGTCCCCCATGGCCATGGAGATGTCCCCAACCCATTGTCCCCTTTAGGACATCCAGATTTATGGGGTTGGAGATGTTCTCCACGGCCATGGAGATGTCCCCAACCCAACGACCTCATCGGAAACCCCATCGCCACCTTCTGGAGATGTTCTCCATGGCCACGAAGATGTCCTCCATGGCCATGGAGATGACCCCAACCCAACGACCTCACCGGAAACCCCATCGCCACCTTCTGGAGATGTTCTCCATGACCATGAAGATGTCCCCCATGGCCATGGAGATGACCCCAACCCAACGACCTCACCGGAAACCCCATCGCTATGGGTTGGAGACGTCCTCCATGGCCATGAAGATGTCCCCAACCCATTGTCCCCTTTAGGACATCCAGATTTATGGGGTTGGAGATGTCCCCCATGGCCATGGAGATGACCCCAACCCGACGACCTCCTTGGAAACCCCATCACTACCTCCTGGAGATGTTCTCCATGACCTTGAAGATGTCCCCCATGGCCGTGGAGATGTCCCCAACCCAACGACCTCACCGGAAACCCCATCGCTACCTTCTGGAGATGTTCTCCACGACCACGAAGATGACCCCAACCCAACGACCTCAACAGGAACCCCATCCCTATGGGTTGGAGATGTCCTCCATGGCCATGAAGATGTCCCCCATGGCCATGGAGATGACCCCAACCCAACGACCTCATCGGAAACCCCGCCGCCACCTTCTCAAGACGTTCTCCACGCCCACGGGGACGTCCCCGCCACCCCCACCCGTCCCCTCCGCCCCAACCCAGGGGACCCCCCGAGGGGGCCGCGCCCCCATCTCCTCACCGTCCCCGGGCGCCGGCGGCAGGCGGCAGACCTGCCGGCACATGGCCACGAAGCCGTGGAAGAACTTGGCCAAGCTCTCGTCCGTCTTGCGCTCCAGCCGGGCCAGGGCGCGGAAGCGACCCCAGCGGAAGCGACGGGTCTCGGGGTCGAACTCCACCCCGAAAGTGGACACCACCCGGTAGAAGTCGGCCTGCTCCCGCCGCGTCCACCTGGGGCGGGGGGCAAGGAGAAAGCGGTGGGACCCCGAAACGGACGTGGGGATCAAAGGGGGGTTCGGGACATCCCGAAAATTCAGGTGTGGGTTCGAAAAACCCAATGTGTGGGGTCCTGGAACCCCCAAAAAACCACAAAGGGGCTCCCAACACCCCAAAAACCTTTATTATGGTGTCCCACCGCCCTCAAAACCCCATGGAGATGCCTACAGAACCCCCAAAACCCAATGTACGGGGTCCCACCACCCCCAGAACCTCACGTATGACCCCCAAGAACCCCCAAACCCTAACTTCAGGGTCCCACCACCCCAAAAACCCAACGCGTGGGGTCCCACTGCCCCCAGAACCTCAAATATGACCCCCAAGAACCCCCAAACCCTAACTTCAGGGTCCCACCACCCCAAAAACCCAACGCGTGGGGTCCCACTGCCCCCAGAACCTCAAATATGACCCCCAAGAACCCCCAAAACCTAACTTCAGGGTCCCACCACCCCAAAAACCCAACGCATGGGGTCCCACCACCCCCAGAACCTCAAATATGACCCCCGAGAACCCCCAAAACCAAAATTTATGGGTCCCACCAACCCAAAAAACCAACGCATGGGGTCCCACCACCCCCAGAACCTCAATTATGACCTCCCAGAACCCCCAAAACCAAAATTTATGGGTCCCACTACCCCAAAAACCCAAAGCGTGGGGTCCTACCACTTCCAGAACCTCAAATATGACCTCGGAGAACCCCCAAAACCCAACTTATCGATCCCAACACCCCAAAAACCCTACTAAGTGTCTCCTAGCACCCTCAAAACCCCATGCAGATGCCTACAGAACCCCAAAAACCCCATGTATGGGGTCCCACTGCCCCCAGAACCTAAAATATGACCTCCGAGAACCCCCAAAACCCAACTTATCGATCCCAACACCCCAAAAACCCTACTAAGTGTCTCCTAGCACCCTCAAAACCCCATGCAGATGCCTACAGAACCCCAAAAACCCAACTTATGGGGTCCCACCACCCCCAGAACCTCACGTATGGCCCCCCAAGAACCCCCAAAACCAAAATTTATGGGTCCCACCACCCCAAAAACCCAACGCATGGGGTTCACCACCCCCAGAACCTCAAATATGACCTCCGAGAACCCCCAAAACCCAACTTATCGATCCCAACACCCCAAAAACCCTACTAAGTGTCTCCTAGCATCCTCGAAACCCCATGCAGATGCCTACAGAACCCCAAAAACCCAACATATGGGGTCCCACCACCCCCAGAACCTCACGTATGAGCCCCGAGAACCCCCAAAACCAAAATTTATGGGTCCCACCACCCCAAAAACCCCATGTATGGGGTCCCACCACCCCCAGAACCTCAAATATGACCCCCGAGAACCCCCAAAACCTACCGGCCACCCCCCTGGCCCCCCAGGCCCCCCCGTACCGTTGCTGTTTCTGCCTCCGCGCCATCTCCTTGAGCTTGCAGGCGGCCTCGCAGCGTCGCCGGCGCCGCTCGCCCCGGGCGGCCGCCTCGGCCCGTAGGCGCTGGCGTTGGCACGAGCGTTGGCACGCGGCCACCAAGCGCCGCAGCCGGGCCGTCAGCACTGAGCCCGCCGGCCACGCCGGCGGCTGTCCCGGAGGACCTGGTGGAGGAGACATCTCCATGAGGTCCTACACGTACCCGTTGGGTGCCACGGGCATGGTGGATGTCTCCGTGGCGTCGTGGTTGGGTTCTTCATGGTCATAAAGGGGTTGGGGACATCTCCATGAGGTCCTACAAGCACCCGTTGGGTGCCATGGGCATGGTGGACATCTCCACGACATCGTGGTGGGGTTCTTCATGGGGACAATGGAGTTGGGGACATCTCAAACCCATCGTGGTAGGATTCTTCGTGGGGATAAAGGGGTTGGGGACATCTCCAGGGGGTTGGGGACACCTCCATGGAGTCCTACAAGCACCCGTTGGGTGCCACGGGCATGGTGGACATCTCCACGATGTCGTGGTTGGGTTCTTCATGGGGACAATGGGGTTGGGGACATCTCAATCCCATCGTGGTGGGATTCTTCATGGGCATAAAGGGGTTAGGGACATCTCCATGGGGTTGGGGACATCTCCGGGGGGTTGGGGACACCTCCATGGGGTCCTACAAGCACCCGTTGGGTGCCACGGGCATGGTGGACACCTCCACAACGTCGTGGTTGGGTTCTTCATGGGGACAATGGGGTTGGGGACATCTCAAACCCATCGTGGTAGGGTTCTTCGTGGGGATAAAGGGGTTGGGGACATCTCCATTATGTTGGGGACATCTCCAGGGGGTTGGGGGCACCTCCATGGGGTCCTACAAGCACCCATTGGGTGACATGGGCATGGTGGACATCTCCACGACGCCATGGTTGGGTTCTTCATGGTCATAAAGGGGTTGGGGACACCTCCATGGGGTCCTACAAGCACCCGTTGGGTGCCACAGGCATGGTGAACATCTCCACGACGTCGTGGTTGGGTTCTTCATGGTCATAAAGGGGTTGGGGACATCTCAAACCCATCGTGGTTGGGTTCTTCGTGGGGATAAAGGGGTTGGGGACACCTCCATGGGGTTGGGGACATCTCCAGGGGGTTGGGGACACCTCCAGGGGGTCCTACAAGCACCTGTTGGGTGCCACGGGCATGGTGGACATCTCCACGACGTCGTGGTTGGGTTCTTCATGGGGATAAAGGGGCTGGGGACATCTCCATGGGGTTGGGGACACCCCCATAGGGTTGGGGACACCTCACGGGGTTGGGGACACCTCCGTGGGGTTGGGGACACCCCCGTGGGGCTGGGGACGCCTCCAGGACATCGTGGTTACCTTCGTCCCCGTCCACCACCGAGATCTCCTCGTCCAGCAGCATCAGGGGGTCACTCTGCGGGGACAAAAAAGGGGGGACCGTGGGGACCTTCTCGTGCCCCCAAGACCCCCAAATTTTGGGGGGGGGGGGTCTCCACCCCCGGCTCACCTCCTCGTCCACCTCCTTCGCCGTCCCCGGCAGGGGCTTGTACTCGGGGTCCTCGCAGTCCTTGTCGAAATCCACGCTGGGGGTGGGGACAGAGGGGACAACCGTGAGCCCCCACCCCCCTGGAAGCCCCCCGCACCCCCTGGAAGCCCCCCGCCCCCCCCGGAAGCCCCCCGAGATGCCACCACGACCTCCCCCGGGGTGCCTCAGACCATCCCGAGAAGACGTTGAACTCAGCCGGGCCACCGCCCGTCGGTATTAGCATGGCACAGTCATCACCGGCACCCGGCGGGGGCACCCTCGGGGGCTTGGGGACATCCTCGGGGGCTTGGGGACATCCTTGGGGACATCGTTGGGGTCTTGGGGACATCGTTGGGGGCCTGGGGACACTCTTGGGGACATCGCTGGGGTCTTGGGGACATCGTTGGGGTCCTGGGGACATCTTGGGGACATTGGGGACACTCTTGGGGACGTCATCGGGGTCTTGGGGACATCTGGGGTCTTGGGGACACTCTTGGGGTCTTGGGGACACTCTTGGGGTCTTGGGGACATCCTTGAGGGCTTGGGGACACTCTCTGGGACATCGCTGGGGTCTTGGGGACACTCTTGGGGTCTTTGTGACACTCTTGGGGGCATTGTCGGGGGCTTTGGGACATCGTTGGGTTCTTGGTGTCATCGTTGGGGGTTTTGGGGACGTCGTTGGGGTTTTGGAGACACTGTCGGGGTTTTGGGGACAAAGTTGGGGTTTTGGGGACATCGTTGGGGTTTTGAGGACATTGTTGGGGTCGGGATTTTGAGGAAATTGTTGGGGTTTTGGGGACACCGTGGGGACACTGGGGTTTTGGGGACACCGTTGGGGTTTTGGGGACACCGTTGGGGTTTTGGGGACACTGTCGGGGTTTTGGGGACATCACTGGGGTTTTGGAGACATCGTTGGGGTTTTGGGGACACTGTTGGGGTTTTGGAGACATTGATGGGGTTTTGAGGATATCGTTGGGGTCTTAGGGACATCGTTGGGGTTTTGGGGACACCGTCGGGGTTTCGGGGACACCGTCGGGGTTTCGGGGACACCGCTGGGGTCTCACCCTTCCCCGACGTCCAGGCGCTGCTCGGCAGCGATCGCCTTCTCGTCGGGGCGGCCGGCCTTCTCCAGGAAGCAGAGCGCGGGGTCGGCCCGCATGGTGTTGTACTTCTCGTACCCTACAAAGCCAAAAAAAAGGGGCGAGGAAGACCGTCGGCGACCCAAATCCTTCGGATTTCGCCCCGAAACCTCAGCGCCCGGCCTGAGAAGTACGCACCGTGCTTGAAGACGCCGATGAGGAGGGATTTGTCGGCCTCGGCGTCCCACCAGGCGGTCGGCACCTCCAGCTGCTCCACCAGCGGGAACCAGATGTCGATCTCGCTGTGGGGTAGAAGCGGGGGGGGCTCGGGAAGCCAGAGGACCCCAAAACGGGGAGGGGGAACCCCCAAAATGGGGCTGGGGCTCCAGGAACGGTCATGAATTGGGGTTGGGGAAGGTCAAAGTGGGGCTGGAGCACCTCACCTCAAAGAACCTCAAAATGGGGCTGAAGAACCTCAAAGGACCTCAAAATGGGGTTGGAGAACCCCGAAGTGGGGCTGGAGAACCTCAAAGAACCTCAAAGTACCTCAAAGTGGGGCTGGAGAACCTCAAAGAACCTCAAAGTGGGGCTGGAGAACCCCAAAGTGGGGCTGGAGAACCTCAAAGAACCTCAAAATGGGGCTGGAGAACCTCAAAGTGGGGCTGGAGAACCTCAAAGAACCTCAAAATGGGGCTGCTGGAGAACCTCAAAGTGGGGAACCTTGGAGAACCTCAAAGAACCTCAAAAGTGGGGATGGAGAACATCAAAGTGGGGTTGGAGAACCTCAAAGAACCTCAAAAGTGGGGATGGAGAACCCCAAAGTGGGGTTGGAGAACCTCAAAGAACCTCAAAATGGGGTTGGAGAACCTCAAAACGGGCCAGGAGCACCTTAAAATGGGTCTGGAGAACCCCAAAATTGCTCCAGAGAACCTCAAAGAACCCCAAAGTGAGTCTGAAGAACCCCAAAGTGGGTCTGAAGAACCTCAAAATGGGTCTGGAGAACCCCAAAATGGGTCTGGAGAACCCCAAAGAACCCCAAGATGGGTCTGGAGCACTCAAAAATGGGTCTGGAACACCCCAAAATGGGTCCGGAACACCCCAAAATGGGTCCGGAGAACCCCAAAGTGCATCTGGAGAACCCCAAAGTGCATCTGGAGAACCCCAAAGAACCCAAAATGGGTCTGGAGCCCCCCAAAATGGGTCCAGGGCACCCAAAATGTATCTGGAACACCCCAAAATGGGTCTGTAGAACCCCAAAATGGGTCTGGAGCACCCCAAAACGGGTCCACGAGGTGCGGGGCCCTCACCTGGCCATGGCCCCCGCCAGCACCTTCTCCGCCTGGTCCCCGATCACCTCCTGCCGCAGGTAGTAGAGCATCCGCACGCGGAGCAGCACCCTGGCGGGGGCAAGGAGGAGAAAAAGGCGTCAGGAACGGGACCGGGGGCGGGTTTGGGGCCGCGGGAGGGATTCGGGGACCCAGGACGGGTTTGGGGACCCGGGACCTGGGACGGATTTGGGGACCTGGGATGGATTTGGGGCCGCAGGACGGATTCGGGGACCTCGGATGGATTTGGGGCCGCGGGATGGATTTGGGGACCTCGGATGGATTCGAGGACCAGGGACGGGTTCGGGGACCGGGGACCTTGGATGGATTTGGGGACCTGGGACGGATTTGGGGACGGGGGACAGGTTCGGGGACGGGGACCTCGATTTGGGCATGGATTTGGGGACGGATGGATTTGGGGACTCGGATTTGGGGATGAATTCGGGGACCTGGGGACTTCAGATGGATTTTGGGACGGGGGGACTCTCGGATGGATTTGGGGGACATGGGACGACTTCAGATTTGGGGACCTGGGATGGATTCGGGGACCTCGGGGATTTGGGGGGACACTGGGGGATGGATTTGGGGACACGGGATGGATTTGGGGACTTCAGATGGGTTCGGATCTGGGGACTTGGGACGGATTTGGGGACCTCGGATGAATTCGGGGACCTGCGATGGATTTTGGGGGACCTCGGATGGATTTGGGGATGGGTTTGGGGACACGGGATGGATTTGGGGACTTCCTCAGATGGGACTTGGGACGGATTTGGGGACTTGGGATGGATGGATTCGGGGACCTCGGATGGATTTGGGGATGGGGGACAGCTTTGGGGGCACGGGACAAGTTTGGGGACAGGTTCGAGGACCTGGGACGGATTCGGAGACCTGGGATGGATTTTGGGGACCTGGGATGGATTTTGGGGACCTGGGGGACATGAGATTTTGGGGGACGTGAGATGGATTTGGGGAACATGGGATAGAATTTGAGGACATGGGACAGATTTGGGGACGTGGGATGGATTTGGGGGACCTCGGATGGATTTTGGGATGGAGACGGATTTGGGGGATGCGAGATGGATTTGGGGAACATGGGATAGAATTTGAGGACATGGGATGGATTTGGGGGACCTGAGATGGATTTTGGGGATGTGGGATGGATTTGGGGGACATGAGATGGATTTGGGGGACGCGAGATGGATTTGGGGAACATGGGATAGAATTTGAGGACAAGGGACAGATTTGGGGACGTGGGATGGATTTTGGGGACCTCACATGGATTTTGGGGACGTGAGATGGATTTTGGGATGAATTTTGGGGACCTCGGATGGATTTTGGGGACGTGAGATGGATTTTGGGGACGCGAGATGGATTTTGGGGACGTGAGATGGATTTGGGGAACATGGGATAGAATTTGAGAACATGGGATGGATTTGGGGGACCTCAGATGGCTTTTGGGATGTGGGATGGCTTTGGGGATGTGGGATGGACTTTGGGGACCTAGGATGGATTTTGGGGACCTCAGATGGGTTTTGGGGACGCGAGATGGATTTGGGGGACATGAGATGGATTTTGGGGATGCGAGATGGATTTGGGGGACCTCGGATGGATTTTGGGGACGCAAGATGGATTTTGGGGACCTCAGATATATTTTGGGGACGCGAGATGGATTTTGGGGACCTCAGATAGATTTTGGGGACGCGAGATGGATTTTGAGGACCTCGGATGGATTCTGGGGACCTGGGACGGGTTCGGGGACCTGGTGACGCCCCGTGCCCCCCCACCCCCACCCCCCGCTCACTTGTTGCACTGGTGCTTGAGGTGCTTCTTGTAGCTCTCGTCCTGGAAGAGCGTGTCGGGGTTGTACTTGCGGATCCACTCGGCCTTGTGGACGTCGAAGGTGCTCTGGGACTTCACCTTCTTCCCCTTGCGGCCCCGGGGGACGGGGATGGAGAGCCCTGGAGAAGACCGGAGGCCGTCAGCGGGGGACCCGGCGGGGGGTCCCCATCCACCCCGGGGCTTGCGGGAGCCCCCTCACCCGAGTGGTTTTGGAGCTCCTTAGCCTTGCCGTTCTCGCTGGGGCTGATGAGGTCCCAGATGAAGCCCTTGATGTTCTCGTCGCCCCGGTAGTGGAGGAGGCAGTAGACCAGGATGGCGCGGCAGATGGTCTCCACGTCCCGCTCCGACAGGCGCCGCTTGAACCTCCCGTGCGACAGGATCTCCCGCCACCGGCCCCAGCTGCCGGAGGACGAGGGGTCACCGATACGGCCCTCGGCTCGGCGCATCCCCGCCTCCCGTCATCTCCTCTCCTCTTGGTTGCCGCCAGAGAGGTGGAGATGGCGTGGCCACCACGCATCTACTCGTGGTTGCCACCAGAGAAGAGCTGGAGGTGGTTTTTCTCTACGTCAAGCATGGCTGACACCAGAAAGTTGGAGTTGGTCTTTCTCTACGTCAAGCTTCTACTCGTGGTTGCCACCAGAGAAGAGCTCGCGATGGTTTTTCTCTACGTCAACCATCTACTCTTGGTTGACACCAGAGAAGAACCAAAAATAAGAGTTGGTTTACTCTACTCTTCAAGCATCTACTCGTGGTGGCCACCAGAGAAGAGCTGGAGGTGGTTTTTCCCTATGTCAGGCATGGTTGACACCAGAAAGTTGGAGTTGGTCTTTCTCTACATCAAGCTTCTACTCATGGTTGCCACCAGAGAGATGGAGACGGCGTGGCCACTGTGCATCTACTCGTGGTTGCCACCAGAGAAGAGCTCGAGATGGTTTTTCTCTACGTCAACCATCTACTCGTGGTTGAAACCAGAGAAGAACCAATAGTAAGAGTTGGTTTACTCTACTCCAAGCTTCTACTCGTGGTTGCCACCAAGAAGAGCTGGAGGTGGTTTTTCCCTACGTCAGGCATGGTTGCCACCAAAGAGTTGGAGTTGGTCTTTCTCTACGTCAAGCTTCTACTCATGGTTGGCACCAAAGAGTTGGAGTTGGCTTTCCTCTACATCAAGCATCTACTCGTGGTTGCAACCATTGTTTGGTCTACGTCAACCATCTCCTCATGGTTGATGCCAGAAGAGCTTGAGATGGTTTTTCTCTATGCCAAGCTTCTACTCATGGTTGCCACCAAGGAGTTGGAGTTGGTCTTTCTCTACGTCAAGCTTCTACTCATGGTTGCCACCAGAGAGTTGGAGGTGGCTTTTCTCTACATCAAGCTTCTACTCGTGGTTGCCACCAAAGAGTTGGAGTTGGGTCTTTCTCTATGTCAACCATCTCCTCGTGGGTGCCACCAAAGAGTTGGAGATGGTCTTTCTCTACAAGCTTCTACTCATGGTTGACACCAAAGAGTTGGAGGTGGCTTTTCTCTACATCAAGCTTCTACTCATGGTTGCCACCATAGAGTTGGAGATGGTCTTTCTCTACGTCAAGCTTCTACTCATGGTTGCCACCGAGGAGTTGGAGGCGTTTTTCCTCCACATCAACCGCGGTTGCCACCAGAGGCGAACCAAAACCGAGGCCCGCTCTTCCCTCCGACCGCCTCCTCGTGGTTTCCACCACGAACCACCTGAACCTCGTCCTCCCCCAACCCCAAAAGTCCCCCCGGGGTGGGAGGGGACAACGTCCCCGCTCCCCGCTCCTCACCCGTAGACCAGGAGGTGCTTCTCCACGCGGAAGCAGTCGGTGCGGCCGTAGGCGTGGTGGTGCAAGGCGTGCTGCTGCTGCTGGTGGTGGTGGTGGGGGTGGTGGTGGTGGTGGTGGTGGTGGTGGTGGCGGTCGTGGCGCCGGGAGCGGGGCCTCTCCTCGTCCTCGCTCTCCAGGTCGGAGAACTCCACCAGGTCGTCGTCGCGCAGGGTGCTGAAGTGCCGCGTCTGCTTGCGCACCCGCGGCGTGTCGATCACCAGGTTGTTCTGGGGCGAGGAGGAGAAGCAGGGAAGGGTGAGGGGGGGGGACAGGGTCCTCCCCCACCCCCGCCGCCCTCTCCTCCTCCTCCTCCTCCTCCTCCCGACCTTGCTGTTGAGGAGGTCCAGGTCCAGGTCGGCTTTCTTGGCCCACTTCTGCCAGAAGTTGGGGTCGTCCAAGGCGATGTCGCTGCGGTTTTCCGACGCCACGAAGCTCGCCTGGAGGAGGGCGACGGGTGGGTGGGGTGGGGTGGGGAGGTGCTCGCCCACCACCGCGGGGCGGTGGGGAGGGGACCCGGGAGAAGGTGGAGGGTTACCTTGGCGAAGGTGGAGCCCTTCCCCTCGCTCTCGATGGTGATGGTGGTGGTGCGGCGCAGCAGGATCTGGTCGATGTCCTCCTCGCAGAACTTGGAGCCTTCGTCGTCCTCCTCCATGATGGCCGCGTAGGCCCCCTTGCGCAGGAGGTCCTCAATCTCCTTCTTGGAGAACTGCTGGATCTGCCGAGGGAGGAGGAGGAGGAGGAGGAGGAGGAGGAGAGCGATTGGGAAACAGACGCCGCTGGGCGCCCCCCCAGGACCCCTTTCCATGGGGTCTCCACCCCACATTTTTCCTCCAAGAACCCCTCCCATGGGGTCTTCACCCCTCATTCCCCTTGAAGAACATCTCCCATGGGTTCTCCACCCCACATTGTTCTTTGAAGAACCCCTTCCACGGGGTCTCCACTCCACATTTTTCCTCGAAGAACCCCTTCCATGGAGTCTTCACCCCTCATTCTCCTTGAAGAACATCTTCCATGGGGTCTCCACCCCACATTCCCCTTGAAGAACCCCTTCCATAGGGTGTCCACCCCACATTTTTCCTTGAAGAACCCCTTCCATGGGGTCTTCACCCCACATTCCCCTTGAAGAACATCTCCCATGGGTTCTCCACCCCACATTTATCCTCGAAGAACCCCTCCCATGGGGTCTTCACGACCCATTTCCCTTGAAGAACATCTTCCATGGGTTCTCCACCCCACATTTGTCCTTGAAGAACCCCTTCCATGGGGTCTTCACCCCTCGTTTCCCTTGAAGAACATCTTCCATGGGTTCTCCACCCCTCATTTTTCCTTGAAGAACCCCTCCCATGGGGTCTTCAAGACCCATTTCTTTGAAGAACCCCTTCCATGACATCTTCACACCCCATTTCCCTTGAAGAACATCTTCCATGGGTTCTTTACCCCACATTTGTCCTCGAAGAACCCCTTCCATGGGGTCTTCAAGACCCATTTCCCTTGAAGAACCCCTTCCATGGGGTCTTCACCCCACATTTTTCCTCAAAAAACCCCTTCCATGGGGTCTTCACCCCTCGTTTCCCTTGAAGAACATCTCCCATGGGTTCTCCACCCCACATTTTTCCTTGAAGAACCCCTTCCACGGGGTCTCCACCCCAAATTTCCCCCCCAGGACCCCTTTTTATGGGGTCTCCACCTCCCATTTCCCCCCAGGGACCCCTTTCCATGGGTTCTCCACCCCTCATTCCCCTTGAAGAACATCTCCCATGGGTTCTCCACCCCACATTTCCCCCCCAGAACCCCCTCCCACGGGGTCTCCACCCCAAATTTCCCCCCCAGGACCCCTTTTTATGGGGTCTCCACCCCCCGTTTTCCCCCCAGGACCCCTTTTTACGGGGTTTCCACCCCCCGTATCCCTCCCAGGACTCCTTTTTACGGGGTCTCCACCCCCCGTATCCCCCCCCCAAGGCCCCCTTACCCCCGCGATGTTGCCCTCGCGGCCGCTCATGGACTGCAGCACGGCCTTGTCGAGGCCCAGCTTGAGGCTGGCCTTGTCGAACATCTCCCGCTCGTAGGAGTTGCGCGTGATGAGGCGGTACACCTTCACCGCCTTGCTCTGCCCGATGCGGTGGCACCGCGCCTGGGCCTGGGGGGGGTGGGGGGGGAAGCGCGGCGAGGCGGGGTCAGCGGGGCACCCAAACCCCAAAGCCCCTCGGGGCAGCGAACCCCAAATCCCGTTGGGTCGAACTCAAGGGGGCGCCGAACCCCAAATCTCTTTGGGATGACATCAACAGGGCACCAAACCCCAAATCCCTTTGGGTCAAACTCAACGGGGTCCAAACCCCAAATCCCCTTGACTCAAACTCAACTGGGTGCCAAACCCCAAATCCCGTTGAGTCGAACTCAACGGGGCGCCGAACCCCAAATCCCGTTGAGTCGAACGAAACGGGGCGCCGAACCCCAAATCCCATCGAGGTCAAACCAAGGGGGCTCCAAACCCAAGATCCCGTTGAGTTTGACTCAACAGGACACCAAACCCCAAATCCCATTGGGTCAAACTCAAGGGGGTCCAAACCCCAAATCCCGTTGACTTAAACTCAACGGGGCGCCGAACCCCAAATCCCGTTGAGTCGAACTCAACGGGGCGCCGAACCCCAAATCCCCTTGACTCAAACTCAACGGGGTCCAAACCCCAAATCCCGCTGACTCAAACTCAACGGGGCGCTGAACCCCAAATCCCGTTGAGTCAAACTCAACGGGGCGCTGAACCCCAAATCCCATTGAGTCAAACTCAACGGGGCGCCGAACCCCAAATCCCGTTGAGTCGAACTCAACGGGGCGCCAAACCCCAAATTCCACTGAGTCAAACTCAACGGGGCGCCGAACCCCAAACCTCTTTGAGGTGACCTCAACGGGGCCCCCAACCCAAGATCCCATCAAGATGAACTCAATGGGGCATCAAACCTAAGACCCTATTGAGTCAAACTCAACGGGACACCAAACCCCAAATCCCATTGGGTCAAACTCAGCCGGGCCCCAAACCCCAAATCCCATCAAGGTCAAACCAAGGGGGCTCCAAACCCAAGATCCCGTTGAGTTTGACTCAGTGGGGTACCAAACCCCAAATCCCATCAAGATCAAACTCAGCGGGGCCCCGAAACCCAAGACCCCCTCGACTCAAACTCAACGGGACCCCGAAACCCAAGACCCCATCAAGACAAACTCAGCGGGGCCCCGAAACCCAAGACCCCGTCAACTCAAACTCAACGGGGCCCCGAAACCCAAGACCCCCTTGACTCAAACTCAATGGGGCCCAAAACCCAAGACCCCCTCGACTCAAACTCAACGGGGCCCCAAACCCCAAATCGCCTTGACTCAAACTCAACGGGGCCCCGAAACCCAAGACCCCCTCGACTCAAACTCAACGGGCCCCCCAAAACCCAAGACCCCATCGACTCAAACTCAACAAGACCCCAAACCCCAAATCCCCTCGACTCAAACTCAACGGGGCCGCAAAACCCAAGACCCGCTCATCTCAAACTCAACGGGGCCCCCAAACCCAAGACCCCCTTGACTCAAACTCAACAGGACCCCAAACCCCAAATCCCCTTGACTCAAACTCAACGGGGCCCCGAACCCCAAGACCCCGTCGACTCAAACTCAACGGGGCCCCAAAACCCAAGACCCCGTTGACTCAAACTCAACGGGGCCCCGAAACCCAAGACCCCATTGGGATAATCTCAAGGGTACGCCAAACCCAAAACCCCATTGAGACAAACTCAATGGGGCCCCAAAACCCAAATCCCAATGAGTCAAACTCAATGAGACCCCAAACCCCGTTGAGTTTGACTCAATGGGGCACCAAACCCCAAATCCCATCAAGACAAACTCAACGGGGCCCCGAAACCCAAGACCCCCTCGACTCAAACTCAACAGGACCCCAAACCCCAAATCCCCTTGACTCAAACTCAACGGGGCCCCTAAACCCAAATCCCTTTGGGTCAAACTCCATGAGACCCCAAACCCCGTCGACTCAAACTCAACGGGGCCCCCAAACCCAAGACCCCCTCGACTCAAACTCAACGGGGCCCAAAACCCAAGACCCCCTCAACTCAAACTCAATGGGGCACCAAACCCCAAATCCCTTTGGGTCAAACTCCATGAGACCCCAAACCCCGTTGAGTTTGACTCAATGGGGCACCAAACCCCAAATCCCATCAAGACAAACTCAACGGGGCCCCCAAACCCAAGACCCCCTCGACTCAAACTCAACGGGGCCCCAAAACCCAAATCCCCTCGAGTCAAACTCAACGGACTCAAACTCCCCCCAAACCCAAGACCCCCTCGACTCAAACTCAACGGGGCCCCGAAACCCAAATCCCTTTGGGTCAAACTCAATGGGACCCCAAACCCCGTTGAGTTTGACTCAATGGGGCACCAAACCCCAAATCCCATCATGACAAACTCAACGGGGCCCCGAAACCCAAGACCCCCTCGACTCAAACTCAACAGGACCCCAAAACCCAAGATCCCCTTGACTCAAACTCAACGGGACCCCAAAACCCAAGACCCCCTCGACTCAAACCCAACAGGGCCCCCAAAACCCAAAACCCAGTTGACTCAAACTCAACGGGACCCCAAAACCCACGACCCCCTTGACTCAAACTCAACAGGGCTCCAAAACCCAAGACCCCGTTGACTCAAACTCAAGAGGACCCCAAAACCCAAGACCCCATCGACTCAAACTCAACGGGGCCCCCCAAAAACCCGAGACCCCGCGGCCGAAGCGGGGGCGGCGGCGAGGTGGGAGGAGCCCCCCCCCCCGGGGGGGGCTCACCTGGAGGTCGTTTTGGGGGTTCCAGTCGGAGTCGAAGATGATGCAGGTGTCGGCGGCGGTCAGGTTGATGCCCAGCCCCCCCGCCCGCGTGCACAGCAGGAAGACGAAGCGATCCGAGTCGGGCTTGCTGAAGCGGTCGATGGCGGCTTGCCGCAGGTTGCCCCGCACCCGCCCGTCGATCCGCTCGTACAGGTACCTGCCGACGCCCCAAAAAAACACGTGTCGGGGTGGGGGAGGCCCCGGGCGGCCCCGTGCCCCCTCCCCGCCGCCCTCCGCGCCCCCATCTCACCTCTTCTGGATGAGGTAGTCCTCCAAGATGTCGAGGCAGCGCACCATCTGGGAGAAGATGAGCACCTTGTGGCCGCCGGCCTTCAGCTTGGGGAGGAGCTTGTCGATGAGCACCAGCTTGCCGGCGGAGCGCACCATGGCCTGGAGGTGGAAGTCGTGGGGCACGTGGTGGTGGCAGGACTCGCGGAACTCGGCCAGGATCTTCTCCTCCGCGCCTGGGGGGGGGAGTCGGGGGGGGGACGGGACCATCAGCGGGGCGTTTCGGGGCGCCGCTCGCCCCTCAACCCCACCGAACGCCGCCTGGGGGCAGCGCCGCCGAGCTGGAAGGCTTGGAGAACCTTCTCCGCGCCCACCAGGAGGAGGAGAACCCCAACCCTGAGCTTCTGGCGGACCCCTCGGGGCGCGTTTGCCCCCCAAAACATCTCCTTTTGGCCCCCGAGATGTCTACTTGGTGGGAAGAGGAGGAGGAGGAGGCCGCCGCCGTGCCCCTCACCGTTGATGAGGTAGGGGTGGTTGCAGCACTTGCGCAGCTCCATCATGGTGTTGAGGAGGTTGGGCATGTTGGTGTGGCCGGCGCCCTTGGAGAGGAAGGAGAAGTTCTTCTCCAGGATGGCCCGGTAGTATTTCTTCTGGATGTTGGTCAGCTCCACCTCGATGATGGTCTCCTGCTTGGGCGCCAGGTTCTTCTCCACGTCCTCCTTCAGCCGGCGGAGCATCATGGGTTTGAGGATGGCCTGGAGCTTTTGCACCTAGAGGCAGGGGGGAAGGAAGAGTCACCACGAGTAGAACCCGACCCCGGTGGCCACGTGAGGGACCGGGGTCCTCTCCTCCTCCTCCTCCTCCTCCTCCTCCTCCTCCTCCTCCTCCTCCTCCTCCTCCTCATCCTCTTCCTCCTCACCTGCTCCTCCGTCTTGAGGTCACCGAAGTCCTTGAGGAATTCCGCCTCGGACGGGAACTGGGAGGGCTCCAGGAAGTGCAGGAGGCTGAAGAGCTCCTCCACCGTGTTCTGCAGCGGCGTGCCCGTCAGGAGGACCTTGTGCTCCTGCCGTCCAAAGGGGGGGGGGGGCAGAGCGTTAGGGGGGGGAGCAGGATGAGGCCCTCCAGGTCCCGGGGTGGCCCCGTGTGGCTGTCCTCGGCCGGGACACGTGGACGGAGCCCAAACGTCTCCAAACCCAACCAAAAAGCCCACAAACTCCTTCAGGACCATCCCCAAGGACCACGAGATCAACCCAAACATCTCCAAACCCAACCAAAACCCCATAAGGACCTTCAGGACCATTCCCCAAGGACCACAAGATGAACCCAAACATTTCCAAACCCAACCAAGACCCCATAAGGACCTTCAGGACCATCCCCAAGGGACATGGGATCAACCCAAACAGCTCCAAACTCAACCAAAAACCCCAAAAACACCTTCAGGACCATCCCCCAAGGACCACGAGATGAACCCAAACACCTCCAAACCCAACCAAGACCCCATAAGGACCTTCAGGACCATCCCCAATGGACACAGAATGAACCCAAACATCTCCAAACCCCACCAAAAACCCCCAAAACACCTTCAGGACCATCCCCAAGGAACACAAGGTCAACCCAAACACCTCCAAACTCAACCAAAAACCCCCAAAACACCTTCAGAACCATCTCCAAGGGATGTGAGATGAGCCCAAACACCTCCAAACCCAACCAAGACCCCACAAACACCTTCAGGACCATCCCCCAAGGACCACGAGATGAACCCAAACACCTCCAAACTCAACCAAGACCCATAAGGACCTTCAGGACCATCCCCAACGGACACAGGATGAACCCAAACATCTCCAAACCCAACCAAAACCCCACAAACACCTTCAGGACCATCCCCAAGGGACACAAGGTCAACCCAAACATCTCCAAACTCAACCAAAAACCCCAAAAACACCTTCAGGACCATCCCCCAAGGACCACGAGATGAACCCAAACACCTCCAAACCCAACCAAGACCCCACAAACTCCTTCAGAACCATCCCCAAGGGACATGGGATGAACCCAAACATCTCCAAACCCAACCAAGACCCCACAAGGACCTTCAGGACCATCCCCAAGGGACGTGGGATGAACCCAAACACCTCCAAACCCAACCAAGACCCCATAAAGACCTCCAAAACCACCTCCCGCCGCACGGCACCGACCCGAACACCTCCGGACACCACCGAGAGCCCCTCCAACGCCCTCCAGGGAACCCAAACCTGACCCAAGGAGGGGTGAGGAGGTCTCCTCGTCCCCCCCCGCAAGGAAGCCTTCTCCAGGCCCTCACCAGGTCCATGTGCTTGAGGCTGTCGAGGAGCTTGCAGTTGCGGTTCTTGAGGCGATGCGCCTCGTCGATGATGACGCAGCGCCACTCGATCTCCCGCAGCTCGGGGCAGTCGGACAGGATCATCTCGAAGGTGGTGATCAGCGCGTCAAACTTGTAGGCCCCGGGGATCAGGCGGCCCTGGGGGGGGGGGGGGGGGGGGGAGGAAGAGGAAGGCTCCAGCCGCGGCTCCTCATCCTCGGGAGGTCCTAATGGGGCTTCTTGGAGGACCTCAAAGCCACCCTCGCCCTCCTTCTACCCTTAGGAAGATCTCCAGGAGCTTCTGAAGGACCTAAAGGCCACCTCAGTAGGTTTTACGGGGGCTTTTGGAGGACCTCAAGGCCACCCTCAGCCTCCCTCCGGCCTCAGGAGGTTCTACGGGGGCTTTGGGAGGACTTCAAAGCCACCCTCGCCCTCCTTCTACCCTTAGGAAGGTCTCCAGGAGCTTCTGGAGGACCTAAAGGCCACCTCAGGAGGTTCTATGGGGGCTTTTGGAGGACCTCAAAGCCACCCTCGGCCTCCCTCCACCCTCAGGAGGTTCTACGGGGGCTTCTGGAGGACCTCAAAGCCACCCTTGTCCTCCTTCTACCCTCAGGAAGGTCTCCAGGAGCTTCTGGAGGACCTAAAGGCCACCTCAGGAGGTTCTAAGGGGGCTTTTGGGGGACCTCAAAGCCACCCTCGCCCTCCTTTTACCTTTAGGAAGATCTCCAGGAGCTTCTAGAGAACCTAAAAGCCACCTCAGGAGGTTCTACAGGGGCTTTTGGAGGACCTCAAAGCCACCCTCGCCCTCCTTCTACCCTTAGGAAGGTCTCCAGGAGCTTCTGGAGGACCTAATGGCCACCTCAGGAGGTTCTCCGGGGGCTTTTGGAGGACTTCAAAGCCACCCTTAGCCTCCCTCCGCCCTCAGGAGGTTCTCCGGGGGCTTTTGGAGGACCTCAAAGCCACCCTCACCCTCCTTCTACCCTTAGGAAGGTCTCCAGGAGCTTCTGGAGGACCTAAAAGCCACCTCAGGAGGTTCTCCGGGGGTTCTCAAAACCACCCTTGGGGCTTCTGGAGGACCTAAAAGCCACCTCAGGAGGTTCTACAGGGGCTTTTGGAGTACCTCAAAGCCACCCTTGCCCCCCTTCTACCCTTAGGAAGGTCTCCGGGAGCTTCTGGAGGACCTAAAAGCCACCTCAGGAGGTTCTACAGGAGCTTTTGGAGGACCTCAAAGCCACCCTCGCCCTACTTCTACCCTTAGGAAGGTCTCCGGGAGCTTCTGGAGGACCTAAAGGCCACCTCAGGAGGTTCTACGGGGGCTTCTGGAGGACCTCAAAACCACCCTCAACCTCCTTCTGCCCTTGGGAGGTTCTACAGGAGCTTTAGGAGGACGTCAAAGCCACCCTCGCCCTCCTTCTATCACAAGGAGGTTCTCCAGGAGCTTCTGGAGGACCTAAAAACCCCCCTCGGGAGGTTCTCCGGGAGCTTTAGGAGGACCTCAAAGCCACCCTTGACCTCCTACCATCTTCAGGAGGTTCCACAGGGCTTTCTGGAAGACCTAAAGCCACTCTCGCCCTCCTTCTACCATGAGGAAGTTCTCCGGGGGCTTTTGAGGGACCTCAAAGCCATCCTCGCCCTCCTTCTATCACCAGGAGGTTCTCCAGGAGCTTCTGGAGGACCTAAAAACCACCCTCGGGAGCTTCTCCGAGAGCTTTAGGAGGACCTCAAAGCCACCCTCATCCTCCTTCCACCTTCAGGAGGTTCTCCAGGAGCTTCTGGAGACCTAAAAACCACCTTTGGGAGGTTCTCCAAGAGTTTTTGGAGAACCTAAGAGTCACCCTCGCCCTCCCTTCCACCACGGGAGCTTCCGGAAGACCCCGAAGCCGCCCGTACCCGCGAGTCCTTGCAGTACATCTCGTACTGCTGGATCATCTGCCGCGAGGCCAGGCTGCCGTGGTAGACGATGCTGTTCATCTCCGTCCAGGTGTTGAACTCCCGCTCCCAGTTGGTGATGGTGGAGAGGGGCGCGATGACCAGGAAGGGGCCGCGGATGCCCACGTTGTAGACCTCCTGCAGGAAGGCGATGGACTGGATCGTCTTGCCCAACCCCATCTCGTCGGCCAGGATGCAGTTCTGCCTGCGGGGTGGCACCGGGGACGCCGGGTTGGTGGCCCGTTGGCGGCCCGAAACCCTACGGGGTCGGGCCCCGACCCCGTTTCCCCCTCGCCGCCCCGTTAACTCGCCTGTTGTACCAGTTGAAGAGCAACCAGTTGACCCCCTCCAGCTGATATTCCCGCAACTGGTTGTGGTTCTTGTACTCGTGGGACAGCTCCAGCTTCTTCCAGGAGCCGGCTTGGGGACGGGGCTTGTTTTTTGGGGGGGAAAAATTAAAAGATTAGGGGATGACGGAGCTGCCGCCACGGTGGGGAGGCGAGGAGAAGACGCGGCCGCTCTCACCAGGCGCTTGAGCTCGGGGTGCCGGGCCTGGATGCGCTTGAACTCGCCGATTTTCCCCTCGTCCACGTCCTCCTTCAGCTCCCAGGTGCTGTCCTCGTAGGGCAGGGAGCACCACTTCACCAGGTAGTAGACCACGGGCTGGAGGAGGAGGAACCCCAAAAGGACGGGGCCGTCAGGGGACGTCGTTTACGGGGTCGGGGGCCCGCCGCGTCCCCGTTCCTCCTTCCCCGCTCACCTCCCCGTTGTCCTTGTCGACGCTGTGCGACTCGTCCAGGATGCGGTCCACCTCCACGTAATCGGGGTTGAAAGGTTCCTCGTCCTTTATTTTTTTATGATTTTTAAAAAGAAAAAGGTGGTGAGATGCAAGGATTCGTCCCTTTAAGAGAATCCCCCAAAAAAAAAACCTCTTGAGAGGTTAGAATCCCCCAAAAAACTCATCCCCGAGCCCCCAAAACGTCCCCTCTGTTCCCGATCCCTTATTATTTTAGAAAAAAAAAGATGTGGTGAGACGCAAAGAATCCCCCCAAAAAACTCTTGAAAGCTGAGAATCCCCCTTTTTATGATTTTATAAAAAAAAACTCATCCCCGAGCCCCCAAAAGCGCCCCCCCCGGCCCCAAAACCGGGCACCTCGTGGAAGAAGTGCCGCATCTGCGTCATCTTCGTCTTGAAGCGCTTCAGCTTCTGGTGGATCCTCTTGTCCTTCTCCAGCTGGTCGATGGTGGCCCACTCGCAGTGCAAGTAGGAGCTACCACGGGACAGTAAACCGCCGAGTAAATCGCGAGTAAATCACCCGGACCCCCAAACATCCGCGGCGTCGACACCCCCACGGCACCCACCAAAAAAAAAATCCCCTGGCAACCCTCCGGCGAAGCTATTTTGGGCCAAAAAAACGCGATTTCAACCCCCGGCCTCTTATTAAAGGGGGTCGTCGCGTCCTAGAAGCACCCCAAGACGTCAACGGGTCGCCCCGTTGAACGTTGGGCTCATCTATGCGCCCCCCGGTTGGGTTTCTCCCCCCACCAATGCTGTAGAAGTCTACGAGAAGACTAAAACCCCATAAAAAGACCCCAAAAAAGGGTCTGAGAAGATGGCGAACCCCGCCCCAAGCCTCCCTCTTGGCCGACCACTTACTAATTCTTATATTTGACGAAAAACTCTTCGGATTCCGTAAACTGCCCCGACGGGAGCTGCGGGGAGCAAGGCGGGGGCGTCAACGTTGGCCAAACGCCGTCCCCCCCCGCCCTTTTTTGGGGTCCCCCCCACCCGGGGGGTCCCTCACCTCCTTCTTGACCACGCGCATGGAGAGGACCTTGTCCACGATGGCCGCGTCCTCCTCGCTGGGGTTCTCCTGGAGGAGGAGGAGGAGCAAACGGAGACGAAACGATGAAGCCCGCGGTGAAGGCGGAGCTAAAAACGGGACGCGAAGACCCCCCCCCCCACCCCCCAAAACCCGGGGGGGGGGGGGTTTAAAAAGAGAAGACCCCTCCCCGCACCACAAAAAACTGCATGGAGGGCAACGTCTCGCCCTCGGGCTCCGGTTCCGGGGCTGGGGGCTGCGGGGCCGGGGGCTGCTCGGGCCGCACGGGCCCCGTCACGTCCAGCTCCTCGTCCTCCTCGTCGTCGGTGATCTTGATGTCCAAGTCCTCGGTGTACTTCTTGCGCTTCACCTGCCGGTTGGAGCGCCGCTTCTGCGGGGAAGGAAGGAGGCGGTGAGGGGGGGCCGCGCCCCCGTGGAGACCCCCCCCCGGCCCCCAGTGGCCTTCATCTCCGTACCTGCACGCTGGTCTCCTCTTCCTCCCGCGGCGACTGCGCCGGCATCACCTCGGCGTCGGAGTTGTCGGAGGAGGCGTTGCGCTTCCGCTTCTTGCCCACCACCGGCGTGATGGTGCTGGGGGACACGGGGCGGGGGGTTAGGAGGACAGGGGACAGGCGGCTCGCCCGCGGGGTTGGCCCCACGGGCGGAGATTTGGGGCAAAAAGGCCAGGAATTGGGGCAACGGGGAGGAGGTCGGGGCAAAACGCGGGGAGGTTGACGATGAGAACCAAGGGTTGGGGGCAACGGCGGCGAGGGGTGGTGGGACGAGGGTTGGGGACAACGAGGCCCAAAGGTTGGGGTCAAAGAAGCCAAAATTTGGGGTCAACGAGGCCAAAATTTGGGGTCAACGAGGCCAAAATTTGGTTTAGGGGCCAAAAACGCCGATGGTGGGTGCAACAGAACCGACGTTGGAGTCAACGATGAAGGTCAATGTTGGCCATGAGGGTCAACGATGGACATGATGAAGACCAAAGTTGGCCATGAAGGTCAACAATGGACATGACAAAGGTCAACGTTGGCCAAAAAGGTCAATGACGGACATGATGAAGACCAAAGTTGGCCATGAAGGTCAACGATGGACATGATGATGGTCAATGTTGGCCATGAGGGTCAACGATGGACATGATGAAGGCCAACGGCGGCCATTAGAGTCAACGATGGACATAACAAAGGTCAACGTTGGCCAAAAAGGTCAATGATGGACATGATGAAGACCAAAATTGGCCATGAAGGTCAACGATGGACATGATGATGGTCAATGTTGGCCATGAGGGTCAACGATGGACATGATGAAGGCCAACGGTGGCCATCAGAGTCAACGATGGACATGACAAAGGTCAACGTTGGCCAAAAAGATCAAAAATGGACATGACGAAGGTCAACGATGGCCACCAGGGTCAACGATGGCCACCACGAAGACCAACGTTGGCCTCAAGGGTCAATAATGGACATGGCAAGGGTCAGTGTTGGCCACAAAGGTCAACGATGGCCACCACGAAGACCCACATTGGCCACAAAGGCTCAACGATGGCCACCACAAAGACCAACGATGGCCACAAAGGCTCAACAATGGTCTCAATGATGACCAACGTTGGCTACAAAGGTCAACGATGGCCACCACGAAGACCAACGATGGCCACAAGGCTCAATGATGGCGTCAACGATGGCCAACGATGGCCACCATGAAGACCAACGATGGCCACAAGGCTCAACAATGGCCACTACAAAGACCAATGTTGGCCACAAAGGCTCATCGATGGCCTCAACGATGGTCAACTTTGGCCACAAAGGTCAACAATGGCCACCATGAAGACCCACGTTGGCCACAAAGGCTCAATGATGGCCACCACGAAGACCCACGTTGGCCACAAAGGCTCAACGATGGCCTCAACGATGACCAACGTTGGCTACAAAGGTCAACAATGGCCACCATGAAGACCAACGATGGCCACAAAGGCTCAACGATGGCCACCACGAAGACCCATGCTGGCCACAAAGGCTCAACGATGGCCACCACGAAGACCCATGCTGGCCACAAAGGTCAACAATGGCCACCACGAAGACCCACATTGGCCACAAAGGCTCAACGATGGCCACCACGAAGACCCATGTTGGCCACAAAGGCTCAACGATGACCACCATGAAGACCAATGATGGCCACAAAAGCTGAACGATGGCCACCATGAAGACCCACGTTGGCCACAAAGGCTCAATGATGGCCACCACAAATACCAACGATGGCCACAAAGGCTCAACGATGGCCACCACGAAGACCAACGATGGTCACAAAGGACAACGGTGGCCACCGTTTGGCTACAAAGGCCCACCCCGTCCTCACCTGGGTTTGCTGCGCCCCTTGCTCTTGCCGGAGCCCCCCTGCCCCTTGCCCTTGCGGGGTCGCTCCTCCTTGGGACCGCCGCGCTCGCCGGCCCCTTTCCGCCGCCGCTTGCGCTCGCCCTCCTCCTCGGGCCGGACGCTGGGCAGCTCGTCCTCGTTGAGGACCCGGGGGATGTTCTGCTCGCCCCGGGCGCGGGCGCGGGCGATGGCCTCGGCCACGATGCGGTTGGCTTTCTCCTGCTTCTTCTGGTGCTCCAGCTTGCGGCTCTCCTCCGAGGCGCCCCGCGAGCCGGGGGGGCCGGCCAGGGCGGCCACCTCAGTGCTGCTGAGGACTTTGACCACCGACAAGCCCGCCGAGCCGCCCTGCGACGAGCCCGCCTGCGGGGGGGGGGGGGGGAGACAATCCCAAAATGGAGGGGCCTCTCCGGTGTGATAGGTTCTCCGTGGAGGACAACCCAAATGCGCTCTTCTCCACCCCAAAACCAACCCAATGGCATTTATCCCACACAAAACCAATGCAAATATGCTCATTTCTACCCAAAAACAACCCAAATGTACTCTTCTCTACCCAAAACCAACTTAACTGTGCTCATCTCCACTCAAAAACAACCCATCAGCATTTATCCTACTCAAAATCAACCCAAATGCGCTCATTTCTACCCAAAACTAACCCAAATGCGCTCATTTCTACCCAAAACCAGCCCAAATGTGCTCATCTCTACCCAAAAACAACCCAAATGTGCTCATTTCTACCCAAAACCAACCCAAATGTGCTCATCTCTACCCAAAAACAACCCAAATGTGCTCTTCTCCACCCCAAAATCAACCCAACGGCATTTATCCTACCCAAAACCAACCCAAATGTGCTCTTCTTCACCCAAAACCAACTTAATTCCGCTCATCTCCATCCCCAGAACCAGCCCAAATGCGCTCATTTCTACCCAAAACCAACCCAAATGCGCTCATTTCTACCCAAAACCAACCCAAATGCGCTCATCTCTACCCAAAACCAACCCAAATGCGCTCATCTCTACCCAAAACCAACCCAAATGCGCTCATCTCTACCCAAAACCAACCCAAATGCGCTCATTTCTACCCAAAACCAACCCAAATGCGCTCATCTCTACCCAAAACCAACCCAAATGCGCTCATCTCTACCCAAAACCAACCCAAATGTGCTCATCTCCACCCCAAAACCACCCAACGATGTTCATCGCACCCCAAAACAACCCCAAACCCCTCCCCCCACCCCAAAACCCCTTATTTCACCCCCCCCAAACCACCCAACGATGCCCATCCCACCCAACACCGCTCTTCTTCCCCAAAACCAATCCAAACCCCCTCCTCTAACCCCAAAGTCCCCCCAAAACCCTTCCTCCCACCCCAAAACCCCCAAAACCCCTTATTTCACCCCAAAACAACCCAACGAAGCCTGTCCCACCCCAAAACCACCCAACGATGCTCCCCTCCCCCAAGCCCCCTCCTCCCACCCCAAAACTTTTTCTCACCCAAAACCAACCCCAAACTCCCTCCTCCTGCCCCAAAACCCCCCCAAACCCCCTCCTCCCGCCCCAAAACCCCCCAAAACCCCCTCTCCCCGCCCCCAACCCCCCCCAACCCCCTCCCCTCCCCCCCCGCCCCCCCAAACCCCCTCGTTTCCCCCCAAAACCCCCCCCGCCCCGAACCCACCTGCGGCTGCAGCACCACCTTGAGCGGCACCGTCAGGCGCTGCCCCGCGCCCCCCACCACCTGCGGCACCACCGCCACCGGGGCCGCCCCGCCGCCGGCGTTGGGGGGCTGCTGGAGGAGCTGGATTTTGGGGGGGGTCGCGGCACCCCCCCCGCCTTGCCCGGGGGTCCCGGGGGGCTGCTGGACCTGCAGCTGGATGGTGACCACCTTGGCCGGTTGCCCCGGTGCCCCCTTGGACTGGCCCAGGGCGGCCAGCTGGTTGCCCTGCAGGACGATCTTGCCGGGGAGGCTACCGAGGACCAGGTGGCGTTGGCCCTGGGGGGGCGCCGCCGAGCCGCCCCCAGCCGCGGGGGGTTGTTGGAGGACCAGGGTGATGCGTTTCGATTCGCCCTGCAAGATATTTCGGGGCGCGGGGGGGTTTAGGGGGGGAGAAATACGCCAGAGAGCCCGAAAAAAACAAAGCCAAAGACCCAAAAACTTCCAAACCCCGGAGACCGCCAAAAAAACGAGCCCCGAGAACCCAAAAACACCCAAATGTGGAGACCCCGAAACAGCCAAACCCCAAAAACCCCAAAAAAACAACCCCAGAGACCCCAAAACCCAAACCCAAAGAACCCCAAAAAAACGAGCCCGGAGAACCCAAAAAAAACAAGCCCGGAGAACCCAAAAACACCCAAATGCGGAGACCCCAAAACATCCAAACCCCAAAGACCCCAAAAAAAACAACCCCGGAGACCCCAAAACCCAACCCGGAAGACCCCAAAAGAAATAATCCTGGAGACCCCAAAACCCAACCCCAAAGAACCCAAAACCCAACCCCGGAGACCCCCAAAAAAACGAGCCCGGAGAACCCAAAAACACCCAAATGCGGACACCCCAAAACATCCAAACCCCAAAGACCCCAAAAAAAACAACCCCGGAGACCCCAAAACCCAACCCCGGAGACCCCAAAACCCAACCCTGAAGACCCCCAAAAAACGAGCCCGGAGAACCCAAAAACACCCAAATGCAGAGACCCCAAAACAGCCAAACCCCAGAGACCCCCAAAAAAACAACCGCGGAGACCCCAAAACCCAACCCGGAAGACCCCAAAAGAAATAATCCTGGAGACCCCAAAAAAAACAAGCCCAGAGACCCCAAAACCCAACCCCGGAGACCCCAAAACCCAAACCCAAAGAACCCAAAAAAAACGAGCCCGGAGAACCCAAAAACACCCATATGCGGAGACCCCAAAACATCCAAACCCCAAAGACCCCCAAAAAAACAACCCTGGAGACCCCAAAACCCAACCCGGAAGACCCCAAAACCCAACCCTGGAGACCCCCAAAAAAACGAGCCTGGAGAACACAAAAACACCCAAATGTGGAGACCCCAAAACAGCCAAACCCCAAAGACCCCCAAAAAAACAACCCCGGAGACCCCAAAACCCAACCCTGGAGACCCCAAAACCCAAACCCAAAGAACCCCCCAAAAAAAAACCCCGGAGACCCCAAAACCCAACCCCAAAGACCCCAAAACCCAACCCCGGAGACCCCAAAACATCCAAACCCCAAAGACCCCCAAAAAAAACAACCCCGGAGACCCCAAAACCCAAACCCGGAGACCCCAAAACCCAACCCCAAAGACCCCAAAACCCAACCCCGGAGACCCCAAAACCCAACCCCAAAGACCCCAAAACGCCCAGCCCCAGGGACCCCGAAACCCAACCCCAAAGACCCCCAAAAAAACGAGCCCGGAGACCCCCAAAAACACCCATATGCGGACACCCCAAAACATCCAAACCCCAAAAACCCCAAAAAAAAAAACCCCGGAGACCCCAAAACCCAACCCTGAAGACCCCAAAACCAGCCCCAGAGAACCCAAAAAAAACAAGCCCAGAGAACCCAAAAACACCCAAAATGGAGACCCCAAAACAGCCAAACCCCCAAAGACCCCAAAAAAAACAACCCCGGAGACCCCAAAACCCAACCCTGAAGACCCCCCAAAAAACGAGCCTGGAGACCCCAAAACCCAACCCCGGAGACCCCAAAACCCAACCCTGGAGACCCCGAAGACCCCAACCCAAAAACCCCGACCCCAATGACCCCAACACCCCCAAAGACCCCAACCCGAAGACCCCGACCCAACGACCCCGAACCCAGTGACCCCAAAAACCCCAACCCCGAAACCCCAAAGACCCCAAGCCGAAGACCCCGAAGACCCCAACCCAAAGACCCCCAAAACCCCAATGACCCTAAACCGAAGACCCCAACCCGAAGACCCAAATCTGAAGACCCCCAACCCCAAGACCCCAAAGACCCCAAAACCCCAAGGCCCCAAATCCCCCAATGACCCCGAAGACCCCAACCCAAAGACCCCCAAAACCCCAATGACCCTAAACCGAAGACCCCAACCCGAAGACCCAAATCTGAAGACCCCCAACCCCAAGACCCCAAAGACCCCAAAACCCCAAGGCCCCAAATCCCCCAAAGACCCCAAAACCCCAACCCAAAGACCCCCAAAACCCCAATGACCCTAAACCGAAGACCCCAACCCGAAGACCCAAATCTGAAGACCCCCAACCCCAAGACCCCAAAGACCCCAAAACCCCAAGGCCCCAAATCCCCCAATGACCCCGAAGACCCCAACCCAAAGACCCCCAAAACCCCAATGACCCTAAACCGAAGACCCCAACCCGAAGACCCAAATCTGAAGACCCCCAACCCCAAGACCCCAAAGACCCCAAAACCCCAAGGCCCCAAATCCCCCAATGACCCCGAAGACCCCAACCCAAAGACCCCCAAAACCCCAATGACCCTAAACCGAAGACCCCAACCCGAAGACCCAAATCTGAAGACCCCCAACCCCAAGACCCCAAAGACCCCAAAACCCCAAGGCCCCAAATCCCCCAATGACCCCGAAGACCCCAACCCAAAGACCCCCAAAACCCCAATGACCCTAAACCGAAGACCCCAACCCGAAGACCCAAATCTGAAGACCCCCAACCCCAAGACCCCAAAGACCCCAAAACCCCAAGGCCCCAAATCCCCCAAAGACCCCGAAGACCCCAACCCAAAGACCCCCAAAACCCCAATGACCCTAAACCGAAGACCCCAACCCGAAGACCCAAATCTGAAGACCCCCAACCCCAAGACCCCAAAGACCCCAAAACCCCAAGGCCCCAAATCCCCCAATGACCCCGAAGACCCCAACCCAAAGACCCCCAAAACCCCAATGACCCTAAACCGAAGACCCCAACCCGAAGACCCAAATCTGAAGACCCCCAACCCCAAGACCCCAAAGACCCCAATCCCCAGACCCCAAATCCCCCAATGACCCCGAAGACCCCAACCCAAAGACCCCCAAAACCCCAATGACCCTAAACCGAAGACCCCAACCCGAAGACCCAAATCTGAAGACCCCCAACCCCAAGACCCCAAGGCCCCAAATCCCCCAATGACCCCGAAGACCCCAACCCAAAGACCCCCAAAACCCCAATGACCCTAAACCGAAGACCCCAACCCGAAGACCCAAATCTGAAGACCCCCAACCCCAAGACCCCAAAGACCCCAAAACCCCAAGGCCCCAAATCCCCCAATGACCCCGAAGACCCCAACCCAAAGACCCCCAAAACCCCAATGACCCTAAACCGAAGACCCCAACCCGAAGACCCAAATCTGAAGACCCCCAACCCCAAGACCCCAAAGACCCCAAAACCCCAAGGCCCCAAATCCCCCAATGACCCCAAAACCCCAACCCAAAGACCCCGAAGCCCCCACCCAAATGCCCCAAATCCCCCAACCCCATAACCCCCCAAACCCCCCCAAAACCCCAAAAAAAACCCCGTAACCCCCCCCTCACCTGCCCCGGCGCCGAGGTGAGCGTGACGGCCGGTTTTAGGGGCGCCCCCCCGCCCGCCCCGGCTTTTAGGGGCTGCAGCACCAACTGCTTGACGGGGGGGCGGCCCCCCCCGCCCCCCCCGGACCCTATAACCGCCCCCCCCGACCCTATAACCCCCCCCGGCCCCGTTACCGCCCCTATAGGGCCGCCGGCCCCCCCGGGCCTTACGGGGGGGGCGGGGAGGACTTTGGCCAAGGTGATTTTGCCCCCGTTGACCCCCCCGGGGCTTATAGGGGAATTTTGGGGGGGGGGGGGGGCGCTTTTAGGATGACGATTTTTGGGGCGGGGGCGGCCGACACCCCCATAAAGGGGTTGCCCTGGCTCAGCACCTCGGGGTTTTGGGGTTGCGGGGGGGGGGGTTGTGGGGTGGGGGCTTCGTTTTGGGGGGGCTGCGGGGGCGGCGGGGGGGGCGCGGGGTCGTTTTGGGGGGCCGGGGGGGGGCCCAACCCCAAAGCCTCCTCTATAGGGTCGCGGGCGTCGTCGCCCAGGGGGTCGAGCCCGAAAAGATTGGGGTCGTCGAAGAGGTCCATGATGGGGTCGGCCATCTTCGGGGTGTCCCCCCCCCCCCCCCCACCCCCTTTTTTCTATAGGGTCTCGGATCCTCCCCCCCCCCCCCCCCCAAGCACGAGGAGATTTCGGGGGGGGCGACGGACGGACGGCGGCTTTTGGGGTCCGGGCCTGTAGGGGAAAAAGAAACGGGGTGAGGAGGGCGGCCCTATAAATTTTTGGGGTCCCCCCCCCCGTTTAAATATAGAGGGGGCGGGGTGAGGCCCCCCTAAAATATATAGGGGACCCCCCCCCCGATCCTATAGGGCCCGTAGGGGAAAAAGAAAGGGGGTGAGGAGGGCGGCCCTATAAATTTTTGGGGTCCCCCCCCCAGATTTAACTATAAGGGGGGGTGGGGTGAGGCCCCCCCTAAAATACATAGGGCACCCCCCCCCCGATCCTATAGGGCCGCCCCCCGGCATCGCGGGGGCGCCCCGAGGGGTGAGGGACACCGAATCCTATAAGGGACGCCCCAAACCCTATAATAAAGGACGCCCCAAATCCTAAAAAACCCCCCTGAAATCTATAGGGACCCCCCCCCAAATCTATAGGGACCCCCCAAAACCTATAGGGACCTCAAATCCTATAAGGAACACCCGAAATCCTATAAGGCACACCCCAAATCCTATAAGGGACACCCCAAAATCTATAGGGACCCCCCCCAAAATCTATAGGAACCCCCCAATCCCATAAGGACCCCCCCAAAACCTATAGGGACCCCAAATCCTATAAGGAACACTCCAAATCCTATAAAGGACACCCCAAATCCTATAACCCCCCCCCCCAAATCTATAGGGACCCCCCCCAAAATCTATAGGAACCCCCCCAAAATCTATAGTAAGCCCCCAAAATCTATAGGGACCCCAAATCCTATAAGGGACGCCCCAAACCCTATAAAGGACCCCCCCCCAAATCCTATAACCCCCCCTGAAATCTATAGGGGACTCCCCAATCCTATAAGGACCCCCCCCAAAACCTATAGGGACCCCAAATCCTATAAGGGACACCCCAAACCCTATAAAGGATGCCCCAAATCCTATAAAGGCCCCCCCAAAATCTATAGGGACCCCACCAAAAATCTATAGGAACCCCCCCAAAATCTATAGGGACCCCCCAATCCTATAAGGATCCCCCCAAAACCTATAGGGACCCCAAATCCTATAAGGGACACCCAAAATCCTATAAAAGACGCCCCAAATCCTATAACCCCCCCCCGAAATCTATAGGGACCCCCCCCAAAATCTATAGGAACCCCCCAAAAATCTATAGGGACCCCCCCAAAACCTATAGGGACCCCAAATCCTATAAGGGACACCCAAAATCCTATAAGGGACACCCAAAATCCTATAAGGGACACCCAAATCTATAGGAACCCCCCCAAAATCTATAGGAACCCCCCAAAAATCTATAGGGCCCCCCCAAAACCTATAGGGACCCCAAACCCTATAAAGGACGCCCCAAATCCTAAAAAAAAACCCTGAAATCTATAGGGACCCCCCCCAAATCTATACGGACCCCCCAAAACCTATAAAGACCTCAAATCCTATAAGGGACACCCGAAATCCTATAAGGCACACCCCAAATCCTATAAGGGACACCCCAAAATCTATAGGGACCCCCCCAAAAATCTATAGGAACCCCCCCAAAATCTATAGGGACCCCCCAATCCTATAACGATCCCCCCAAAACCTATAGGGACCCCAAATCCTATAAGGGATGCCCCAAATCCTATAAAGGACGCCCCAAATCCTATACCCCCCCCCAAATCTATAGGGACCCCCCCAAAATCTATAGTAAGCCCCCAAAATCTATAGGGACCCCAAATCCTATAAGGGACGCCCCAAACCCTATAAAGGACCCCCCCCCAAATCCTATAACCCCCCCTGAAATCTATAGGGGACTCCCCAATCCTATAAGGACCCCCCCCAAAACCTATAGGGACCCCAAATCCTATAAGGGACACCCCAAACCCTATAAAGGATGCCCCAAATCCTATAAAGGCCCCACCAAAATCTATAGGGACCCCACCAAAAATCTATAGGAACCCCCCCCAAAATCTATAGGGACCCCCCAATCCTATAAGGATCCCCCCAAAACCTATAGGGACCCCAAATCCTATAAGGGACGCCCCAAATCCTATAAAGGACGCCCCAAATCCTATAACCCCCCCCAAAATCTATAGGGACCCCCCCAAAACCTATAGGGACCCCAAATCCTATAAGTGACACCCCAAACCCTATAAAGGATGCCCCAAATCCTATAAAGGCCCCCCCAAAATCTATAGGGACCCCCCCAAAAATCTATAGGGACCCCCCAATCCTATAAGGATCCCCCCCCAAAACCTATAGGGACACCAAATCCAAAAAGAGACACCCCAAATCCTATAAGGGACACCCAAAATCCTATAAAGGACACCCCCAAATCTATAGGGACCCCCCCAAAATCTATAGGAACCCACCAAAAAATCTATAGGAACCCCCCCCAAATCTATAGGAACCCCCCAATCCTATAAGGACCCCCCCCCAAACGTATAGGGACCCCAAATCCTATAAGGGACACCCCAAATCCTATAAAGGACGCCCCAAATCCTATAACCCCCCCCCCAAATCTATAGGGACCCCCCAAAACCTATAGGGATCCCAAATCCTATAAGGGACACCCCAAACCCTATAAAGGACGCCCCAAATCCTATAAAGGACGCCCCAAATCCTATAACCCCCCCCCAAAATCTATAGGGACCCCCCCAAAAATCTATAGGACCCCCCCAAAATCTATAGGGACCCCCCAATCCTATAAGGGACACCCAAAATCCTATAAGGGACGCCCCAAATCCTATAAACCCCCCCAAATCTATAGGAACCCCCCCCCCAATCTATAGGAACCCCCCCAAAATCTATAGGGACCCCCCGATCCTATAAGCCCCCCCCCCCCAAATCTATAGGGACCCCAAATCCTATAAGGGACACCCAAAATCCTATAAGGGACGCCCCAAATCCTATAAAGGCCCCCCCAAAATCTATAGGGACCCCCCCAAATCTATAGGAACCCCTCCAAAATCTATAGGGACCCCCCAATCCTATAAGGACCCCCCCCCAAACCTATACGGACCCCAAATCCTATAAGGGACACCCCAATTCCTATAAGGGACACCCCAAATCCTATAAGGGACACCCCAAGTCCTATAAGGGATGCCCCAAATCCTATAAACCCCACCCCAAATCTATAGGACCCCCCCCAAATCTATAGGAACCCCCCAAAAATCTATAGTGACCCCCCCCAAAATCTATAGGGACCCCAAATCCTATAAGGGATGCCCCCAACCCTATAAAGGACCCCCCCCCCAAATCCTATAACCCCCCCCCGAAATCTATAGGGACCCCCCAATCCTATAAGGATCCCCCCCCCAAAACCTATAGGGATCCCAAATCCTATAAGGGACACCCCAAATCCTATAAAGGACGCTCCAAATTCTATAAAGACCCCAAAAAAAAACGTACAAAGACCACCCCAAGATCTATAAGGAACCGCCCAAAATCTATAGGGACCCCCCCCAAAAACCTATAGGGACCCCCCCCAAATTCTATAGGGACACCAAATCCTACCAGAGACCCCAAATCCTATAGGCTAACCCCCCCAAACCTGTAAGGACCCCCCAAAATACCTATGTGGACCCCAAATCCTATAGGGGAACCCCTCCAAATCCTATAGGGGACCCCAAACCCTATAGGGGAATCTCCCAAAAAACCTATAGGGACCCCCAAAAACCCATATGGACCCCAAATCCTATAGGGTAAGCCCTAAAATCTTATAGGGAAACCCCAAACCCTATAAGGGAACATGCCCCAAACCTACAGGGACCCCAAATCCTATAGGGTAACCCCCCAAATCCTATAGGGGAATCCCCAAGAAACTATTAAGAGCCCCCCAAAAAACTATAGGAACCCCCCCCCAAACCCTATAGGATAATTGGCCCAAAACCTATAGGGACCCCCCCAGACCTATAGGGACCCCCAAATCCTATAGGGTAACCCCCAAATCCTATTGGGGAAACATCCCAATCCCATAGGGGACCTGAAATCCTATAGGGGACCCCCCCAAATCCTATAGGGTAACCCCCAAATCCTATAGGGACCCCCCTCAAAATCTATATGAGACCCCAAATCCTATAGGGGAACCCCCAAACCTAGGAGCACCCCCCCAAAAACCTATAGGGACTCGCCAAAAAAAAAATATAGGGACCCCAAATCCTATAGGGAACCCCCCCAATCCTATAGGGAAACCCCAAATCCTATAGGGGAACCCCCCAGAATCCTATAAAGACCCCCCCCCCAAACCTATAGGGACCAAAAATGCTGTGCGTGACCCCCCGAATCCTATAGGGAACCCTCCCAAAACCTATAGGGGACCCCAAATCCTATAGGGGAACTGCCCCAAAACCTATAGGGACCTCCCAAAATACCTATAGGGACCGCAAATCCTATAGGGTAACCCCCCCCCAATCCTATAGGGGACCCCCTCAAAACCTATAAAGACCCCCCCCAAAAAAAAACTATAGGGACCCTCCCCAAACCTATAGGGACCCCAAATTCTATGGGGTAACCCCCAAATCCTATAGGGACCCCCCTCAAAATCTATAGGGGCCCCAAATCCTATAGGGGAACTCCCACAAAACCTATAGATGATCCTAAATCCTATATGGGAGCCCCCAAACCCTATAGGGACCCCAAATCCTATAGGGTAACACCCAAAACCTATAGGGTAGCCCCCCCAATCTATAGGGGACCCGAAATCCTATATGGGACCCCCCCCCCAAAAAAACTATAGGGACCCCAAATCCTATAGAGTAACCCTTAAAATCTCATAGGAGAATACCAAATTCTATAGGGGACCCCCCAATCTATAGGGGACCCCAAACCCTATAGGGAAGCCCCCCCAAATCCTATAGGTGGCCCTAAATCCTATAGGGGACCCCAAATCCTATAGGGTCGCCCCACCAATCCTATAGGGAACCCCAAACCCTATAGGGTACCCCCCCCAATCCTATAGGGGACCCTAAATCCTATACAGGACCCCCCAAATCCTATAGGGGACCCCAAACCCTCTAAGGTAACGCCCAAATCCTATAGGGTAGCCCCCCCAAATCCTATGGGGGAACCCTCCAGAATCATATAGGGGACCCCAAATCCTATACGAGACCCCCGCAATCCTATAGGGGACCCCAAATCCTACAGAATAACACCCAAATCCTATAGGGGAGCCCCCCCAAACCCTATAGGGGACCCCAAATCCTATAGGGGAGCCCCCCCAATCCTATAGGTGACCCTAAATCCTATAGGGGACCCCCCAAATCCTATAGGGGACCCCAAATCCTATAGGGTCGCCCCCCCAGTCCTATAGGGAACCCCAAACCCTATAGGGTACCCCCCCCCCCCCAATCCTATAGGGGACCCTAAATCCTATACAGGACCCCCCCAAATCCTATAGGGCACCCCAAACCCTCTAGGGTAATGCCCAAATCCTATAGGGTAGCCCCCCCAAATCCTATAGGGGAACCCTCCAGAATCATGTAGGGGACCCCAAATCCTATACGAGACCCCCCAAACCCTATAGGTGACCCCAAACCCTATAGGGAAGCCCCCCCCAAATCCTATAGGTGACCCCAAACCCTATAAGGAAGCCCCCCCAAACCCTATAGAGGACCCCAAATCCTATAGGGTCGCCCCCCCAAATCCTATAGGGGACCCCCCAAACCTATAGGGTAATGCCCAAATCCTATAGGGGCCCCCCAAAAACCCATAGGGACCCCAAACCCTATAGGAAAGCCCCCCCAAATCCTATAGGTGATCCTAAATCCTATAGGGGACCCCCCAAATCCTATAGGGGAGCCCCCCCAATCCTATAGGTGAGCCCAAATCCTATAGGGTTGCCCCCCCAAATCCTATAGGCTAACGCCCAAATCCTATAGGGGAGCCCCCCAGTCCTATAGGTGAGCCCAAATCCTATAGGCCCCCCCCCCCCCCAAAATCCTATAGGGGCCCCCGCAAAAGCTATAGGGTCGCCCCCCCAATCTATAGGGGACCCCAAACCCTACAGGGGAACCCCCCCAGAATCCTATAGGGGACCCTAAATCCTATAGGGGACCCGCCAAACCCTATAGGGGAACCCCCAGACCCTATAGGATTTGCCCCCTCCCCCCCCAAAACCCGAGCCCTGGGGGGACTGGGCCATACTGGGAGCACTGGGAGGGGCGGGGGGGGGTGCGGGACTGGGAGGCCGGTAAGGGGGGACTGGGGGAACTGGGAGCCCCAGTAAGAGGGGACTGGGGGAACTGGGAGCCCCAGTAAGGGGGAAATGGGGTAACTGGGAGCCCCAGTAAGAGGGAACTGGGAGCCCCAGTAAGAGGGAAATGGGGCAACTGGGAGCCCCAGGAAGGGAGAACTGGGGGAACTGGGAGCCCCAGTAACAGGGTAACTGGAAATCCCAGTAATAGGGTAACTGGGAGTCCCAGTAAGAGGCAAATGGGGTTACGGGCAGCCCCAGTAACGTGGTAACTGGGAATCCCAGTAACAGGGTAACTGGGAGCCCCAGTAAGAGTAGACTGGGGGAACTGGGAGGCCCAGTAACAGTAACTGGGAACCCCAGTAACAAGGCAACTGGGAGCCCCAGTAACATGGGACTGGGGGAACTGGGAGACCCAATAACAGGGCAACTGGGAGACCCAGTAAGAGGGAACTGGGGGTAACTGGGAGACCCACTAAGAGGGGACTGGGAGAACTGGCAATCCCAGTAACATGGGAATGGGGTAACTGGGAATCCCAGTAAGAGGCAAATGGGATTACTGGGAATCTCAGCAAAAGGGCAACTGGGAGACCCAGTAACAGGGCAACTGGGGTAACTGGGAGCCCCAGTAAGAGGGGACTGGGCTAACTGGGGATCCCAGTGAGAGGAGAATGGGGAAACTGGGAGCCCAGTAACATGGGAACTGGGAATTCCAGTAACAAGGCAACTGGGAGCCCCAGTAAGAGGGGACTGGGTGAACTGGAAGACCAAGTAACATGGGACTGGGGGAACTGGGAATCCCAGTAATATGGGACTGGGGGAACTGGGAGCCCCAGTAATATGGGACTGGGGTCCTTAGGCCTCCCAGTAAGAGGGGACTGGGGGAACTGGGAGTCCCAGTAACACAGTAACTGGGAATCCCAGTAATTGGGCAACTGGGAGTCCCAGTAAGAGCGGAATGGGGGAACTGGGAGCCCCACTAAGAGGGAACTGGGGGAACTGGGAGCCCCAGTATGAGGCAAATGGGGTTACTGGGAGCCCCAGTACCATGATAACTGGGAATCCCAGTAAGAGGGTAACTGGCAGGCCCAGTAAGAGGTGATTGGGGGAACTGGGAACCCCAGTAAGAGGGAACTGGGGGAACTGGAAGCCCCAGTAACATGGGAATGGGGTCCCTGGGCCTCCCAGTAAGAGGCAAATGGGGTTACTGGGAGCTCCAGTTACACAGTAACTGGGAATCCCATTAACAAGGCAACTGGGAGCCCCAGTAAGAGGGAAAAGGGGTTACTGGGAGTCCCAGTAATAGGGAACTGGAGGAACTGGGAGCCCCAGTAATATGGGTAACAGGGTCCCAGGGTCTCCCAGTAAGGGGAAAATGGGGTAACTGGGAGGCCCAGTACCATGGTAAGTGGGAATCCCAGTAACAGGGTAACTGAAAGTCCCAGTAAGAGGGAGCTGGGGGAACTGGGAGCACCAGTAAGAGGGGAATGGGATAACTGGGAATCTCAGTAAAATGGCAACTGGGAGACCCAGTAATAGGGGAACTGGGGGAACTGGGAATCCCAGTAAGAGGCAAATGGGAGAACTGGGACCCCAATAACATGCAAATGGGGTCCTTAGGCCTCCCAGTAAGAGGCAAATGGGATTACTGGGAGCCCCAGTAACAGGGTAACTGGGAGTCCTAGTAAGAGGGAACTGGGAGATCCAGCAGGAGAGGAATGGGGGAACTGGGAGCCCCACTATGAGGGCAATGGGGGAACTGGGAGCCCCAGTAAGAGCCAAATGGGCTTACTGGGAGCCCCAGTACCATGGTAACTGGGAGACCCAGTAACAGGGCAACTGGGAGCCTCAGTAAGAGGAAACTGGGGTAACTGGGAATCCCAATAAGAGACAAATGGGGGAACTGGGAGTCCCAGTAAGAGGGGACTGGGAATCGCAGTTAGAGGAGAATGGGGGAACTGGGAGCCCCAGTAAGAGGCAAATGGGGTTACTGGGAGACCCAGTAACATGGTAACTGGGAGCCCCAGTAATATGGGAACTGGGGGAACTGGGAGCCCCAGTAAGAGGCAAATGGGCTTACTGGGAGCCCCAGTACCACGGTAACTGGGAGATCCAGTAACGGGGCAACTGGGAGCCTCCGTAAGAGGAAACTGGGGTAACTGGGAATCCCAGTAAGAAGCAAATGGGGGAACTGGGAGCCCCAGTAACATGCAAAGGGGATCCTTAGGCCTCCCAGTAAGAGGAAACTGGGCTAACTGGGAGCCCAAGTAAGAGGCAAATGGGATTACTGGGAGACCCAGTAATATGGGAACTGGGGGAACTGGGAGTCCCAATAAGAGGGGACTGGGCTAACTGGGAATCCCAGTTAGAGGAGAATGGGGGAACTGGGAACCCCAGTAACAGCCAAATGGGCTTACTGGGAGGTCCGGTACTATGGTAACTAGGAGACCCAGTAACAGGGCAACTGGGAGCCTCGGTAAGAGGAAACTGGGGTAACTGGGAATCCCAGTAAGAGGAAACTGGGCTAACTGGGAGCCCCAGTAACAGACAAACGGGGTAACTGGGAGCCCCAGTAACAGGGCAACTGGGAGCCTCAGTAAGAGCAAACTGGGGGAACTGGGAATCCCAGTAAGAAGCAAATGGGGGAACTGGGAGCCCCAGTAACATGCAAAGGGGATCCTTAGGCCTCCCGGTAAGAGGAAACTGGGCTAACTGGGAACCCCAGTAAGAGGCAAATGGGGTTACTGGAAGGCCCAGTACCACGGTAACTGAGAGACCCAGTAATATGGGAACTGGGGGAACTGGGAGTCCCCGTAAGAGGGGACTGGGAGCCCCAGTTAGAGGAGAATGGGGGAACTGGGAGCCCCAGTAAGAGGCAAATGGGATTACTGGGAGCCCCAATAACACGGTAACTGGGAGACCCAGTAATATGGGAACTGGGCTAACTGGGAGCCCCAGTAAGAGGCAAATGGGGTTACTGGGAGGCCCAGTACCACAGTAACTGGGAGACCCAGTAATATGGGAACTGGGGGAACTGGGAGTCCCCGTAAGAGGGGACTGGGAGCCCCAGTTAGAGGAGAATGGGGGAACTGGGAGCCCCAGTAAGAGGCAAATGGGATTACTGGGAGCCCCAATAACACGGTAACTGGGAGACCCAGTAATATGGGAACTGGGCTAACTGGGAGCCCCAGTAAGAGGCAAATGGGGTTACTGGGAGGCCCAGTACCACGGTAACTGGGAGCCCCAGTAACAGGGCAACTGGGAGCCTCGGTAAGAGGAAACTGGGGTAACTGGGAACCCCAGTAAGAGGCAAATGGGGTTATTGGGAGGCCCAGTAACACGGTAACTGGGAGACCCAATAATATGGGAATTGGGGGAACTGGGAGCCCCAGTAAGAGGCAAATGGGGTTACTGGGAGGCCCAGTACCACAGTAACTGAGAGACCCAGTAATATGGGAACTGGGGGAACTGGGAGCCCTACTAAGAGGCAAATGGGCTTACTGGGAGGCCCAGTAACGTGGTAACTGGGAGCCCCAGTAACAGGGCAACTGGGAGCCTCGGTAAGAGGAAACTGGGGTAACTGGGAACCCCAGTAAGAGGCAAATGGGGTTATTGGGAGGCCCAGTAACACGGTAACTGGGAGACCCAATAATATGGGAATTGGGGGAACTGGGAGCCCCAGTAAGAGGCAAATGGGGTTACTGGGAGGCCCAGTACCACAGTAACTGAGAGACCCAGTAATATGGGAACTGGGGGAACTGGGAGCCCCAGTAAGAGGCAAATGGGGTTACTGGGAGGCCCAGTACCACTGTAACTGGGAGACCCAGTAACAGGGCAACTGGGAGCCTCAGTAAGAGGAAACTGGGGTAACTGGGAATCCCAGTAAGAGGAAACTGGGCTAACTGGGAGCCCCAGTAAGAGACAAATGGGTAACTGGGAGCCCCAGTAACAGGGCAACTGGGAGCCTCCATAAGAGGAAACTGGGGTAACTGGGAATCCCAATAAGAGGCAAATGGGGGAACTGGGAGTCCCCGTAAGAGGGGACTGGGAGCCCCAGTTAGAGGAGAATGGGGGAACTGGGAGCCCCAGTAAGAGGCAAATGGGATTACTGGGAGCCCCAATAACACGGTAACTGGGAGACCCAGTAATATGGGAACTGGGCTAACTGGGAGCCCCAGTAAGAGGCAAATGGGGTTACTGGGAGGCCCAGTAACATGGTAACTGGGAGACCCAGTAATATGGGAACTGGGGGACTGGGAGTCCCAGTAAGAGGGGACTGGGCTAACTGGGAGCCCCAGTAAGAGGCAAATGGGATTACTGGGAGGCCCAGTACCACGGTAACTGGGAGATCCAGTAACAGGGCAACTGGGAGCCTCAGTAAGAGGAAACTGGGGTAACTGGGAATCCCAGTAACAGGAAACTGGGCTAACTGGGAGCCCCAGTAAGAGACAAATGGGTAACTGGGAGCCCCAGTAACAGGGCAACTGGGAGCCTCAGTAAGAGGAAACTGGGGTAACTGGGAATCCCAATAAGAGGCAAATGGGGGAACTGGGAGCCCCAGTAACATGCAAAGGGGATCCTTAGGCCTCCCAGTAAGAGGAAACTGGGCTAACTGGGAACCCCAGAAAGAGGCAAATGGGGTTATTGGGAGGCCCAGTAACACGGTAACTGGGAAACCCAGTAATATGGGAACTGGGCTAACTGGGAGCCCCAGTAAGAAGCAAATTGCGTTACTGGGAGGCCCAGAAACACGGTAACTGGGAGCCCCAGTAACAGGGCAACTGGGAGGCTCAATAAGAGGAAACTGGGCTAACTGGGAACCCCAGTAAGAGGAAACTGGGCTAACTGGGAGCCCCAGTAAGAGGGAAATGGGGGCCCTGAGGCCTCCCAGTAAGGGCTAACTGGGATCCCAGTACGGCCCATCCCCCCCCCAACCCCCCCCAACCCCTTCCCCGCCCCCCCTCCCCCTTACCCCTGACAGGACCCTGGGTCAAAAACGCCCAAAAAAGGTTAAAACGGATTAAAAAAAAGATTACCTTCCCCCACCCCCACCCCGAGGGGACCGCGGGGGGGGGCAGCGCGTGAGGGGGCGCTAAAAGGGGGCGTGGCCTTACCTGAGGCGGGAAAAGGGGGGGGGGGGGGGGGGGGGAGGGAGGGGGGGGAGGGGTCCGGCCTCACCCGGCGCGCGCGGCGGCGCCCCCGCCCCTCCGGCCGCGGCGCGAGACGACGACGGCGGCGGCGCCCGCGCGGCGCAACGCAACGCGGCGGCCGCTGGCCACGCCCCCCCGCGCAGCCCCTAAGCCCCGCCCCCCTCCCCCGCGCAGCCAATGGGAGGCGGGGAAAGGGCAGGGGAAGGGGGCGGGGCTTGCCAGCAGGTTCGGCTGCGCCCCCGCGCCCCCTCCCTTCGCTCCCCCCCTCCCCTCGAGGAAACGGGGGGTCCTCGGGAGCCCGGGCTGCCCGCGGCGCTGCCTGATCGTTTCGCCTCTCCGTTTTCAACCCCGCGGCGGTTTTTTGCCGCTTTTTACATTTTTTTACCCCCCCCCCCTCGCCTCTAAAATTCTCCCGGCGCCTTTCCCCGCGGTGAAAAACGGGGGGGAAAGCGCGGCGCGCCCTCAGGCGTAGCGCCGGGCAGCCCCGCGCCGCCATCTTGCCGCGGTTAACCCCCGCCCCGCCATGGCGGCCCCGGGGGCGGCTCGCTGAGGTGGGGGGGGGGGCGAAAAGAGGCAAATCGGCACGAAACGCCCCAAAGCGGCGTCGTGACGTCACGCCCCCCCCCCCCCCACCTCCCCTCAGGCTTTGAGCCTGACGGGAAAGGCGGCGCAGCCCCCCCCCAAAAAAAAACGCCCCAAAACGAAGCCCGGAGACGCCCCAAAACGCTAAAAATCGGCTTTCAGCCCCCCAAAATTCATCGTAATTAATTTTCAGGCCTCAAAATCGCTTTGAACAGCCCCAAAATCGCTTGTGACGCCCCCGAAATTGATTTGAGCGCCCCCCCCCAAATGATTTTTACCGCACAGAAATTGATTTTTACCACAGAAAAATTGATTTTTACCTCATAAATCCATTTTTACTTAAGAAAAATTAATTTTCTCTCACAACACCTCATTTTTACCTCACACAAATTTATTTTTACTTCACATAAATCAGTTTTTATCTCACAAATATTCGTTTTTACCTCACAAGATATTCATCTTTACCTCACAGATATTCATCTTTACCTCATATTCTCTTCTACCACACAAAAACGCAAAAAATCGTTTTTACCACATAAAATTTTATTTTTCCACACAAAACTCAATTCGACCCTCAAAAATATCCAATTTACCCTCCCCAAAATTAATGTTAAGCTCCCCAAATTGGAGCCCCCCCAGATTATAAATCCACACAGATTCCTTTTAACCCCCAAAATATCACTTTTAACCCCCAAAATATCACTTTTAACCCCCCAAAATTGATTTGAATGCCCCCCCAAATTATTATTACCACACAAAAATTGATTTTTACCTCACATAAACTCATTTTTCCTTCATAAAAAATAATTTTATCTCACAAAACCTCGTTTTTACCCCACAAATATCCATCTTTACCCCACAAATATTCGTTTTTACCTCAGAAATCCTCATTTTTAGCACACAAAAAACATTTTTACAGCACAATAAATCATTTTTGTCACACAAAATTCAATTTAATCCTCAAAAATATCAATCTTACCCTCCCCAAAATTAACATTAAGCCCCCCAAATTGGTTCGAAGCCCCCCCAAATTAATTATAAATCCCTTAGATTCAGATTAAACCCCAAAATATCATTTTTAACTCCCCAAAATTGACTTGATTGCCCCCAAAATGATTTTAATACACAAAAATTGATCTTTACCACACAAAACTTGATTTTTTTTGCCACAAAAATCTTCTTTATCTCACAAAAATTCATTTTTACCTCACACAAAGTCATTTTTGCCACAGAAAATTTGAGTTTTACCGCAGAAAAAGCCTTTTACTACAGTAAAAATCATATTTACCATACAAAGTTAGATTTTTACCTCGCAAAAATTCATTATTACTACAGAAAAATCCATTTTTACTCCATAAAATTTGATTTTTTGCCCCACAAAATTCATTTTAACCCTCAAAAATATCAACTTTAGCCTCCCAAAATTCCTCTTAAGCCCCCAAATCGCTTTGAAATCCCCTAAAATTAATTATAAATCCCCGTAGATTCAGTTTAAATGCAAAAATTCACTTTTACCTCCCAAAATACGTTTTTGCCTCTCCAAAAAAGGCTTTAATCCCTCAAAATCGCTTTTAACCCCCTCAAATTGATTAAAGACCCCCAAATATTAATTATGAACTCTCCAAATTAACTTTAATCACCTTAAATTTATTATAGCCCTCCCAACGTTAATTTTAACCCCCAAAATTGACTTTAGCCCCCAAAATATCAACTTTAACCTCTCAAAATCGATTTGAACCCCGCCAAATTAATTATAAATTCATTTTATTTTCCCAATTTGACCTTTAAAGCCCCCCAAAATCACATTTAAACCCTCAAAAACTGATTTTAATCTCCAAAAAATTGATTTTAACCCCTAAAATTTGTTTTTAACCTCCCCCAAACTGATTTTAACGTCCCAAAATATCACTTTTATCCCTCAAAATTAATTTTCATCCCCGAAAATTGATTTTATCCCCCCTAAAATACCAATATTTCCCCCCAAATAATTTATAATCCTACGAGTTCGGTTTTAACCCCCAAAATACGAATTTTCACCCCGTAAAATTAATTTAAATCCCCCAAATGCAGTTTTTAGCCCCCAAATTACCTGTTTTTTTTTACAAATAATCAAATTCTCATGAAAAAATTGAATAAAATCTAATTTAAACAAAAATTTTTCACGGAATTGATGAAACGAGGCAGACACAAGTAAATATTTCGCATTTTTAAACATTTTTAAATGTGCATTTTTACTATAGAGATTGTTAAGTGCGATTTTTCCACTTTCCACTAAAAATTCCAGTTTTTAGCTCAAAATTTCTCAAAATTATTGTTTTTCAGGTTCTTTATTTCAAAAGATGACCAGAAGCGCTTTGTCATCGCACCTGTAGCACCTGTTAAGAAATAAAATTATAGTTTGAAAATATATTTTAAAATGCCTTGAAACCCCATTTTCAGAGATTTGGTTTTTAAAAATGAAATTAAATTTTAAATTTTAAGAATTTCTGACTTGTAATGAGATTAAAATGCATTTTGGGTGAGTAAAAATGCTTTCAAAACCCATTTTAGGCCTTTTTTAAAACAAACTTAAGACCATTTATGATAGCTAAAAATGCTTTAAAATTAATTTATAATCAATTTTAAGTTATGCAAATGATTTAAAATTTGTTTTTAATGCTTAAAATTCACTTAAAATTTTATTTTTGGCATTTAAAATAGCGTAAACAATTTAAATTGACTTATAATGACTGAAAAAGCTTTATATTTAATTTTTTAAGAGATTTCATGCCTCATAAGGAGTTTGTAAATGAACGACGGCAGTTAAAACTCCTTAAAATTTTAATTTTTCGGTGTTTTATGTTTTGTAGAACATTTGATGTTGATTTTTCAACGACTAAAAACCCTTTTCTGAGGGATTTTTATTTGCAGGGAGAATTTTAAACTCACTTATGGTGCCTAAAGCCCACTTATAAGAAATTTTGAGTCTTCTAGGGAGACAAAAAGCGATATTTAATTAAAAATTTTCCTTAAAATTTTGTTTTGGAGGGGTTTTAAAGAAATCGGGAGGCCTCCACTCAGGGATTTTTGGAGGCCTCCACCTCAAAATATTCGGTGGCCTACGCTAAAAAATACTTGGAGGCCTCCAATGATAAATATTTGGGGCCTCCACCCGGAAAATTTCCCAAATTTCCTAAATTTCGCCCAATTTTCCAGGTGGAGCCCCCAGTCCTCCAGCTCGGAGGACCGACCCCGCCCGTCTCTATGGTTCCACGCCGGAAGTAAACCGGAAGAGGGGGGGGAAGGGGGAGGCCGCACTTCCGCTTCCGGGCGGCGGCCTGGCCGGGGCGGCGGAGCCATGGAGGTGAGCGGCGGCTTTGTGGCCGGGGGGAGTCCTCCAAGGGGGGGGGCGGTCCTCCAAGGGGGGGGCGTTGCTATGGAGACCGGGGGGCTTGGGGAGGGGAGGGGGCGGGGGAGGGGGGAGGTTTTGGGGCGGTTTGGGGGGATTTTGGGGCTGCTTGGGGGGGGGCGGGGCGGTTTGGGGGAGGTTTTGGGGCTGTTTGGGGGCAATTGGGGGAGGTTTGGGGGCATTGGGGGAGGTTTGGGGGGATTTGGGGGGGTTTGGGGGCGTTTGGGGGAGGTTTTGGGGTATTTGGGGGGATTTGAGGGGATTTGGGGGGATTCGGGGAGATTTTGGGGTATTTGGGACTGGTTTTGGGGCTGTTTGGGGGAGCATTGGGGGAGGCTTTGGGGAGGTTTTGGGGGATTTGGGGGGTTGGTGGAGGTTTTGGGGCTTTTTTGGGGATTTGAGGGGATTTGGGGGGATTCGGGGAGCTTTTGGGGTATTTGCGGGAGGTTTTGGGGCTGTTTGGGGGGATTTTGGGGGGGTTGGGAGAGGTTTTGGGGTGGTTTTGGGGGATTTGGGGAGGTTTTGGGGGGTCTTGGGGGATTTGGGGGAGGTTTGGGGACTGTTTTGGGGGGATTTGGGGGGTTGGGGGCGTTTTGGGGTAGTTTTGGGGGTTTTTGGGGGATTTGGGGGAGGTTTTGGGGTGGTTTTGGGGGATTTGGGGAGGTTTTGGGGGTCCTGGGGTATTAGGGGGAGTTTGGGGGAAGTTTGGGGTCATTTGGGGAGGTTTTGAGGGGTTTTGAGGGTTTTGCGGGGAGGTTTTGGGGTGTTTTGGGGGACTTTGGGGTTATTTGGAGAGATTTGGGGGGAGGTTTTGGGGTTTGGGGGAGGTTTGGGGGGATTTTGGTGTATTTAGGGAGATTTGGGTTTTTTTTCAGGGGGATTTGGGGAGATTTGGGGGTGTTTAGGGGCATTTGGGGGCTTTTAGGTTATTTGGGGGCGTTTTTGGGGGGGTCTTGGTGTATTTGGGGGAGGTTTGAGTGTTCTCAGGGTACTTGGGGGAAGTCTGGGGCAGTTTTGGGGTATTTGGGGGAGGTTTGGGAGCAATTTAGGGGTACTTTTGGGGAGATTTCTGAGACTTGGGGGCGATTTGGGGATATTTAGGGTTATTTTGATGTATTTGGGGCCGTTTTGGGGCACGTTTAGGGAAATCTTTTAGGATTTTGGTCTATTTCTCTCCGTTTTGCTTGTTTTTCGTCTTTTTTCACCGTTTTATGGGGTCATCCCCACCTGTTCCCTTGAGAGGAGATTCTTCATGTCGTGTTCTTCCCTCCGATTCCCCAAAACCCCCCTTTTTCACCCCAAAACCCCCCTTTTTCCCCCCAAACCCCTTCCAGTTCCCCGGCGGCAACGACAACTACCTGGCCATCACCGGCGCGGCTCACCCCTTCCTGACGGGCGCCGAGGTACGAATCGGGGCCGGAAAACCCCCAAAAAAAAGCCCCGAAAACCCCATTTTTACCCGTTTCCCCGTCCTTTTTAACCCTTTCCTCCCCGCAGACCTTCCACACGCCCAGCTTGGGGGACGAGGAGTTCGAGATCCCCCCATCGCCCTCGACGCCGACCCCTCGCTGGCCGTGGCCGACGTCGTCGCCCACTTCGACGAGCTGGGGGACCCCCGGCGCCCCCCCCCGAGGCCGCCTTTCGCCCCCCCTACGGGGTGCAGGCCCCTCGACATGCCCGTGGGGATCGGGCCCGGCCTGATGGAGCAGGGCGGGGGCTGCTGCCGGGGGGCTCTCCATGGTGAGCGGGGTTTTGGGGGGGTTGGGGGGATTTGGGGGGGTTGGGGGGATTTGGGGGAAAAATGGGAGGTTTGGGGGGTTATAGGGGGATTTGGGGGGTTATAGGGGGACTTGGGGGGGATTTAGCGTGATTTGGGGGGAATTTGGGGGATTTGGGGGGATTTAGGGGGAAAAATGGGAGGTTTGGGGGTTATAGGGGGATTTGGGGGGCTTAGAGGTGATTTGGGGGTGTTTAGGGTAATTTGGGGGAAATTTGGGGGATTTGGGGGGATTTGGGGGATTTAGGAGGAAAAATGGGAGGTTTGGGGGGGGGGTTATAGGGGGATTTGGGGGGGCTTACAGGGGAATTTGGGGGGCTTAGCGGATTTGCGGTGATTTGGGGGGAATTTGGGGGATTTGGGGGGATTTAGGGGGAAAAATGGGAGGTTTGGGGGGAATTGAGGTGGATTTGGGAGGATTAGGGGGATTTAGGGGGGATTTAGGATGATTTGGGGGAAATTTTGGGGATTTGGGGGGATTTGGGGGGAAAAATGGGGGGTTTGGGGGTGTTATAGGGGGATATGGGGGTGTTATAGGGGGATATGGGGGTGTTATAGGGGGATTTGGGGGGATTTAGGGTGATTTGGGAGGAATTTGGGGTATTTGGGGGGAAAAATGGGAGGTTTGGGGGTTATAGGGGGATTTGGGGGGCTTAGAGGGGGATTTGGGGGTGTTTAGGGTGATTTGGGGGATTTGGGGGGATTTGGGGGGATTTAGGGGGAAAAATGGGAGGTTTGGGGGGGATTGAGGGGGATTTGGGAGGATTGGGGGTTTAGGGGGGCTTAGAGGGGGATTTGGGGGGATTAGGGGGAAAAATGGAAGGTTTGGGGGGTTATAGGGGGATTTGAGAGTGTTATAGGGGGATTTGGGGGGTTTAGGGGACTTGCGGGGGATGTGGGGTGATTTGGGGGGAATCTGGGGGATTTGGGGGGATTTAGGGGGAAAAATGGGAGGTTTGGGGGTTATAGGGGGATTTGGGGAGGTTTAGGGGATTTGTGGGGGATGTGGGGTGATTTGGGAGGAATTTGGGGGATTTGGGGGGATTTAGGAGGAAAAATGGGAGGTTTGGGGGGTTATAGGGGGATTTGGGGGGCTTACAGGGGGATTTGGGGGTGTTTAGGGTGATTTGGGGGAAATTTGGGGGATTTGGGGGATTTGGGGGGATTTAGGGGGAAAAATGGGAGGTTTGGGGGGATTGAAGGGGGATTTGGGGGATTTGGGGGGATTTAGGGGGAAAAATGGGAGGATTGAGGGGGATTTAGGGGGGCTTAGAGGGGATTTGGGGGGGGTTAGGGGGAATTTGGGAGGGATTTGGGGGGGATTTGGGGGAAAAGGGAGGGATTTGGGGGGATTTAGGGGCGAAAAGGGAGGTTTAGGGGGCATTAGAGGGGATTGGCGGGGAAATGGGGCTTTTGGGGGGAAAATAGGGGTATTTGGGGGTAATTGAGGAGATTTGGGGGTGTTAGAGGGGATTGGGGGGTAATAGGGGGATTTGGGGGGCTTTTGAGGGGGTTTGGGGGTCATTTAGGGGAAATGGGGGGATTTGGGGGGGAATTTGGGGTGGAATATGGGGATTTGGGGGGAAATAGGGGGATTTGGGGGGGTTTTGAGGGGGAATGGGGGCATTTGGGGGGGTTAGAGGGAATTTGGGGGGGGGGTTAGAGGGGATTTAGGATGGTTAGATGGGATTTGGGGGAAAATAAAGGGATTTGGGGGGGCGGATTAGGATCGGGGGGCAATTTCTCCCCTATATTTTAGAGGGGGATCCCACATTATCTTTATTTTTTGGGGGGGTTTGGAGCGGCGTTTTGAGACCTTTTCGTGTCTCCCCCATTTTTCTCCCCCTGCTCAGGAACTGGACCCCCCTGGCCGCCCCCTACGCCGCCGCCCCCGTCACCATCGAGGTGCCGATGAGCCCGGGGGGCTCCTGGCCCCCGGCGCCCTCACCACCATCGACCAGAGCGAGCTCAGCTCCCAGCTGGGGCTCAGCCTCGGGGGGCGCCCCCACGCTGCCCCCCCGGCCCCGGAGCCCTCCCCGGACGAGCGCCTCTCCGCCACCCCTCGCCCACCCCCTCGCTGCCCGACGAGGAGGCCGAAGACTTCCGCAGGGGTGAGGCCGACGACCCCCCCCCAGAATCCTAAATTACAATTTTTTTCCCGCTTTCCAAGCCCAAATCCCCCTTTTTTCCCACTTTCCGACCCAAAATCCTCCTTTTTTATGCTTTCCGATCCCAAATCCACCCTTTTTTCCCGCTTTCCGACCCAAAAATCCTCCTTTTTTATGCTTTCTGACACCAAATCCCCCTTTTTTCCCACTTTCTGACCCAAAATCGTCCTTTTTTCCACTTTCCGACCCCAAATCCGCCCTTTTTTCCCGCTTTCCGACCCAAAATCCTCCTTTTTTCCACTTTCCGACCCCAAATCCCCCTTTTTTTCCCACTTTCCGACCCAAAATCCTCCTTTTTTCCGCTTTCCAATCCCAAATCCCCTTTCTTTCCCACTTTCCGACCCCAAATCCTCCTTTTTTACGCTTTCTGACCCCAAATCCCCCTTTTTTTCCCACTTTCCGACCCCAAATCCTCCTTTTTACGCTTTCCGATCCCAAATCCGCCTTTTTTCCCACTTTCCGACCCCAAATCCTCCTTTTTTACGCTTTCTGACCCCAAATCCCCGTTTTTTCCCGCTTTCTGACCCAAAATCCTCCTTTTTCCGCTTTCCGATCCCAAATCCCCCTTTTTTCCCACTTTCCGACCCCAAATCCTCCTTTTTACGCTTTCCGATCCCAAATCCGCCTTTTTTCCCACTTTCCGACCCCAAATCCCCGTTTTTTCCCGCTTTCTGACCCAAAATCCTCCTTTTTTCCGCTTTCCGATCCCAAATCCCCCTTTTTCCCACTTTCCGACCCAAAATCCTCCTTTTTTCCTCCGCTTTTTTTCCGACCCCAAATCCTCCTTTTTTCCGCTTTCTGACCCAAAATCCTCCTTTTTTCCGCTTTCCGACCCCAAATCCCCCTTTTTTCCCACTTTCCGACCCGAAATCCTCCTTTTTTCTGCTTTCCGACCCCAAATCCCCTTTTTTTCCCACTTTCCGACCCAAAATCCTCCTTTTTTACGCTTTCCGATCCCAAATCCGCCTTTTTTCCCACTTTCCGACCCAAAATCCTCCTTTTTTCCGCTTTCCAACCCAAAATCCCACTTTTTTCTGCTTTCCGACCCCAAATCCCACTTTTTTCTGCTTTCTGACCCCAAATCCTCCTTTTATTCCCCTTTCTGACCCCAAATCCCACTTTTTTCCCGCTTTCTGACCCCAAATCCCACTTTTTTCCCGCTTTCCCACCCCAAATCCCACTTTTTTCCGCTTTCCGACCCCAAATCCCACTTTTATTCCTCTTCCTGGGCCAAAATCCCACTTTTTTCCCCCTTTCTGACCAAAAATCCTCCTTTTTTTCTGCTTTCTGACCCAAAATCCCACATCTTTTCTGACTACTGACCCAAAATCCCACTTTTTTCCACTTTCCAACCCCAAATCCAACTTTTTCCCCACTTTCCGACCCGAAATCCCACGTTTTTTCCGCTTTCTGACCCAAAATCCCACTCTTTGCACTTTTCGACCCCAAATCTCACTTTTTTCTGCTTTCCGACCCAAAATCCCATATTTTTCCACATTCCGACCCCAAATCCCACTTTTTTCACTTTCTAATCCCTAATCCCACTTTTTTTCCGCTGGCTGACCACAAATCCTACTTTTTTCCCACGTCTCTACCCCAAAATCCCCCTTTCCGACCCAAAACCCCAATTTTTTTCCACTTTTCAATTCAAAATCCTATTTTTTTTCCATTTTTCTACCCCAAATCCCACTCTTTTTCTACTTTCTGGCCCCAAATCCCACTTTTTCCTAAAAATCCCACTGGTTTTTCCACTTTCCAACCCCAAATCCCACTGTTCTTTCACTTTCCAACCCCAAATCCCACTTTTTTCACTTTCTGACCCCAAATCCCACTCTTTTGTCGCTTTCTGATCCCAAAATCCCACTTCCCTTTCATTCTTATTCTCTTTTTCCTCTTTTTTGCTGTTTTTTTAATTCCTTTTTTTATTTTTTCTTTTTTTCTCATTTCTCTTTTTTTCTCTTTATTTTTCTTTTTTTCTCTATTTGTTCTTTTTTTTGGTTTTTATTTTTTTCTTTTCCTTGTTTTTTGTTTTTCCTTTTTTCTCTTTTTTAATATTTTCTTGTTTTGTCTTTTGTTTTTTTCCTCCTTTGTTTGTTTTTTCTTTTTATTTTTTTTCCTTTTTTGTTTTTTTCTTTTTTTATTTTTTCTTTTCTTTTTCTTTTTCTTTTTTCTCTTTTCTTTCCTTTTTTTCTTTTTTTTTCCTTTTTTGTTCTTTTTTCTTTTCTTTTTTTGTTCTTGTTTTTTTTCTTTGTTTTGTTTTTTTTGTCTTGTCTTTTTTTCTTTTTTCTTTTTTTCTTTTTTTCTTTTTTTCTTTTCTTTTTTCTGTTCTTTTTGTTCTTTTTCTTTTTTTCTATTTTCTTTTTTATTTTTTATTTTTTTCTCTTTTCTTTTTTCTTTTTTTTTTGTTTTTTCCTTTTCCTTTTTCTCTTCTCCTTTTTCTCGTTTCTTTCCTTTTTCCCCTGTCTTTTCCTTTCCCCTTTTCCCCTAAAATTCTCTACTTCCCCCCCAAAATCCTCCCCTTTTCCCTTTTCCTTTTCCTTTTCCCTTTTCCCCTTTTCCCCCTTTTTTTCCCCCTTTTCCCCCCTTTTTTTCCCCTTTTCCTTTTTTCCCCCTTTTCCCCCTTTTTTTCCCCCTTTTCCCCCCTTTTTTCCCCTTTTCCCCCCCTTTTTTTCCCCTTTTCCCCCTTTTTTTTTCCCCTTTTCCCCCCTTTTTTTCCTTTTCCCTTTTTCCCCCTTTTCCCCCCCCTTTTTTTCCCCTTTTCCCCCCTTTTTTCCCCTTTTCCCCCTTTTTTTCCCCCCCCTTTTCCCCCTTTTTTTCCCCCTTTTCCCCCCTTTTTTCTCTCCCTTTTCCCCCTTTTTTTCCCCTTTTCCCCCCTTTTTTCCCCTTTTCCCCCCTTTTTCCCCTTTTCCCCCCTTTTTCCCCTTTTCCCCCTTTTTTCCCCCCTTTTCCCCCCCTTTTTTTCCCCCTTTCCCCCCTTTTTTTCCCCCCTTTTCCCCCCCCCTTTTTTTCCCCTTTTCCCCCCTTTTTTTTCCCCCTTTTCCCCCCTTTTTTTCCCCCTTTTCCCCCTTTTTCTCCCCTTTTTCCCCCCTTTTTTTCCCTTTTCCCCCCTTTTTTCCCCCCTTTTCCCCCCTTTTTTCCCCCTTTTCCCCCCTTTTTTTCCCCCTTTTCTCTCCCCTTTTTTTCCCCCTTTTCCCCCCTTTTTTTCCCCTTTTCCCCCCTTTTTTCCCCTTTTCCCCCCTTTTTTCCCCTTTTCCCCCTTTTTTCCCCTTTTCCCCCTTTTTCCCCTTTTCCCCCCTTTTTTTCCCCTTTTCCCCCTTTTTTTCCCCCTTTTCCCCCCTTTTTTTCCCTTTTCCCCCCCTTTTTTTCCCCCTTTTCCCCCCTTTTTTTTCCCCTTTTCCCCCTTTTTCCCCCTTTTCCCCCCTTTTTTCCCCTTTTCCCCCCTTTTTTTCCCCCTTTTCCCCCTTTTTTCCCCTTTTCCCCCCTTTTTTCCCCTTTTCCCCCTTTTTTTCCCCTTTTCCCTTCTTTTTCCCCCCCTTTCTTTTCCCCCCCCTTTTCCCCCTTTTTTTCCCCTTTTTTCCCCTTTTCCCCCCTTTTCCCCCCCTTTCCTCACTCCCTCCCCTCCCCCGGCAGCTCCCGGCCCAGAAGGCCGCCCGGCGCCTCCGGCCGCCCCCGAGGGGGCCGCAAGCCCAAGCCCCCCAAGAAGCAGAAGAAGAAGAAGGACCCCAACGAGCCCCAGAAGCCGCTCTCCGCCTACGCCCTCTTCTTCCGCGACACGCAGGCGGCCATCAAGGGCCAGAACCCCAACGCCACCTTCGGCGAGGTCTCCAAGATCGTGGCCTCCATGTGGGACAGCCTCGGCGAGGAGCAGAAGCAGGTGACGGGGCGGCGGGGAGGCTTCCGGGGGGCGTTGGGGACGGGGAGTGAGGCGGTTTCGGGGGTAGAGGCCCAGAAGGGTTCGTCTGGGGAGGTGGAGGCTCAGGAAGTTTGGTTTCAGGGATGTAGAGGCTCAGGAAATTTGGTTTCAGGCATGTGGAGGCTCAGGAATTTTGGTTTGGGGGAGATAGAGGCTCAGAAAATTTGGTTTGGGGGAGGCGGAGGCTCAAGAATTTTGGTTTCAGGCATGTGGAGGCTCAGGAATTTTGGTTTGGAGGATGTAGAGGCTCAGGAGTCTCCATTTGGGGAGGTGGAGGCTCAGGAAATATGGTTTGGGGGATGTGGAGGCTCAAGAATTGTGGTTTTGGGGACGTAGAGGCTCAGGAAATTTGGTTTGGGGGAGGTGGAGGCTCGAATTTTGGTTTAGGGGATGTAGAGGCTCAGGAAATTTGGTTTCAGGGATGTGGAGGCTCAGGAAATTTGGTTTGGGGGATGTAGAGGCTCAGGAAATTTGGTTTCAGGCACGTGGAGGCTCAGGAATTTGGGTTTGGAGGACGTAGAGGCTCAGGAGTCTCCATTTGGGGAGGTGGAGGCTCAGGAACTTTGGTTTGGAGGACATGGAGGATCAGAAGTTTTAATTTGGGGGATGTGGAGGCTCAGGAAATTTGGTTTCAGGCACGTGGAGGCTCAGGAGGTTGGGTTTGGGGACGTAGAGGCTCAAGAATTTCGGTTTAGAGGACGTAGAGGCTCAGGAAATTTGGTTTCAGGGATGTGGAGGCTCAGGAAATTTGGTTTCAGGCACGTGGAGGCTCAGGAATTTGGGTTTGGAGGACGTAGAGGCTCAGGAGTCTCCATTTGGGGAGGAGGAGGCTCAGGAATTTTGGTTTGGGGGACGTGGAGGCTCAGGAAATTTGGTTTGGGGAGGTGGAGGCTCAAGAATTTTGGTTTAGGGGATGTGGAGGCTCAGGAAATTTGGTTTCAGGCACGTGGAGGCTCAGGAATTTGGGTTTGGGGGACGTGGAGGCTCAGGAGATTTGGTTTGGGGGAGGTGGAGGCTCAGGAGATTTGGTTTGGAGGACGTGGAGGATGAGAAGTCTCCATTTGGGGATGTGGAGGCTCAGGAAATTTGGTTTCAGGCACGTGGAGGCTCAGGAATTTTGGTTTGGAGGACGTGGAGGATCAGGAGATTTGGTTTGGAGAACGTGGAGGATCAGAAGTTTTAATTTGGGAGATGTGGAGGCTCAGGAAATTTGTTTTCAGGCACGTGGAGGCTCAGGAAATTTGGTTTGGGGGATGTAGAGGCTCAGGAAATTTGGTTTCAGGCACGTGGAGGCTCAGGAGTTTGGGTTTGGAGGACGTAGAGGCTCAGGAGTCTCCATTTGGGGAAGTGGAGGCTCAGGAAATTTGGTTTGGGGGATGTGGAGGCTCAAGAATTGTGGTTTTGGGGACGTAGAGGCTCAGGAATTTTGGTTTGGGGGAGGTGGAGGCTCAGGAAATTTGGTTTCAGGGATGTGGAGGCTCAGGAAATTTGGTTTGGGGGAGATGGAGGCTCAAGAATTTTGGTTTCAGGCATGTGGAGGCTCAGGAATTTTGGTTTGGAGGACGTAGAGGCTCAGGAAATTTGGTTTCAGGCACGTGGAGGCTCAGGAGTTTGGGTTTGGAGGACGTAGAGGCTCAGGAGTCTCCATTTGGGGAGGTGGAGGCTCAGGAAATTTGGTTTGGGGGATGTGGAGGCTCAAGAATTTTGGTTTAGGGGATGTAGAGGCTCAGGAAATTTGGTTTCAGGGATGTGGAGGCTCAGGAAATTTGGTTTGGGGGATGTAGAGGCTCAGGAAATTTGGTTTTAGGCACGTGGAGGCTCAGGAGTTTGGGTTTGGAGGACGTAGAGGCTCAGGAGTCTCCATTTGGGGAGGTGGAGGCTCAGGAACTTTGGTTTGGGGGACGTGGAGGCTCAGGAACTTTGGTTTCAGGGATGTGGAGGCTCAGGAAATTTGGTTTGGGGGATGTGGAGGCTCAGGAATTTTGGTTTAGGGGATGTGGAGGCTCAGGAATTTTGGTTTGGGGGACGTGGAGGCTCGGGAGCCTTCATTCAGAGGACGTGGAGGCTCAGAACTTCAGATTTGGAGCACGTAGAGGCTGAGGAGGCCACTTCTGAGGTCACACGAGGACTCAACCTCGTCGCTTAGGGCCGCGGAGGCCCGGAGGCCGGGGTTCGAGGACGTAGCCTCACAATTCGGGAGGCCGGGTGGCCTCCATCTTGTCTCCTAGAGGCCAGGAGGCCTCCATTTTGTCTCCTAGAGGCCAGGAGGCCTCCGTTCTGTCTCCTGGAGGCCAAGGGGCCTCCGTTTCAGCAGCCCGGCCTCCGTTTCAGCCTTAGAGGCCTGGAGGCCCAACTGGGCCTCGCCCTCGACCTCCCTTTTTTTTTTTTTTTAATTATTTCCCCCAGGTCTACAAGCGTAAAACGGAGGCCGCCAAGAAGGAGTACCTCAAGGCCCTGGCCGCCTACCGCGCCATCCAGGTGGGCCTCCCCCCCCCCCCCCAAAACGGAGGCCGGGCCTCCGATCGACCCCGGCTCGCCCTTAACCTCCCTCGCCAGCCTCTAATTAACCCGATAATTCGTTATCTTTTTCGTTAACCTCCGGTGGGGCCTCGCAGACCACGGCGGAGCCTTCGGAGCCGGACCCGCCGCCGCCTCCTCCTCCTCCTCCTCCTCCTCCCGCGGCCTCCCAGCCTCCCTCGGCCTCCGAGCCTCCGCCGGGCCTCGCCGCCGCCGCCGGCGCCGCCTCCGCCGCCGGGCATCACCAAGATCATCATCCCCAAGCAGATGCTGCCTCCTTCCTCGCCGCGGCCTCCGCGGCCTCCACGACGGCCGCAAGCGGCGGAGGCCCGGCCTCCGGCCTCGTCACCGTCATCCCGGCCACCGTCGTCACCTCCCGCGGCCTCCACCTGGGCACGGGGACGCAGATCGTCACCCGCTCCGTCCTGGCGGCCGCCGCCGCCGCCGCCGCGGCCTCCTCCTCTTCCTCCTCCTCCTCCTCCTCTTCTTCGGCCTCCGCCGTGCCTCCCCTCGCCTCCAGCCTCCCCCCCCTCCAACAAATGCCCCCCCGCAGCCCCCGGCCCGGCCTTGGCCGTCCTCCAGCCTCCTCCCCCCTCCAGGCCATGCAGCAGCCTCCGCCCCAGCCCAAGGGAGGCCGCCTCCCCCAGCAGCCTCCCCCCCCTCCAAATCAAGATCCTGCCCCCCCCGGCCTCCACCTCCAAACTTTGGCCCTCCCGGAGGCCCCGGGGCCGGGGAGGGGCGGCGGCGGGGGAGGGGCGGCGGGGGCGGCCTCCCCAACGCTCCCCCGCCGGCGGCCCGGCGGCCTCCGCCCAAGGCGGGCCCCCGGCCTCGGCGGCGGGGCCGGCCTCGCCGGAGGCCGTGGAGATGATCGCGGGCGACGTGGTGCCGGAGGTGAGGGGATTCGGGGGGATTTGGGGGAAATTTGGGGGATTTGGGGGAAATTTGGAGGAATTTGGGGGGATTTGGGGGAAATTTGGGGGATTTGGGAGGAAATTTGGGGGATTTGGGGGGATTTGGGGAAATTTGGAGGAATTTGGGGGGGTTTGGGGGAAATTTGGGGAGATTTGGGGGAAATTTGGGGGATTTGGGGGAAATTTGGAGGAATTTGGGGGGATTTGGGGGAAAATTTGGAGAGGTTTGGGGGAAATTTGGGGGAAAAATTGGGAAAATTTTTGGGATTTGGGGAAATTTTTAGAAATTTGGGGGATTTGGGGAAAATGGGGGGTGGGGGGAAATTTGGGGGGATTTCAGGGAAATTTGGGGGGAAATTTGGGGGCTTGGGGGAAATTTGGAGGGGTTTGGGGGAAATTTGGGGGAAAAATTGGGAAAATTTTTGGGATTTGGGGAAATTTTCAGAAATATGGGGGTTGGGGGGAAATTTGGGGGGACTTGGGGGAAATTTGGAGGGACTTGGGGGAAATTTGGAGGGGTTTGGGGGAAATTTGGGGGAAAAATTGGGAAAATTTTTGGGATTTGGGGAAATTTTCAGAAATATAGGGGTTGGGGGGAAATTTGGGGGGGTTTGGGGGAAATTTGGGGGAAAAATTGGGAAAATTTTGGGGGTTTGGGGAAATTTTCAGAAATATGGGGGATTTGGGGAAAATGGGGGGTGGGGGGAAATTTGGGGGGATTTCAGGGAAATTTGGGGGGAAATTTGGGGATTTGGGGGAAATTTGGAGGGGTTTGAGGGAAATTTGGAGGAATTTGGGGGAAATTTGGGGGGATTTGGGGAAAATTTGAGGGAAAAATTGGGAAAACTTGGGATTTGGGGAAATTTTCAGAAATATGGGGGTTGGGGGGAAATTTGGGGGGATTTGGGGGAAATTTGGGGGGATTTGGGGGAAATTTGGGGGAAAAATTGGGAAAATTTTTGGGATTTGGGGAAATTTTCAGAAATTTGGGGGATTTGGGGAAAATATGGGGGGGTGGGGGGAAATGTGGGGGAAATTTGCGTGATTTCAGGGAAATTTGGGAAATTTGGGGGTTTGGGGGAAATTTGGGAAAAATTGGAAAATTTTTGGGATTTGGGGAAATTTTAGGGATTTGGTGAAAATTGGGAGGAAAATTTGGGGGGTTGTGGGGGTTTGGGGAAAGTTTTGGACAATTTGGGGGATTCGGGGGAGATTTTGGACAATTTCAGGGATTTGGGGAAAATTCTGGGAAAATTGGAAGGATTTGGGGAAAATTGGGAAAATTTGGGGATTTGGAGAAAATTTTGGGAAAAAATTGAGATTTTGAGAAAATTTGGGGGAAAATTTTGAGACTTAGGAAAATTTGGGGGGATTTAGGAAAAGTGGGAAAATTTGAAGAGCTTTGGGGAAAAATGGCGGGGAAAACTGGGGAAACGATTTGGGGAAAATTCTGGCAATTTGGGGAAAATTGGGAATTTTGGAGGGATCTGGGGAAAAATTGTGGATTTGGGGAAAAAATGGGAAATTTGGGGGATCTGGGTAAAATTGGGGGGATTTGGAGAAAAATCGGGAAAATTTGGAGGGATTTGGGGGGGTTGGGGAAAATTGGGGGGGATTGGGGGAAAAAATTGGGAAAACTTGGGATTTGGGGGAAATTTTGGGAATTTGGGGGAAATTTGGGGAACATTTTCAGAAAATTTAGAGGCATTGGGGGAAATTTGGGGAGAATTTGGAGGAATTTAGGGAAATTTGGGGGGTTTGGGGAAAGCTTGGGGCTTAGGGGAAAATTTGGGGAAAATTGAGGGATTTAGGGTAAATTTTGGGGAAATTTGGGGGAATTTAGGGAAAACGGGGATTTGAAAATTTCGGGGATCCCTCTTGGAGGGATTTTGGGGTCCCTTTGAGGGATTTTGGGGTCTCTTGGAGGGATTTTGGGGTCTTTTTGAAGGATTTTGGGGTCTCTTGGAGGGATTTTGGGGTCTTTTTGAAGGATTTTGGGGTCTCTTGGAGGGATTTACGAATACCTGGGTGGATTTTGGGGTCTCTTTGAGGGATTTTGGGGTCCTTTTGAGGGATTTTGGGGCCTCTTGGAGAGATTTAGGAATTCCTGGGTGGATTTTGGGGTCTATTGGAGGAATTTTGGGGTCTCTTGGAGGAATTTTGGGGTCTCTTGGAAGGATTTTGGGGTCTCCTGGAGGGATTTAGGAATTCCTGGGTGGATTTTGGGGTCTTTCTGAAGGATTTTGGGATCTCTTGGAGGGATTTATGAATTCTTTGAGGGATTTTGGGGTCTCTTTGAGGGATTTTGGGATCTCTTGGAGGGCTTTTGGGGCCTCTTGGAGGGATTTAGGAATTCCTGGGTGGATTTTGGGGTCTTTTTGAGGGATTTCGGGGTCTCTTGGAGGGATTTTGGGGCCTCTTGGAGGGATTTTGGGGTCTTTTTGATGGATTTTGGGGTCTCTTGGAGGGATTTAGGAATTCCTGGGTGGATTTTGGGGTCTTTTTGAAGGATTTTGGGATCTCTTGGAGGGATTTATGAATTCTTTGAGGGATTTTGGGATCTCTTGGAGGGCTTTTGGGGTCTCTTGGAGGGATTTTGGGGTCTCTTGGAGGGATTTTGGGTCTCCTGGAGGGATTTTGGGGTCTCCTGGAGGGATTTTGGGGTCTCTTGGAGGGATTTTGGGGTCTTTTTGATGGATTTTGGTTTCTCTTGGAGGGATTTTGGGGCCTCTTGGAGGGATTTATGAATTCCTGGGTGGATTTTGGGGCCTCTTGGAGGGATTTTGGGGTCTTTTTGAGGGATTTTGGGGTCTCCTGGACGCATTTTGGGGCCTCTCGGCAGGATTTACCAACTCCTGCCTGCATTTCGGGGCTCTTCCGAGGCCCTTTAGGATCTCGCGGACCCCTTTTAGGATCCCCTACCCCTCCTTGAAGACCCTCGCCCTTCCCCTCACCCCAAAAAAAAAACCCCAAAACCCCCTTTTTTTTCCCCGCCCCCCCCCAGGTGGAATCCCCCACCCAGATGTCCCTGGAGCTGGTGGCCGAATCCCCGGCGCCCGGCCCCGAATCCCCCCGACCCCGCTGCGTCCGCTCGGGGTGCGACAACGCCCCCGTCCCCAGCTCCGACTGGGACAACGAGTACTGCAGCAGCGAGTGCGTCGTCAAACACTGCCGGTAAGACCCCAAAAAAAAAAAAACCCTAAATCCCCTTTTTTCACCCCAAAACCCCCCTTTGGGTCGTTCACCCTACAAAAAAACCCTATAACCCGCCCCGTTCCGCCCCCCCAGGGACGTCTTCCTGGCCTGGCTGGCCGCCCGCAACGCCAGCGTGGTTTTCGTCAAATAAGGGAGGATTCACCCCAAAAAAAACCCTCCCCCTCCCCCCCCTCAACCCGCGACCCCAAAAGCCGAAGAACCCCTTGGCCGCCTTTCGGGGTAATTTCCGCCCGTTTCGAGCCAAACGGAAAACCTGCGTTTTCTTCCCGTCCGCGCCCCGAAACCCCCAAACCCCGCACCCTAAAAACCCCGGAAGCGATCGAAAAACGGCCGCTCCTCCGCCCCGAATTTATTAAAATTCGCCCCAAAAAGCCCGCCCTAAACTTCTCCTTTTTTTTGTTTTTTCACATGTTTTTGGGTTTCGAGATGATCCCGTCGGGGTAATGCTGCTTGAACTGCGCCACCACATCGGGGTCGAGCAGGTGGATCCCGTCCAGCTGGTTCCCCAAGGTGATCCTGGGGCAAAAAGGGGCGTTTTTGGTTAAAAACCCTAAAAAAGAGTTCAACGGGCACGGGGGGGGGTCCGAAAAATTTATAGGGTCGCTCACCAGTTGGGCTGGACGTTATGGGGTCGCCCGAAAAGCTCGATTTTGCGGGTGCCGGGGGAGAGGCGCTCGATCATCCCGTAGATCTCATCGGGTTTGTGACTGGTGGAGCGGACCTAAAGAGGGGATTCGGGGTTAATTTATAGGATTTTGGGGCTTTTGGGGTTTTTTTTTGGGGCGCGTCGACTCGCCTCGGCCACGATGACGTCGCAGTCCAAGCCCCGGTTGAAGCCTTGGGGGTTTCCTTTCACCCCGACCTGGAGGGGGGAATAAAAAAATCGGGGGGTTTTAGCGGGGTTTTGGGGTGGTTGGGGGCGCCTCGGGGGGATTTGGGGCCGTTTGGGGGGATTTGGGGTCGTTTCGGGGCGGTTCGGCGCCTTTTGAGGGGGATTTGGGGCGTCTCGGGGGGGTTTGGGGCCGTTTTGGGGGGATTTGGGGCCGTTTTGGGGGATTTGGGGCCGTTTTGGGGGATTTGGGGCCGTTTTGGGGGATTTGGGGCCGTTTTGGGGGATTTGGGGCCGTTTTGGGGGGGTTTGGGGCCGTTTTGGGGGGATTTGGGGCCGTTTTGGGGGGATTTGGGGCCGTTTGGGGGGGATTTGGGGCCGTTTGGGGGGGTTTGGGGCCGTTTGGGGGGATTTGGGGTCGGTTCGGGGCGGTTCGGCGCCTTTTGAGGGGGATTTGGGGCGTCTCGAGGGGGTTCGGGGCCGTTTCGGGGGGTTTGGGGCATCTCAAGGGGGTTTGGGGCCGTTTTGGGGGATTTGGGGCCGTTTCAGGGGGTTTGCGGCGTCTCAAAAGGGTTTGGGGCCGTTTTGGGGGGATTTGGGGCCGTTTTGGGGGATTTGGGGCCGTTTTGGGGGATTTGGGGCCGTTTTGGGGGATTTGGGGCCGTTTTGGGGGATTTGGGGCCGTTTTGGGGGGGTTTGGGGCCGTTTTGGGGGGATTTGGGGCCGTTTTGGGGGGATTTGGGGCCGTTTGGGGGGGATTTGGGGCCGTTTGGGGGGGTTTGGGGCCGTTTTGGGGGGATTTGGGGCCGTTTTGGGGGGTTTGGGGCTGTTTCGGGGGGGTTGCGGCGTCTCGAAAGGGTTTGGGGCCGTTTTGGGGGGGGATTTGGGGCCGTTTGGGGGGGTTTGGGGCGCCTCAAGGGGGTTCGGGGCCGTTTCGGGGGGTTTGCGGCGTCTCAAAGGGGTTTGGGGCCGTTTTGGGGGGGTTTGGGGCCGTTTTGGGGGATTTGGGGCCGTTTTGGGGGATTTGGGGCCGTTTTGGGGGATTTGGGGCCGTTTTGGGGGGTTTGGGGCCGTTTTGGGGGGTTTGGGGCTGTTTCGGGGGGTTTGCGGCGTCTCGAAAGGGTTTGGGGCCGTTTTGGGGGGGTTTGGGGCCGTTTTGGGGGGGTTTGGGGCCGTTTTGGGGGGGTTTGGGGCCGTTTTGGGGGATTTGGGGCCGTTTTGGGGGGGTTTGGGGCCGTTTTGGGGGGGTTTGGGGCCGTTTTGGGGGGGTTTGGGGCCGTTTTGGGGGATTTGGGGCTGTTTTGGGGGATTTGGGGCCGTTTCAGGGGGTTTGCGGCGTCTCGAAAGGGTTTGGGGCCGTTTTGGGGGGGTTTGGGGCCGTTTTGGGGGATTTGGGGCCGTTTTGGGGGGGTTTGGGGCCGTTTTGGGGGGGTTTGGGGCCGTTTTGGGGGGGTTTGGGGCCGTTTTGGGGGATTTGGGGCTGTTTTGGGGGATTTGGGGCCATTTCAGGGGGTTTGCGGCGTCTCGAAAGGGTTTGGGGCCGTTTTGGGGGGGTTTGGGGCCGTTTTGGGGGGGTTTGGGGCCGTTTTGGGGGGGTTTGGGGCCGTTTTGGGGGGGTTTGGGGCCGTTTTGGGGGGGTTTGGGGCCGTTTCGGGGGGTTTGCGGCGTCTCAAAAGGGTTTGGGGCCGTTTTGGGGGGATTTGGGGCCGTTTTGGGGGGATTTGGGGTCGTTTCGGGGCGGTTCGGCGCCTTTTGAGGGGGATTTGGGGCGTCTCGAAAGGGTTTGGGGCCGTTTGGGGGGGTTTGGGGCCGTTTTGGGGGGGTTTGGGGCGTCTCGAGGGGGTTCAGGGCTGTTTCGGGGGGTTTGCGGCGTCTCGAAAGGGTTTGGGGCCATTTTGGGGGGGTTTGGGGCCGTTTTGGGGCGGTTTGGCGCCTTTTGAGGGGGATTTGGGGCGTTTCCAGGGGGTTCGGGGCCGTTTTGGGGGGATTTGGGGCCGTTTTGGGGGGATTTGGGGCCGTTTTGGGGGGATTTGGGGCCGTTTTGGGGGGTTTGGGGCCGTTTGGGGGGGATTTGGGGCCGTTTGGGGGCAGTTCGGCGCCTTTTGAGGGGGATTTGGGGCGTCTCGAAGGGGTTTGGGGCCGTTTTGGGGGGATTTGGGGCCGTTTTGGGGGATTTGGGGCCATTTGGGGGGGATTTGGGGTCGTTTCGGGGGATTTGGGGTCGTTTCGGGGCGGTTCGGCGCCTTTTGAGGGGGATTTGGGGCGTCTCGAAGGGGTTTGGGGCCGTTTTGGGGGGATTTGGGGCCGTTTGGGGGGGATTTGGGGCCGTTTTGGGGGGGATTTGGGGCCGTTTCGGGGGGGTTCGGGGCCGTTTTGGGGGATTTGGGGCCGTTTTGGGGGGGGGTTGGGGCGTCTCGAGGAGGTTCAGGGCCGTTTTGGGGGGATTTGGGGCCGTTTCAGGGGGTTTGCGGCGTCTCAAAAGGGTTTGGGGCCGTTTTGGGGGGATTTGGGGCCGTTTTGGGGGGATTTGGGGCGTCTCGGGGGGGTTTGGGGCCGTTTTGGGGGATTTGGGGCCGTTTTGGGGGGTTTGGGGCCGTTTTGGGGGGTTTGGGGCCGTTTTGGGGGGGTTTGGGGCCGTTTTGGGGGGGTTTGGGGCCGTTTTGGGGGGATTTGGGGCCGTTTTGGGGGGATTTGGGGCCGTTTTGGGGGGATTTGGGGCCGTTTTGGGGGGTTTGGGGCTGTTTCGGGGGGGTTGCGGCGTCTCGAAAGGGTTTGGGGCCGTTTTGGGGGGGGATTTGGGGCCGTTTGGGGGGGTTTGGGGCGCCTCAAGGGGGTTCGGGGCCGTTTCGGGGGGTTTGCGGCGTCTCAAAGGGGTTTGGGGCCGTTTTGGGGGGGTTTGGGGCCGTTTTGGGGGGGTTTGGGGCCGTTTTGGGGGATTTGGGGCCGTTTTGGGGGATTTGGGGCCGTTTTGGGGGGTTTGGGGCTGTTTCGGGGGGTTTGCGGCGTCTCGAAAGGGTTTGGGGCCGTTTTGGGGGGGTTTGGGGCCGTTTTGGGGGGGTTTGGGGCCGTTTTGGGGGGGTTTGGGGCCGTTTTGGGGGATTTGGGGCCGTTTTGGGGGGGTTTGGGGCCGTTTTGGGGGGGTTTGGGGCCGTTTTGGGGGGGTTTGGGGCCGTTTTGGGGGATTTGGGGCTGTTTTGGGGGATTTGGGGCCGTTTCAGGGGGTTTGCGGCGTCTCGAAAGGGTTTGGGGCCGTTTTGGGGGGGTTTGGGGCCGTTTTGGGGGATTTGGGGCCGTTTTGGGGGGGTTTGGGGCCGTTTTGGGGGGGTTTGGGGCCGTTTTGGGGGGGTTTGGGGCCGTTTTGGGGGATTTGGGGCTGTTTTGGGGGATTTGGGGCCGTTTCAGGGGGTTTGCGGCGTCTCGAAAGGGTTTGGGGCCGTTTTGGGGGGATTTGGGGCCGTTTTGGGGGGATTTGGGGCATCTCGAAAGGGTTCGGGGCCGTTTTGGGGGGGTTTGGGTCCGTTTTGGGGGGATTTGGGGCATCTCGAAAGGGTTTGGGGCCGTTTTGGGGGGGGTTTGGGGCCGTTTTGGGGGGGGTTTGGGGCCGTTTGGGGGGGGATTTGGGGTCGTTTTGGGGGATTTGGAGTCGTTTTGGGGCGGTTCGGCGCCTTTTGAGGGGGATTTGGGGCGTCTCGAAGGGGTTTGGGGCCGTTTCGGGGGGTTTAGGGCCATCTCGAAAGGGTTTGGGGCCGTTTTGGGGGGATTTGGGGCCGTTTTGGGGGATTTGGGGCCGTTTTGGGGGGGTTTGGGGCGCCTCAAGGGGGTTCGGGGCCGTTTCGGGGGGTTTGGGGCATCTCCAGAGGGTTTGGGGCCGTTTTGGGGGATTTGGGGCCGTTTTGGGGTCATTTAGGGGGATTTCTGGCAGTTTTGGGGTCGTCTCAAAGGGGTTTGGGTCAGTTTTGGCGGGGGTTGGGTCCATTTTGGGGTCTTTTTGGCGTCGATTTTGGGGTCTTTTTGGCGTCGATTTTGGGGTCTTTTTGGCGTCGATTTTGGGGTCTTTTGGTGTCGATTTTGGGGTCTTTTTGGGGTGTTTTGGGGCCATTTTATTTTGGGGGGCCATTTTGGTTCTTTTGGGGCCATTTGGGGGATTTTGGGGTCCATTTTGGGGTATTTCGGGGTCTTCAGAGGCCATTTTCTTTTTCTGGGGTATTTTAGGGCTGTTTTGGCGTTTTGGGGGGTCCATTTTGGGGTATTTTGGGGCCATTTTCGGGTCTTTAGGGGCCACTTTTCCTCCTAGGTTATTTCAGGGCCATTTTGGGGTCCATTTTGGGGTCTTTAGGGGTCCGTTTTGGGGTCTTTAGGGGCCGTTTTGGGGTCTTTAGAGACCATTTTTTTCCCCTAGGTTATTTTGGGTCCATTTTGGGGTCTTTAGGGGCCGTTTTTGGGTCTTTAGGGGCTGTTTTTTTTCCTAGGTTACTTTGGGTCCATTTTGGGGTGTTTGGGGGCCGTTTTGGGGTCTTTAGAGACCACTTTTTTCCCCTAGGTTATTTTGGGGCCGTTTTTGGGTCCATTTTGGGGCCGTTTTTGGGTCCATTTTGGGGCCTTTTATTTTCTTGAGGTCTTTTGGGGCCATTCTGGGGTCTTTTGGGGCCATTTTGGGGTCTTTAGGGCCATTGTTTCTTGAGGTCTTTCAGGGCCGTTTTTGGGTCTTTAGGGGTCCATTTTGGGTCTTTAGGGGCCGTTTTTGGGTCTTTAGGGGCCGTTTTGGGGTCTTTAGGGGCCGTTTTGGGGTCTTTAGGGGCCGTTTTTGGGTCCTTAGAGACCGCTTTTTCCCCCTAGGTTATTTCAGGTCCATTTTGGGGCCATTTTGGGTCCATTTTGGGGCCATTTTGGGTCTGTTTTTGGGTCTTTAGGTGCCGTTTTTGGGTCTTTAGGTGCCGTTTTTGGGTCTTCAGGGGCCTTTTATTTTCTTGAGGTCTTTAGGGGCCATTTTGGGGTCTTTAGGTGCCATTTTGGGGTCTTTAGGGGCCATTTTGGGGTCTTTAGGGGCCATTCTGGGGTCTTTTGGGGCCATTTTGGGGTCTTTAGGGCCATTTTTTCTTGAGGTCTTTCAGGGCCGTTTTTGGGTCTTTAGGGGTCCATTTTGGGTCTTTAGGGGCTGTTTTTGGGTGTTTAGGGGCCGTTTTTGGGTCCTTAGAGACCGCTTTTTCCCCCTAGGTTATTTCAGGTCCATTTTGGGGCCATTTTGGGTCCGTTTTTGGGTCTTTTGGGTCCGCTTTTGGGTCTTTAGGTGCCGTGTTTGGGTCTTTAGGTGCCATTTTTGGGTCTTTAGGTGCCGTTTTTGGGTCTTTAGGGGCCATTTTGGGGTGTTTAGGGCCATTTTTTCTTGGGGTCTTTAGGGGCCGTTTTGGGGTCTTTAGGGGCCATTTTGGGGTCTTTAGGGGCCATTTTGGGGTCTTTAGGGGCCATTTTGGGGTCTTTAGGGGCATTTTTTCTTGAGGTCTTTAGGGGCCGTTTTGGGGTCTTTAGGGGCCGTTTTGGGGTCTTTAGGGGCCGTTTTTTCCCCCTAGGTTATTTCAGGTCCATTTTGGGGCCATTTTGGGTCCGTTTTTGGGTCTTTTGGGTCCATTTTGGGTCTTTACAGGCCGTTTTTGGGCCTTTGGGGCCGTTTTTGGGTCCTTAGAGACCGCTTTTTCCCCCTAAGTTATTTCAGGTCCATTTTGGGTCCGTTTTTGGGTCTTTTGGGTCCGTTTTTGGGTCTTTAGGTGCCGTTTTTGGGTCTTCAGGGGCCTTTTATTTTCTTGGGGTCTTTAGGGGCCATTTTGGGGTCTTTAGGGGCCATTTTGGGGTCTTTAGGGGCATTTTTTCTTGAGGTCTTTAGGGGCCGTTTTTGGGTCTTTAGGGGCCGTTTTTGGGTCTTTAGGGGTCCATTTTGGGTCTTTAGGGGTCTTTTTTGGGTCCTTAGAGACCGCTTTTTCCCCCTAGGTTATTTCAGGTCCATTTTGGGGCCATTTTGGGTCCGTTTTTGGGTCTTTAGGGGCCGTTTTTGGGTCTTTAGGGGCCGTTTTTGGGTCTTTAGGGGCCGTTTTTGGGTCTTTAGGGGCCGTTTTTGGGTCTTTAGGGGCCTTTTATTTTCTTGAGGTCTTTAGGGGCCATTTTGGGGTCTTTAGGGGCCGTTTTGGGGTCTTTAGGGGCCGTTTTGGGGTCTTTAGGGGCCGTTTTGGGGTCTTTAGGGGCCGTTTTTTCCCCCTGGGTTGTTTCGGGGCCGTTTGGGGGGTTTTTGGGGCCGCCTACCAGGCAGTGCTCCTTGCCGTGGTTGAGCCAGTGGCCGGTGCGGCCGGTGCGGATGATGCGCTGCAGCTGGTTGGTCTTCACCCAGATGATCTCGTCCACCCGCTCGTACCTGGGGGTGGGGGGCGGAGCCAAGGAGGGCGTGGTCACCGAGGGGGCGGGGCCTAACGGGGTGTGGCCGCGAGGGGGCGGAGCCACGGGGAGCCCCGATCTACTCACCCCCAGAGGTTGAGGCACTCGCGGCCCAGCTCCATGGCCCTGCGGGGAGGGGGCGGTGAGGGGCCTCCGCGGAGGCCAGCCGTGGAGGTCAACCGTGGAGGACCTCCAGGAGGACCTCCAGGAGGTCCAATCAAGGAGGCCAATCAAGGAGGAGCTCCAGGAGGTCCAAAAATGGAGGCCAACCAAGGAGGAGCTCCAGGAGGCCAACCATGGAGGACCTCCAGGAGGCCCAAACAAGGAGGTCAATCAAGGAGGACCTCCAAGATGACCTCCAGGAGACCAAACCAAGGAGGTCAATCAAGGAGGACCTCCAGGAGGACCTCCAGGAGGCCAAACCAAGGAGGTCAATCAAGGAGGACCTCCAAGATGACCTCCAGGAGGTCCAGTCAAGGAGGTCAATCAAGGAGGACCTCCAAGATGACCTCCAGGAGGTCCAATCAAGGAGGTCACCCATGGAGGATCTCCAAGAGGACCTCCAGGAGGTCCAATCAAGGAGGTCGATCAAGGAGGACCTCCAGGAGGACCTCCAGGAGGTCCAATCAAGGAGGTCAATCAAGGAGGACCTCCGAGATGACCTCCAGGAGGTCCAAATAAGGAGGCCAATCAAGGAGGAGCTCCAGGAGGTCCAGTCAAGGAGGTCAATCAAGGAGGAGCTCCAGGAGGTCCAAAAATGGAGGCCAAACAAGGAGGACCTCCAGGAGGCCAAACCAAGGAGGCCAATCAAGGAGGACCTCCAAGAGGCCCAAAAATGGAGGTCAATCAAGGAGGACCTCCAGGAGGCCCAATCAAGGAGGTCAATCAAGGAGGACCTCCAGGAGGCCCAATCAAGGAGGACCTCCAAGAGGCCATCCAGGAGGCCCCTCCAGTGTGACCTCCTAAAGGACCTCCAGGAGGCCAATCAAGGAGGACCTCCAGGAGGCCAATCAAGGAGGACCTCCAAGATGACCTCCAGGAGACCAAACCAAGGAGGTCAATCAAGGAGGACCTCCAGGAGGACCTCCAGGAGGTGCAAATAAGGAGGCCAATCAAGGAGGACCTCCAGGAGGTCCAATCAAGAAGGTCAATCAAGGAGGAGCTCCAGGAGGACCTCCAGGAGGTGTAAACAAGGAGGCCAATCAAGGAGGTCCTCCAAGAGGCCCAAAAATGGAGGCCAACCAAGGAGGACCTCCAGCAGGCCAACCATAGAGGACCTCCAGGAGGCCCAAACAAGGAGGTCAATCAAGGAGGACCTCCAGGAGGACCTCCAGGAGGCCAAACCAAGGAGGTCAATCAAGGAGGACCTCCAAGATGACCTCCAGGAGGTCCAGTCAAGGAGGTCAATCAAGGAGGACCTCCGAGATGACCTCCAGGAGGTCCAAATAAGGAGGCCAATCAAGGAGGATCTCCAGGAGGACATCCAGGAGGTCCAATCAAGAAGGTCAATCAAGGAGGACCTCCAGGAGGACCTCCAGGAGGTCCAATCCGGGAGGCCAATCAAGGAGGACCTCCAAGAGGCCCAAAAATGGAGGCCAACCAAGGAGGACCTCCAGCAGGCCAACCATAGAGGACCTCCAGGAGGCCCAAACAAGGAGGCCAATCAAGGAGGACCTCCAGGAGGTCCAAATAAGGAGAACAATCAAGGAGGATCTCCAGAAGCACCTCCAGGAGGCCAAACCAAGGAAGTCAATCAAGGAGGACCTCCAAGATGACCTCCAGGAGGTGCAAATAAGGAGGTCAATCAAGGAGGACCTCCAGGAGGCCAAACCAAGGAGGCCAATCAAGGAGGACCTCCAGGAGGCCCAAACAAGGAGGTCAATCAAGGAGGACCTCCAAGATGACCTCCAGGAGGTGCAAATAAGGAGGTCAATCAAGGAGGACCTCCAAGATGACCTCCAGGAGGTCCAAACAAGGAGGTCAATCAAGGAGGACCTCCAGGAGGTCCAAAAATGGAGGCCAACCAAGGAGGACCTCTAGGAGGCCAACCATGGAGGACCTCCAGGAGGCCCAAACAAGGAGGCCAATCAAGGAGGACCTCCAGGAGGCCCAAAAGATAGAGGTCCAACCAAGGAGGACCTCCAGGAGGACCTCCAGGAGGTCCAAACAAGGAGGTCAATCAAGGAGGACCTCCAAGATGACCTCCAGGAGGTCCAAATAAGGAGGCCAATCAAGGAGGACCTCCAGGAGGCCCAAACAAGGAGGTCAATCAAGGAGGACCTCCAAGATGACCTCCAGGAGGTGCAATCAAGGAGGTCAATCAAGGAGGACCTCCAAGATGACCTCCAGGAGGTCCAAATAAGGAGGCCAATCAAGGAGGACCTCCAGGAGGCCCAAACAAGGAGGTCAATCAAGGAGGACCTCCAAGATGACCTCCAGGAGGTGCAATCAAGGAGGTCAATCAAGGAGGACCTCCAGGAGGACCTCCACGAGGTGCAAAAAAGGAGGCCAATCAAGGAGGACCTCCAGGTGGACCTCCAGGAGGTCCAAATAAGGAGGTCAATCAAGGAGGACCTCCAGGAGGCCCAAACACAGAGGCCAATGAAGGAGGAACTCCAGGAGAACCTCCAGGAGGCCAACCATGGAGGACCTCCAGGAGGCCCAATCAAGGAGGTCAATCAAGGAGGACCTCCAAGATGACCTCCGGGAGGCCCATCCAGTGTGACCTCCTAAAGGACCTCCAGGAGGCCAATCAAGGAGGCCAATCAAGGAGGACCTCCAGGAGGCCCAAAAGATAGAGGTCCAAGCAAGGAGGACCTCCAGGAGGTGCAATCAAGGAGGCCAATCAAGGAGGACCTCCAAGATGACCTCCAGGAGGTGCAAATAAGGAGGTCAATCAAGGAGGACCTCCAAGATGACCTCCACGAGGTCCAATCAAGAAGGTCAATCAGGGAGGACCTCCAGGAGGACCTCCAGGAGGTCCAAAGGAGGAGGTCAATCAAGGAGGACCTCCAAGAGGCCCAATCCAGGACGACCTCCAAGAGGTCCAACCAAGGAGGACCTCCAGGAGAACCTCAAGAAGGCCAATCCATGAGGACCTCCAAGAGCTCCAACCAAGGAGGACCTCCAAGAAGAACCTCCAAGAGGTCCAACCAAGGAGGACCTCCAAGAGAACCTCCAAGAACTCCAATCTAGGAGAACCTCCAGGAGCTCCAACCAAGGAGGATCTCCAGGGGAACCTCCAAGAACTCCAATCCAGGAGGACCTCCAAGACCTCCAACCAAGGAGGACCTCCACGGGGGGACCTCCAGGAGGCCCCCTCCCCCCACTCACCGCCCGGTGACCCAGAGGAAGAGGAAGCCCTCGTCCTGGAGGACGGGGATGTTGAGGCGCCGCATCTCGTCGTCGGTCAGCGTGCCGTAGGGCAGCTCCATGTGGATGTCCCACGGCGGGTCGGCCATCACCACCGCGAACTTGCCCAGGATGCTGACGTCCAGGTAGCGGATGTCGCAGCAGATCCACTGCCGGCGGGAGACCGAGACACCGCGGTGAAGGTTGGCCACTGGGGTCGGGCCCGCTTGGGGCGAGGAACGTCCCCATGGAGGGCCAACAGCACCTTAGGTTCTACTTGGGGCGAGGAACGTCCCCGTGGAGGGCCACCAGCACCTTAGATTCTACTTGGGGTGAGGAACGTCCCCATGGAGGGCCACCAGCACCTTAGGTTCTACTTGGGGTGAGGAACATCCCCGTGGAGGGCCACCACCATCTTAGGTTCTACTTGGGGCGAGGAATGTCCCCATGGAGGGCCACCAGCATAATGGTAGATCCAATTTTGGGTGAAGAACACCCTAATGGAGGGCCACCATCATAAGTTCTACTTGGGGTGAGGAACGTCCCCATGGAGGGCCACCAGCATCTTAGGTTCTATGTGGGGCGAGGAACGTCCCCATGGAGGGCCACCAGCACCTTAGGTTCTACGTGGGGCGAGGAACGTCCCCGTGGAGGGCCACCAGCACCTTAGGTTCTACTTGGGGCGAGGAACGTCCCCGTGGAGGGCCACCAGCTCCTTAGGTTCTACTTGGGGTGAAGAACGTCCCCATGGAGGGCCACCATCATAATGGTAGATCCAATTTTGGGTGAAGAACACCCTAATGGAGGTCCACCAGCATGGTAGGATCTACTTGGGGCGAGGAACGTCCCCATGGAGGGCCACCAGCATCTTAGGTTCTATGTGGGGCGAGGAACGTCCCCATGGAGGGCCACCAGCACCTTAGGTTCTACTTGGGGTGAGGAACGTCCCCATGGGGGGCCACCACCATCATAGCTCCTACTTTTGGGGTGAAGAACATCCCCATGGAGGTCCACCACCACCATAGCTCCAACTTGGGATGAAGAACATCCCCATGGAGGTCCACCACCACCACCATAGCTCCTGATTAGGATGAAGAACATCCCGATGGAGGTCCACCACCATCCTAACTCCTACTTTTGGGGTGAAGAACATCCCCATGGAGGTCCACCACCATCCTAACTGCTATTTAGGATGACGATACATCCCGATGGAGGTCCACCACCATCATAGCTCCAACTTGGGATGAAGATACATCCCGATGGAGATCCACCACCATCATAGCTCCTACTTTTGGGGTGAAGAACATCCCGATGGAGGTCCACCACCACCATAGCTCCAACTTAGGATGAAGATACATCCCGATGGAGGTCCACCACCATCTTAGGTTCTACTTGTGGGGATGAAGAACATCCCGATGGAGGTCCACCATCATCCTAACTGCTATTTAGGATGAAGAACATCCTGATGGAGGTCCACCAACCCCCCCATGGTCTCTCCTACCTGGGGCGGGAAGAGTCGGTCAGCGCCGGCGTCGGGCTGGGGCCGGGCGAGCTCCTGGCCGTGGTCGCGGCCCGGCGGCGCGGTGGCCTCGCCGGCGGCCTCGGCGCAGGCGTCGATCTCGTAGTGGACGTACTTGCAGGTGTCCATGTGGAAGCAGGTGTTGAGGAAGGAGCAGTCCCCCAGGGACTCGTCCGTGTGCTTGTTGATGATCCTCCTGGTGGGGTGGGCCACCAGAAGATGACACCCCAAGACGGACGTTTCGGGGCGAAAAGCGACGATTTTGGGGGTTTTGGGGGGTTTTCTCTCACCGGAAGTGGAGCTTGCGGCACGGGCGCTCGGCGCCGGTGGCCTTGACGCACTCCTCCTTGGTGCCGTGGTCGCAGAACTCCTGCACCTGCGCCCGGCCCCGCGAGCGGAACTTCTCCACGATGGACTGCTCCTTGGCCGTGGTGGTGTTGAGGAGCTCCAGGATCTCCTGGCTCACCTGCAAGGGGACAAGAGGCGCCCTGGTGGCATCTCGAGGAGCCTTGGTGGCATCTCGAGGAGCCTTGGTGGCATCTCAAGGCGCCTTGGTGGCATCTCGAGGCGCCTTGGTGGCATCTCGAGGCACCTTGGTGGCATCTCGAGGCGCCCTGGTGGCATCTCCAGGCGCCTCGGTGGCATCTCGAGGGGCTTCTGGGGACGTGGAGGGGTTCCTCCAGGTTTTTTGGGGTCAGCGCGGCTCGGTGGGACCAGGAGGACCTCAAACCTTTGGGGACGCGAAGACGTTCCTCCAGATTTTGGGGGGAAACCATCTCGAGAACCTCAAGCCTTGTAGAGACGTGATGTCCCTCAAGACTTTTGGGGTGAACCCAACTCTTCCTTCGACTTTTTCTTGGTAGAACCCGTAAGAACCTCAACCTTTTAGGTGCCACCAAGATGTCCCTCAAGACTTTTGGGTTGAACCCAACTCTTCCTTCGACGTTTTCATGGTAGAACCTCAAGAACCTCAACCTTTTAGATGCCACCAAGATGTTCCTCAACCCTTTTAGGTTGAACCCAACTCTTCCTTCGATGTTTTCATGGTAGAACCTGAAGAACCTCAACCTTTTAGGTACCACCAAGACGTTCCTCAAGACTTTTGGGTTGAATTGAACTCTTCCTTCAACTTTTTCCTGGTAGAACCTCAAAAATCTCAACCTTTTAGGTGCCACCAAGACGTCCCTCAACCCTTTTAGGTTGAACCCAGCTCTTCCTTCGATGTTTTCATGTTAGAACCTCAAGAACCTCAACCTTTTAGGTGCCACCAAGACGTCCCTCAACCCTTTTAGGTTGAACTCAACTCTTTCTTCAACTTTTACTTGGTAGAATCTCAAGAACCTCAACCTTTTAGGTGCCACCAAGACGTCCCTCAACCCTTTTAGGTTGAACCCAACTCTTCCTTCAGCTTTTTCTTGGTAGAACCCGTAAGAACCTCAACCTTTTAGGTGCCACCAAGACGTCCCTCAAGACTTTTGGGTTGAACCCAACTCTTCCTTCGATGTTTTCATGGTAGAACCTCAAGAACCTCAACCTTGTAGGTGCCACCAAGACGTCCCTCAAGACCTTTGGGTTGAACCCAACTCTTTCTTGTGGTTCTACCAAGAAATGTTGAAGAACCTCAACCTTTTAGGTGCCACCAAGACGTCCCTCAACCCTTTTAGGTTGAACCCAACTCTTCCTTCAGCTTTTTCTTGGTAGAACCCGTAAGAACCTCAACCTTTTAGGTGCCACCAAGACGTCCCTCAAGACTTTTGGGTTGAACCCAACCTTTCCTTTGACTTTTTCACGGTAGAAGCTCAACCTTTAGATGCCACCAAGCCATCTTAGGTGCCACCAAGCCACGCCTCAACACTTTTTGGGGTTGATGGCCCCCGCTTCCGTCCTCCCCCACCTTCTTGCTCTGCTGCTCCTTGGTGGACTGCTGGCTGAGCAAGCTCTCGATCTCCAGGTCCACGTCAGACGCCTGCTTCCGCGACTTCTTCGCCGCCTCCTTCCCGGCGTCGGCGCCCGTCCCCGGGCCGCCGCCGGCGCCGCCGCCGGCACCGCCGCTGCCGGGCTCGTGCTCCGCCCGCCGTTTCCTGCCGGGGCCGTCGGCGTCGGCGTCGCCGTGCCGCTCGGCGCCGGTCATGGCGGCCAGCTTGGAGTGGTCGGCGTAGGTGACCAGGGTGGGCCCTTCGGCCAGAAGCCCCCGGCGCACCTCGATCAGCTCCTGCGCCGCGAACTTCTGCAGGAGGCTCTCCACCGTGCGCGGGGCGGCCGGCGCGTCGGGCTGGAAAGGGGGGGGGGGGGGGAAACGGGGAGTTTTGGGGGAAATTTGGGGGGTTTTGGGGCTTTTGGGGGATTTTGGGGGGATTTTTGGTTTTTTTGGAGGGGATTTTGGGGCTTTGTTTGGGGGTTTTGGGGCTTGTTTGAGGGATTTGGGGGATTTTGGAAGACATTTGTGGCTACCGTGCGCGGGGCGGCTGGCGCGTCAGGCTAAAGGGGGGGGGAAACAGGGAGTTTTGGGGGAAATTTGGGGGGTTTGGGGGTTTTTGGGGGGATTTTGTTGTATTTTGGGTGGGATTTCGGTTACTTTGTGGCCCCGAAATATATTTTGGGAGGGATTTCGACTATTTTGGCAACCCCTCGGTGTATTTTGAGTGAGATTTTGATTATTTAGGGTTATCTGCGGTACGTTTTGGGTGGGATTTTGGCGATTTTGGGTCCCTTTGGTGTATTTTGGGTGGGATTTCAGCTATTTTGGGTGGGATTTCGGCTACTTTGGGTCCGTTTGGTGCATTTTGGGTGGGATTTCTGCCATTTTGGGTGGGATTTTGGCTACTTTGGGTCCCTCTGGTGCATTTTGGGTAGGATTTCTGCCATTTTGGGTGGGATTTCTGCCATTTTGGGTGGGATTTTGGCTATTTTGTGTCCCTTTGATGCATTTTGGGTGGGATTTCTGCCATTTTGGGTGGGATTTTGGCTACTTTGGGTCCATTTGGTGCATTTTGGGTGGGATTTCTGCCATTTTGGGTGGGATTTTGGCTACTTTGGGTCCATTTGGTGCATTTTGGGTGGGATTTCTGCCATTTTGGGTGGGATTTTGGCTACTTTGGGTCCCTCTGGTGCATTTTGGGTGGGATTTCTGCCATTTTGGGTGGGATTTCTGCCATTTTGGGTGGGATTTTGGCTATTTTGTGTCCCTTTGATGCATTTTGGGTGGGATTTTGGCTATTTTGGGTGGGATTTCTGCCATTTTGGGTGGGATTTTGGCTATTTTGGGTCCCTTTGGTGCATTTTGGGTGGGATTTCTGCCATTTTAGGTGGGATTTCAGCTACTTTGGGTCCCTTTGGTGCATTTTGGCTGGGATTTCTGCCATTTTGGGTGGGATTTCGGCTACTTTGGGTCCCTCTGGTGCATTTTGGCTGGGATTTCGGCTACACTGGGTCCCTCTGGTGCATTTTGGGTGGGATTTCTGCCATTTTGGGTGGGATTTCGGCTACTTTGGGTCCCTTTGGTGCATTTTGGGTGGGATTTCTGCCATTTTGGGTCCCTTTGGTGCATTTTGGGTGGGATTTCTGCCAATTTGGGTGGGATTTCTGCCATTTTGGGTGGGATTTTGGCTATTTCGTGTCTCTTTGGTGCATTTTGGGTGGGATTTTGGCTAATTTGGGTGGGATTTCAGCTATTTTGGGTTCCTTTGGTGCATTTTAGCTGGGATTTCTGCCATTTTGGGTGGGATTTCGGCCATTTGGGGTCCCTTTGGTGCATTTTGGGTGGGATTTCTGCCATTTTGGGTGAGATTTCGGCTACTTTGGGTCCATCTGGTGCATTTTGGCTGGGATTTCTGCCCTTTCGGTCCCCCCCAGCTCTATTTCGGGTGGGATTTCTGCCATTTTGGGTGGGATTTCTGCCATTTTGGGTCCCTTCGGTGCATTTTGGCAGGGATTTCTCCCCTTTCGGTCCCCCCCAGCTCTATTTCGGGTGGGATTTCGGCCCTTTCAGCCCCGCCCCGCCCTATCATTGATATTTTCGGGTCACTCACGGCGGCGATGGCTCGGCAGATGGCGGCGGCGTCGGTGGGCAGCGGCAGCGCCAGGTCGGCGAGGTGCAGCAGCAGGCGCCGCTCCAGCGCCGGGTCGGGGGCCAGGTCCTCCCCCCCCCCGGGGGGGCTGCTGCCCCCCCCGACCCCCGACCCCCCGCCGTCCCCCAAAATCCCCCCGCCCCCCCCCGGGACCTGAGGGGGGTGGGGGGGCCGGGCTGGAGGTGCGGGGAGGGGGGGGGGAGGGAGGGGGCGGCATGGCGGGGGTCTGCTGCTGGGGGGAGGGGGGGTAAATGGGGGTGAATCCCGCTGAAACCCCCCAAAATACCCCCAAATCCCCCTGAATCCCCCTGAACTTTGACCCCTGACCCCCCAAAGCCCCCTGAACTTTGACCCCTGACCCCCAAACCCCCCAAACCCCCCTGAACTTTAACCCTTGACCCCCCAACCCCCCAAATCCCCTCCCAACCCCCCTGAATCCCCCCCAAACCCCCCTGAACTCTGACCTTTGACACCCCAAACCCCCCTGAACTTTAACCCCTGACCCCCCAATCCCCCCCGAACCCCCCTTAACTCCCCAAACCCCCCCCAAATTTCCCAGAACCCCCCGAAATCCTCCTGAACTTTGACCCCCTCACCCCCAACCCCCCCCGACCCTTAACCCCTGACGCCCCCAAACCCCCCAAATCCCCTTGGACCCCCCCCCAAACCCCCCCTGAACTTTGACCCTTGACCCCCCCTCCGCCCCCCCCTTCCCCCCCCCGTCCCCCTCACCCAAGGGGTCCTGCTTCCGCCGCCGCTGCAGCCGCTCCCGCAGCGAGTCGAGCTGCTTCTTGTGGGCCTGGATGGAGCTCCAAGTGTCCGACATCGCCTCCCCCGGAGCCCCCCCGGGCCTCTCCGCCCGTCCCCGGCCTCCCCGAGCCCCTTCCCGGCCTCCCCGAACCCGCCCCGGCCCCGCGGCCCCCCCCCGGAAGGCCCGGAAGCCGCGCCCGCCATCTTGGAACCGGGCGTTGCCGTAGCAACCGCCGCCATTTTTCCCCCTCCCCGTTCCGATTCCCCGCCGCTCCGCTGCCATGGCAACGGGCGCCATGTTGGTTACTGGCAGCGGGCGCCATGGCAACGCCCGCCATTTTGGTCCTTCCCCGGTCCCGCCCCGCCCCGCTGCCATGGCAACGCCCGCCGCCGCGCGCCGCGATTGGCTCCTCCCCCCTCCCCGCCCGCCGCCATCTTGGAGACGGGCAACGTCGCGCCTGCCGCCATCTTGGCTGAGGGCAACCGCCGCCATCTTGTGAGGGAGCGGCGCCCCCCTGAGGGGGAAGGGGGACAAGATGGCGGCGGCCGCCCCCCCCACCCCCAAAACCGCCCTTTTTCGCCCCAAAAAGAACACTTTTTAACCCCCAAACCCACTTGTTAACCCCAGAAAAGGCTTTTTAAGCCCAAAATTAAAAGCGGGAGGCGGCGATAGAGTCAGGAAACGGCTTTAATAGGGCCCCAAGCCCTCGCTCTATGCTATCGGGTGGGGGGGATTTTGGGGTGGAAAAGGGGGATTTTGGGGTGCGGGGGGGGGGGTTGGGGTGGAAAAGGAAGATTTTGGGGTGCGGGGGGGGGGTGCAGCCCCCTCCCCCCCCCGCACTCCATGTGTTTAATTAGCGTTAATTAGGTCGCGGCGTCCTCGTCCTGGGGGGCTCCTGTGGGAGGTTGGGGGGGGGGGGGGGGGTGAAGACCCCAAAATTTGGGGGGGGTGCCCCCAAAATATCACCCCAAAATCCCCCCCAAATAACATTTGGACACCCCCAAATCCTCCCGAATTCCCCAATTCCCCCCTCAGAAACCCAAATAAACCCCAAAATCCCCCCGGATGCCCCCCCAGACACCCCGAAAACCCCATTTGGGGAACCCCAAATCCCCCCCCCCCCAAAAAAAATACCACCCCAAAATCCCCCAAATCCCCTCAGACACCCCAAAACCCCACCTGGGACACCCGAAATCCCCCAAATTCCCCCAAAACCCCATCTGGGTCACCCCAAATCCCCCAATTCCCCCCCAAAATGCCCCCCCAGACACCCCAAAAACCCTTCTTGGACACCCCTAATCCCCCAAATCCTTCCCCAAACCCCCCAGACACCCCCAAAACCCCATCTGGGGCACCCCAAATCCTCCAAAATCCCCCCAAATCCCATCTGGGACACCCCAAATCCCCCAAATTCCCCCAAAATCCCACCTGGGGCACCCCAAGTCCCCCAAACCCTCCCAGACACCCCAAAATCCAATCTAGGACACCCCAAATCCCCCAATTCCCCCCCAAAATGCCCCCCAGACACCCCAAAAACCCTTCTTGGACACCCCAAATCCCCCCAAAACTCCCCCCAAATCCCCCCAGACACCCCAAAACCCCACCTGGGGCACCCCAAATCCTCCAAAATCCCCCAAAATCCCACCTGGGGCACCCCAAATCCCCCAATTCCCCCCAAAATCCCCCCCTGGACACCCCAAAACCCCATCTGGGACACCCCAAATCCCCCCAAATCCCCCCAGACACCCCAAAAACCCTTCTTGGACACCCCAAATCCCCCCAAAACTCCCCCCAAATCCCCCCAGACACCCCAAAACCCCACCTGGGGCACCCCAAATCCTCCAAAATCCCCCCAAGTCCCACCTGGGGCACCCCAAATCCCCCAAATCCTCCCAGACACCCCAAAATCCAATCTAGGACACCTCAAATCTCCCAAATCCCCCCCAAAATCCCATCTGGGACACCCCAAATCCCGCAATTCCCCCCAAAATCCCCCCAGACACCCCAAAAACCCTTCTTGGACACCCCAAATCCCCCGAATCCTCCCCCAGATCCCCCCAGACACCCCCAAAACCCCATCTGGGGCACCCCAAATCCTCCAAAATCCCCCCAAATCCCACCTGGGGCACCCCAAATCCCCCAAATTCCCCCCAAATCCCATCTGGGGCACCCCAAATCCCCCAAATTCCCCCCCAAAATCCCATCTGGGGCACCCCAAATCCCCCAAATTCCCCCCAAATCCCATCTGGGGCACCCCAAATCCCCCCCCCCAACCCCCTCAAGACCCCAAATTCCCCCCAAATCCCCCCAAATCTTTGGGGTGCGGGGCCTTACCTGCCGGCGCCCCTACTCCTCCCCCTTCCCCTGCTTTTGGGGGGGCCCCTCGGGGTCCTCCGGGACCCCCCCGGGCTCTTGGGGGCCCTCAGGGGTCCCCGGGGGGGTCTCGGGGGGTCCCCGGGGGGTTTCGGGGGGTCCCCGGGGGAGTTTCGGGCCCCAAAAGCAGACGGGAAAAGGGGGGGTCCCGCTGGGGGGACCCCCCCGGTTCCATCGCTGGGGGGGCTGTGGGGGAAAAGGCGGGGGTCAGCACCCCAAATTTTTGGGGGTGGGGACCCCAAATAGGGCCCTAAAAGGGTTTGGGGAGGGGGCACAAAAATTTGTAGTGGGGGAGCCCGAAAATGATTGAAAAAGGGGGGAAAACCCCAAAAGTTATTGGGGGTGGGGGGGGGGTTGAAGGGGGAAGATCCCAAAAATTTCGGTGGGGAGACCCCAAGAACTTAAATTGGGGGACCCCAAAAAAATTAAATTGGGGAGAATTCCCTAAAAAAAAAAATTAAATAGGGAGAATCCCGCCCAAAAAACTTAAATTGGGGGAAATTGCCCCAAAACTTTACATTTGGAGGCCCCAAAAATATTTAAATGGGGAGGATTCCCCTAAAAAAAACTAAATGGGGGGAAATACCCCAAAAATCTTACGTTGGGAGACCCCAAAAATCCTAAATGGGGAGGAAACGCCCCAAAAACCCTCAAATGGGGGGAAATTGCCCCAAAAAATCTTACATTTGGAGACCCCAAAAACCTTAAATAGGGGAAATCCCCCTAAAAAAACTTAAATGGGGGGAAATTGCCCCAAAAATCTTAAACAGGGAGACCCCCAGAAACTTTAAATGGGAGGAAATCCCCCAAAAATTTATGTTGGGAGACCCCACAAAAATCCTAAATGGGGAGGAAACCCCCAAAAAAAACTCAAATGGGGGGAAATCGCCCCAAAAAACTACATTTGGAGACCCCAAAAACCTAAAACGGGGAGGATCCCCCTAAAAAAAACTTAAATGGGGGGAAATACCCCAAAAATCTTACGTTGGGAGACCCCAAAAATCCTAAATGGGGAGGAAACCCCCAAAAAACCTCAAATGGGGGGAAATCGCCCCAAAAAACGATATTTGGAGACCCCAAAAAACCTAAGACGGGGGAAATCCACCCCAAAATGTTAAATAGGGCAAATAATCCCCCCAAATTTTGGGGGGAGACCCCCAAAAAAGGTGATTTCGGGGGCCCAAAAAACCCTTTCCCCTTACCCGCTTCCTGGCGGCCTCGCAGCCTCCGTCCTCGCGGCCTTCCTCCCGGCCTCCTCCTCCTCCTCCTCCGGCCTCCAATTTGGGGTCCCCCCCGCTTCGGGGTCCCCCCCTTACTTCCTCCTCCTCCTCCTCCTCCTCCTCCTCCTCCTCCTCTTCCTCCTCATGCCGGAGGCCGCCGGCCTCCGAATCCGAATCATCCTCCGAGCCTCCGCCCTCGTCCTCCGAGCCTTCATCCTCCTCCTCCTCCTCCTCCTCCTCCTCCTCCTCCTCTTCGTCATTTTTGCCCCCCCCCCCCAAAATTCGGGCCTCCCTCCCCCCACTTTGGGCCTCCCCCCCCCCATTTCGGGCCTCCCCCCCTCCTCCCTTCAGCCTCCCCTCGCCCTTCGGCCTCCGCCCTCCGCCCCAGAGGCCGCCGGCCTCCTCCAGCCTCTCCCGGCAGAGGGGGCAAGAATTTGGGGGGGGCCCCCCCCGGTGGGCCCCCCCTAAAATCGGCCTCCCGCAGCCTTCGCACCGCCGCCGGCCTCCGTGGTGGAGGCCCCGGCGGGGCGGAGGCCGGGGCCGAGCCAAAGCCCGGCGGCAAACGGGGCACTGGCGGCGGGGGGAGGCCGGGGGGAGGCCCGGGGGGAGGCCCGGGGGGAGGCCGGCCTCCGGGTTCTCCGGGGGGCCGCCACCGCCGGGCCCGGGGCGGCGGGTGAGGAGGAGGAGGTGGGCGGAGGCCGGGTGGGGGGTGGAGGTCATCGGGTGGGGGGTGGAGGACGTCGGTTGGGGGTTGGAGGTCATCAGGTGGGGGTTGGAGGTCATCGGTTGGGTAGTAGAGGCCGGTTGGGTGGTGGAGGACGTCGGTTGGGGGGTGGAGGTCATCAGGTGGGTGGTGGAGGTCATCGGTTGGGGGTTGGAGGTCATCAGATGGGGGTTGGAGGTCATCAGTTGGATGGTAGAGGCCGGTTGGGTGGTGGAGGACGTCGGTTGGGGGTTGGAGGTCATGAGATGGGGGGTGGAGGTCATCGGTTGGGGGTTGGAGGTCATCAGATGGGGGTTGGAGGACGTCAGTTGGGGGTTGGAGGTCATCGGTTGGGGGTTGGAGGTCATCAGATGGGGGTTGGAGGTCATCAGTTGGATGGTAGAGGCCGGTTGGGTGGTGGAGGACGTCGGTTGGGGGTTGGAGGTCATGAGATGGGGGGTGGAGGTCATCAGTTGGGGGTTGGAGGACGTCAGTTGGATGGTAGAGTCCGGTTGGGGTTTGGAGATCGTCAGTTGGGGGTTGGAGGTCATCAATTGATGGTTGGAGGACATCAGTTGGGGGTTGGAGGTCATCAGTTGGGTGGTAGAGGCCGGTTGGGTGTTGGAGGACATCAGCTGGGTGGTGGAGGACATCGGTTGGACGTTGGTGGAGGTCAGGTGGGTGGTGGAGGCCATCAGATGGGCGTTGGAGGTCATCGGTTGGGGGTTGGAGGTCATCGGTTGGGTGGCGGAGGCCGGTTGGGGGGTGGAGGTCGTCGGTTGGGGGGTGGAGGACATCGGCTGGGCGTTGGTGGAGGCAGGTTGGGTGGTGGAGGCCATCAGCTGGGGGTTGGAGGACGTCAGTTGGGTGTCGAAGGGCATCAGTCGGGTGGTGGAGGACATCAGCTGGGCATTGGAGGACATCGGTTGGGCGTTGGGGGTCATCAGTTGGGTGGTGGAGGTCATTGGTTGGGTGATGGAGGCCAGTTGGGGGTTGGAGGACGTCGGTTGGGTGGTGGAGGTCATCGGTTGCGCGTTGGAGGTCGGTTGGGTGGTGGAGGACACCATTTGGGCATTGGAGGGCATCATTTGGGCGTTGGGGGTCATCAGTTGGGTGGTGGAGGTCATCGGTTGGGCGTTGGCCAATGGTTGGGTGCTGGTAGAGAGCATTTGGGTGTTGTTGGCCAACGGTTGGGCGTTGTTGGCCATCAGTTGGGCGTTGTTGGCCATCGGTTGGCCACTGTTGGTCATCAGTGGGCAACTGTTGGTCATCAGTTGGCCATCGTTGGTCATCAGTTGGCCACTGTTGGTCATCGCTTGGGTGTTGGAGGACATCGGTTGGGCGTTGGCCATCAGTTGGCCACTGTTGGCCATCGATTGGACGTTGTTGGCCATCAGTTGGGCGTTGTTGGCCATCGGTTGGCCACTGTTGGCCATCGTTGGGCCACTGCTGGTCATCGTTTGGCCACTGTTGGCCATCGTTGGGCCAGTACTAGCCATCAGTTGAGCGTTGGAGGACATCGGTTGGGCGTTGGCCATCCGTTGACCACAGTTGTCCATCGTTGGGCCACTGTTGGCCATCGGTTGACCACTGCTGGCCATGTTTGGGCCGCTGTTGGCCATCGGTTGGCCACTGTTGGTCATCACTTGGGTGTTGGAGGACATCGGTTGGGCGTTGGCCATCGATTGGACCTTGTTGGCCATTGTTGGGCCACTGTTGGCCATCGGTTGACCGCTGTTGGCCATCGTTGGGCCACTGTTGGCCATCGGTTGACCGCTGTTGGCCATCGGTTGGGCGTTGGCCATCAATTGGACCTTGTTGGCCATCGTTGGGCCACTGTTGGCCATCGGTTGACCGCTGTTGGCCATCGTTGGGCCACTGTTGGTCATCATTGGGCCACTGTTGGCCATCGGTTGACCGCTGTTGGCCATCGTTGGGCCACTGTTGGTCATCATTGGGCCACTGTTGGCCATCGGTTGACCACTGTTGGCCATCGGTTGACTGCTGTTGGCCATTGGTTGGGCGTTGGCCATCGATTGAACCTTGTTGGCCATCGTTGGGCCACTGTTGGCCATCGGTTGACCGCTGTTGGCCATGGTTGGGCCACTGTTGGTCATCATTGGGCCACTGTTGGCCATCGGTTGACCGCTGTTGGCCATTGTCGGGCCACTGTTGGCCATCGTTGGGCCACTGTTGGCCATCGTTGGGCCACTGTTGGCCATCGGTTGACCACTATTGATCATCGATTGGGCGTTGGCCATCAATTGGACCTTGTTGGCCATTGTCGGGCCACTGTTGGCCATCGTTGGGCCACTGTTGGCCATTGGTTGACTGCTGTTGGTCATCGTTGGGCCACTGTTGGCCATCGTTGGGCCACTGTTGGCCATCGGTTGACCACTATTGATCATCGATTGGGCGCTGTTGGCCATCGATTGGGTGCTGTTGGCCACCGCTTGGGCGCTGTTGGCCATCAGTTGGGCGCCGCCGGCCACCACGTGCCCACCGTTGGCCACCAGCTGCCCGCCGTTGGCCACCGCCGCCCCTCTCCCACCCTCCGCCGCCTCGCACCCTCCGCGCCACGTGCCGGCGCCGCCCTCCGGCGCCGCGTCGGGAGGCCGAGGGCCGGCGCCGGCTGCCCGCGACCCGTCGGTGGCCACCTGGGGGTTTTTCTCGCGGTGCCGATGCAGGTGGACCTTGAGGTTGCCGCGGGTGGTGAAGCGGTTGCCGCAGACGCCGCAGCCGTAGGGCCGCTCGCCGGTGTGCGACCGCAGGTGGATCTGGCGCGCGCTCTCGCTGCCGAAACCCTTCCCGCACACCCCGCACCCGTGCTGGGGGACCCCCGAATCCCCCCCCGTAAAATTCGGGGGGCGCCCGGGGACGGGGGGCGCCTCCCCCGGCCCCGTCGGGGCGTCGGGCGCCCGCCCGCCGGCAGCCGGCGCGAGGCGGTAGGGGGCGGCGAAGCAAAGGGCGGCGGCGCGTTGGGTTTTGGGGGGGAAAAAGGGGAAAAAGGCTTTGGCCGAGGGGGCGGCGGGGGGTTTTTTGCGGGGGGGGGTGGCTTTTGGGGGGTCCCGGCGCCCCCAAAAGGAGGAGGTGGCGGCAAATCTCCTCGGTCAGCTGCATCTGGCGGAGCTGGCGCTGCCGCAGCACCCGCAGCTCCTCCAGCAGGAGGGGGATGTCGAGGGTTTGGGGCGGAAAAAGGGGGTTCGGGGGCGCGGGGGGGCGGGGAGGGGGCGGCGGCGGCGGCGGGGGCGGGCAGCGGCGGCGGCGGGGGTCCGGTTCCGGGGGCATCGCCGCGGGGGGTCCCGAGGAGGAGGAGGAGGAGGAGGTGGAGGAAGGCTCCTTGGCGGCGGGGCGGCGCGGGGCCGGGGAGGCTGCGGGGGGGGGAAAGAACCAAATTAGTGGTGTTTTACCCCAAAATAGACGCCCCCCACCCCCGGCACGGCACAAGCGCGGCCCGAGGGGGATTTCCCGACCCCGGAGACGCGAAATCGCTGAGCTTGCGCCCCAAAATGCTGAGGGCGTGCCAAAATTGCTGAGATTTTGCCCCAAATCGGCGATGTTTTGCCCCAAATCGGCGATATTTAACCCAAAATCGCTACTTCACACCTAAAATTGCTGATATTGTGACCAAAATTGCTGATGTTTTTCCCCAAAATTTCTGATTCACACCTAAAATTGCTGATATTGTGCCAAAATTATGATATTGTGCCCAAAATTGCTGATATTGTGCCAAAATTGCTGAGATTTTGCCCCAAATCGGCGATATTTTGCCCCAAATCGTTGATGTTTTGCCCAAAATCGCTAATTCACACCTAAAATTGCTGATATTGTGACCAAAATTGCTGATATTTTCCCCAAAATTGCTGATTCACACCTAAAATTGCTGATATTGTGCCAAAATTATGATATTGTGCCCAAAATTGCTGATATTGTGCCAAAATTGCTGAGATTTTCCCCAAATCGGCGATATTTTGCCCCAAATCGTTGATGTTTTGCCCAAAATCGCTAATTCACACCTAAAATTGCTGATATTGTGACCAAAATTGCTGATGTTTTCCCCAAAATTGCTGATTCACACCTAAAATTGCTGATATTGTGACAAAAATTGCTGATATTTTTCCCAAAATTGCTTATTCACACTTAAAATTGCTGATATTGTGCCCAAAATTGCTGAAATTGTGCTCATAATTACTGATATAGTGCCAAAAATTGCTGGTATTGTGCCCCAAATCGCTGATATTGTGCCCAAAATTGCTGAGATTGTGCCCCAAAATGCTGATGTTGGGTCAAAATTGCTGATATTTTGCCCAAAATCATTGATGTTTTGGCCAAAATCGCTAATTCACACCTAAAATTGCTGATATTGTGCCCAAAATTGTTGGTGTTGTGCCTAAAATCGCTGATATTGTGCCCAAAATTGCTGATTCACACTTAAAATTGCTGATATTGTGCCCAAAATTGCTGAGATTGTGCCCCAAAATGCTGAGGTTGTGCCAAAATTGCTGATATTTTGCCCCAAATCGACGATATTTTGCCCCAAATCGTCGATATTTTGCCCCAAATTGGCGATATTTTGCCCAAAATCGCTACTTCACACCTAAAATTGCTGATATTGTGCCCAAAATTGCTGAGATTGTGCCCAAAATTGCTGGTATTGTGCCCAAAATTGCTGATATTGTGCCCCAAAATGCTGATATTGTGCCAAAATTGCTGATATTTTGCCCAAAATCTTTGATATTTTTCCCAAAATCACTTATTCACACCTAAAATTGCTGATATAGTGCCCAAAATTGCTGAGATTGTGCCCAAAACCCTTGATATTTTTCCCAAAATTGCTGATTCACACCTAAAATTGCTGATATTGTGACAAAAAATGCTGAAATTGTGCTCAAAATTGCTGATATTGTGCCAAAAATTGCTGGTATTGTGCCCAAAATCACTGATATCGTGCCCAAAATTGCTGATTCACACTTAAAATTGCTGAAATTGTGCCCAAAATTGCTGATATTGTGCCCAAAATCACTGATATCGTGCCCAAAATTGCTGATTCACACTTAAAATTGCTGAAATTGTGCCCAAAATTGCTGATATTGTGCCCAAAATTGCTGATTCACACTTAAAATTGCTGATATTGTGCCCAAAATTGCTGAGATTGTGCCAAAAATTGCTGATATTTTCCCCAAAATTGCTGATTCACACCTAAAATTGCCGATATTGTGCCCAAAATTGCTGATATTGTGCCCAAATTCTCTGATATTGCACTCCAAAGTGCTGAAATTGTGCCAAAATTGCTGATATTGTGCCCAAAATTGCTGAGATTGTGCCCCAAAATGCTGATGTTGTGCCAAAATTGCTGATATTTTGCCCAAAATCGTTGATATTTTGCCCAAAATCGCTTATTCACACCTAAAATTGCTGATATTGTGACAAAAAAATTGCTGATATTTTTCCCCAAATTGCTGATTCACACTTAAAATTGCTGATATTGTGCCCAAAATCGCTGATATTGTGCCCAAAATTGCTGATTCACACCTAAAATTGCTGATATTGCACCCAAAACTGATGAAATTCCTCCCAAAATTGCTGATCCAGGCCTAAATTTGCTGATATCGCCCCCAAAATTGCGGATTCACACCCAAAATTGCTGAAATTGCACCCAAAATTCCTGCAATTGGACCCAAAATTCCAGAAATTGCACCCAAAACTGCTGATATCGCGCCCAAAATCGCCGATATCGCGCCCAAAATCGCAGGTTTTGCACCCAAAATTCTCCCCCCTAACCCTAAATTATCTTCAAGGATTTCCTACCCCCAAAATCGCCAAAATTACCCCCAAAATCACCCCCATAAACAATCCCCCCCCGAATCCCCCAAATCCCCGTTATTCACCCCAAAATCCTCTCCCCCTCCCCATAAAGATCTCCCCCGAGAGGCCCCAAAATCCTCATTATTCACCCCAAAATCAACTCACATTCCAAATAGTTCCCCCCCCCAAACCCCTAAATCCCCGGTTTTCACCCCAAAATCTCCTCCCCATAAACAATTTCCTAACAGCAAAACCCCCGAAATCCACGTTATTCACCCCAAAATCAACTCCCCTTCCCCATAAATGATTTCCCCCCTAAAAGCCCCCAAAATCAGCGTTATTCACCCCAAAACATTTCCCCCTTCCAAATAAACCATTCCCCTCCTGCAGAACCCCCAAAATCCACATTTTTCCCCTCAAAATCGATCCCCCCCACCCCAGAGGCCCCCAAATCCCCTTTATTCACCCCAAAATCAATTCCCCGTCCCCGTCAACAGTTTATCACTCTGCAAAACCCCCCAAATCCACATTTTTCACCTCAAAATCGATTCCCTTTCAAAATAAATGATTTTTCCCTTCCCCAGCAGCCCCAAAATCCTCCTTATTCACCCCAAAATTGACTCCCCTTCCCCATAAACAATTTTCCCACCCCAGAGGCCCCAAAATCCCCCTTATCCACCCCAAAATCGATTCCCCCTCCCCGTAGCCAATTTCCCCCCCTCAAAGCCCCCAAAATCCCCGTTATTCACCCCAAAATGAATCCCCCCTCCCACTAAACAACCCCCCCCGTGCAAAACTTCCCCAAAATCCCCATTTTTCACCCCAAAACCCAGCCCCGAGCGGGGGCAGGCCCCTCGTCCGTCACCCACCTCCCGGCTCGGCCATGGCACCCCCCCCCCCCCGAAAAGTGACGTCATGATGACGTCACTGACCGGGGGGGGGGGTCCTGAGGGGGGTTTGGGGGAATTTTAGGGGGATTTGGGGCGGATTTTTGGGGCGGATTTTAGGGGATTTGGGCAGGTTCGGGGGGGGGGGGGGCTTAAGGGGTTTTGGGGGGGGGTCCTGGGGAGTTTTTGGGGCAATTTTTAGGGGTTTTGGGGAGTTTTGGGGGGTTTTAGGGGGATTTGGGGGAGTTTTGGGGGCTTTTATGGGAGATCCTGACAGGATTTTGTTATTTTGGGGAGTTTTGGATGGTTTTAAGAGTTTTTTTGGGGGGGTTCTCTGTGGATTTGGGGGAGTTTTGGGGTCTTTTGGGGGAGATCCTGACAGGATTTTGTTATTTTGGGGAGTTTTGGATGGTTTAAAGAGTTTTTTTGGGGGGTTCTGTGTGGATTTGGGGGAGTTTTGGGGTCTTTTGGGGTGGACCCTGACAGGATTTTGTTATTTTGGGGAGTTTTGGATGGTTTTAAGAGTTTTTTTTGGGGGGTTCTGTGTGGATTTGGGGGAGTTTTGGGGTCTTTTGGGGGAGATCCTGACAGGATTTTGTTATTTTGGGGGGTCTTAAGTCTTTTTTAGGGGGTTCTCTGTGGATTTGGGGGAGTTTTGGGGTCTTTTGAGGTGGATCCTGACAGGATTTTGTTATTTTGGGGAGTTTTGGATGGTTTAAAGAGTTTTTTTGGGGGGTTCTGTGTGGATTTGGGGGAGTTTTGGGGTCTTTTGGGGTGGACCCTGACAGGATTTTGTTATTTTGGGGAGTTTTGGATGGTTTTAAGAGTTTTTTTTGGGGGGTTCTGTGTGGATTTGGGGGAGTTTTGGGGTCTTTTGGGGGAGATCCTGACAGGATTTTGTTATTTTGGGGAGTTTTGGATGGTTTTAAGAGTTTTTTTGGGGGGTTCTCTGTGGATTTGGGGGAGTTTTGGGGTCTTTTATGGGAGATCCTGACAGGATTTTGTTATTTTGGGGAGTTTTGGATGGTTTTAAGAGTTTTTTTGGGGGGTTCTCTGTGGATTTGGGGGAGTTTTGGGGTCTTTTGGGGGAGATCCTGACAGGATTTTGTTATTTTGGGGAGTTTTGGATGGTTTTAAGAGGTTTTTTGGAGGGTTCTGTGTGGATTTGGGGGAGTTTTGGGGTCTTTTATGGGAGATCCTGACAGGATTTTGTTATTTTGGGGAGTTTTGGATGGTTTTAAGAGTTTTTTTGGGGGGGTTCTGTGTGGATTTGGGGGAGTTTTGGGGTCTTTTATGGGAGATCCTGACAGGATTTTGTTATTTTGGGGAGTTTTGGATGGTTTTAAGAGTTTTTTTGGGGGGGTTCTCTGTGGATTTGGGGGAGTTTTGGGGTCTTTTGGGGGAGATCCTGACAGGATTTTGTTATTTTGGGGAGTTTTGGATGGTTTAAAGAGTTTTTTTGGGGGGTTCTGTGTGGATTTGGGGGAGTTTTGGGGTCTTTTGGGGTGGACCCTGACAGGATTTTGTTATTTTGGGGAGTTTTGGATGGTTTTAAGAGTTTTTTTTGGGGGGTTCTGTGTGGATTTGGGGGAGTTTTGGGGTCTTTTGGGGGAGATCCTGACAGGATTTTGTTATTTTGGGGGGTCTTAAGTCTTTTTTAGGGGGTTCTCTGTGGATTTGGGGGAGTTTTGGGGTCTTTTGAGGTGGATCCTGACAGGATTTTGTTATTTTGGGGAGTTTTGGATGGTTTAAAGAGTTTTTTTGGGGGGTTCTGTGTGGATTTGGGGGAGTTTTGGGGTCTTTTGGGGTGGACCCTGACAGGATTTTGTTATTTTGAGGGAGTTTAGGGGGGTCTTCAGGGGTTTGGGGGGGTTCTGTGTGGATTTGGGGGAGTTTTGGGGGGTTTTGGGGTGGATCCTGACAGGATTTTCTTATTTTGGGAGAGTTTTGGGGTCTTTTAGGGGAGATCCTGACAGGATTTTGTTATTTTTTGAGGGTTTTGGAGGATCCTGAAGATATTTTGAGGTGTTCCTAAGTTTTTTTGAGGGGGGTGGGGGGTCCCGATGCTTTCTGACCTCACCCCACAACTTTTTTGGGGCATTTTTACCAACTTTTCCCCCACCCCCACACCCCCTCACCCGTTCGGGGTCCCCAACCCCATTTCCCGACCCCACAACACGCGGGGGACCCCGAAGGACCCCCCCCAACCCCTCCACCCCCCAAAAACCCCCCAAAATCCTCTCAAAACCCCCCAAAAAACACCGCCCCCCCCCCCCCACCCACCGTGTCGGAGCGGCTGAGGCCGGCGCTGCTTGCGGCGAGGCATCGGGGGGGGGGGCCACAAGGCCGGGGGGGGGCCACCCCGCTGTCCCCAACCCCGGCCCCTCCGGGACACGCCCCCCCCTTTTTTTTTTTCCCTTAAAATTCCTTTATTTGCCCTTTTTCCCTCAGCTTTTGTCCCTTTTAACCCTTTCCTTCCCTTCTCCTCCCCCCCCCCCCCCGCAGTCCCCAATGGACTCGGCCGCCCCCGGGGCGGTTGCTAAGGGAAACGGCGCCGTTGCTATGGGAACGGCGCCGTCGCTAGGGGAGGACGGCGTTGTTGCTAGGGGGCGGTGCGCTGTTGCTAGGGGGCGGTGCGGCGTTGCTAGGGGCGGTGCGCTGTTGCTAGGGGCGGTGCGCCGTTGCCAGGGGGCGTCGCGTCGTTGCTAGGGGGAGGGACGCGGTTGCTAGGGGTGGGACGCGGTTGCTAGGGGAAACGGCACGCCTCCAGGCCGCGCCCCCTGCGAGTGCGGCGGGGCCAATCAGAGCGCGTTGCTAGGTAGATTAAGGGCTTCGGGATGCCCCCCCTATGCAAACGCTACGGTGGCTCAGAGTGGACAAAAGACCTCGGAGTGCGTTCGCTGCGGGTTGGGCTTGTGTTGCTTCCCAGTATGGCCCAGTATGACCCAGTATGGCCCAGTAAAGCTTCTGCGGCTGCTAATAGGGTAATGTTACCTCCCAGTATAGCCCAGTATGGCCCCAGTAAGCCTCCTGCCGCTGGTTATGGGGTATGGATGCCTCCCAGTATAGCCCAGTATGGCCCAGTATATCCCAGTATGCCCCAGTATGGCCCAGTAAAGCTTCTGCGGCTGGTTATAGGGTAATGTTGCCTCCCAGTATAGCCCAGTATGGCCCCAGTAAGCCTCCTGCCGCTGGTTATGGGGTATGGCTGCCTCCCAGTATAGCCCAGTATGGCCCAGTATATCCCAGTATGGCCCAGTAAAGCTTCTGCGGCTGGTTATAAGGTAATGTTGCCTCCCAGTATAGCCCAGTATGGCCCCAGTAAGCCTCCTGCCGCTGGTTATGGAGTATGGATGCCTCCCAGTATAGCCCAGTATGGCCCAGTATATCCCACTATGCCCCAGCAAGGCTCGTGCAGCTGGTTATGGGGTACAGATGCCTCCCAGTATGGCCCAGTATAGCCCAGCGTGGCCCAGTAAGCCTCCTGCAGCAGTGTAGGGGGTGTTTGCGGTCTCCCAGTATGTCCCCGTATATCCCAGTATGGCCCAGAATATCCCAGTGTGGCCCAGTATATCCCAGTTTGGCCCAGTAAGCCTCCTGCAGTGGGTTATGGGGTACAGATGCTTCCCAGTATGGCCCAGTAAGCCTCCAGCAGCAGAGTAGGGGGTGTTTGGGGTCTCCCAGTATGGCCCAGTATGGCCCAGTATGGCCCAGTATGGCCCAGTACATCCCAGTGTGGCCCAGTAAGCCTCCTGCAGCTGGTTATGGGGTACAGATGCCTCCCAGTATGGCCCAGTACGGCCCAGTAAGCCTCCTGCAGCAGTGTAGGGGGTGTTTGGTGTCCCCCAGTATATCCCAGTACGTCCCAGTATGCCCCAGTAAGCCCACAGCAGCAGGGTATGGGGTGTTTGGGTTCTCTCAGTATGTCCCAGTACGTCCCAGTATGAACCAGTAAGCCTCCTGCAGCAGTGTAGGGGGTGTTTGGTGTCCCCCAGTATGTCCCAGTATGCCCCAGTAAGCCTCCAGCAGCAGGGTATGGGGTGTTTGGGGTCTCCCAGTATGTCCCAGTACGTCCCAGTATGCCCCAGTAAGCCTCTAGCAGCAGGGTATGGGGTGTTTGTGGTCTCCCAGTATGTCCCAGTACGTCCCAGTATGAACCAGTCCACCCCACAACTCCCCTGGGCTTCACTTGCCAGTGGCGCGAAAAAAGAGCCCGAAATGGTCAAATTCCTATTTTTAACCTTATTTTTTTCCCCCTATTTTTAACCTTTATTGTTGTTTACGAGTTTCTCCTCCCCCCCTCGGGGGCCGTGTTTTGGGCTAAAACGGGGTGTTTTTGGTCAAAAGCAGCTGCCCCAGGCAAATGAGGCCTTTTGGGGAAAAAAACAGGCGGTTTGGGTTAAAAACAGCGCTGAAAATCCCGGCTTTGTTTTTCTCCGAATTTTATGTTTTGGTTATTTTCAATGAAATTTTAGATATTTTACCGAATTTGGTAAAATGTTGGGTAGCTAATATAACAGAAATATAAAATAATCGAATAGAATTAATAATATAATTATTAACAGAATTAATAATATAATTATTAATAGAATCATTATTAATAATAATTAATAAATATATAAATAATAATTAATAAATATATAAAAGAATAATTTATAAATGTAAATACAATTTTATTTAAAAATATAAATAAAAAGTAATAAAAATATAATAATAAAGAAGAGCTTTTTCTGTGAAATAAGAGCAAAAACATTTATTTATTAAAATATTAAAAATAATTTTAATAAAAAGTATTTGTAAAATGTAACAAGAAGATGAAATTATTATGAAATTATAAAAAATTATGAAATTATAAAAAATATTTAAAGGTATTTCTGATAATATAATCAAAATTGTTACAAATATAATGTTTTATCCTCCGCTAGGATGATAAAAAAATAATAATTATAATGAAATTAATAATAAAATAATTCGAGCAAAATCAAGAAAACGGCAGCTTTTGGGGTAAAAATTTCTAAGAATTGGTGCATTTCTAATAAAATGAGCAATAAAAAAATGAGCATTTCTAATAAAATGAGCAATAAATAATATATAATAACATAATTAATTCTATTATTTTTAATCAAATTCATTATTTTAATGAATTATATTATTATTTATATTTTATTATTTGATATTATTATTTAAAATAGAATAAATTATAAACATTATATCATAGTATATAATAAATAATTTATAAAATATATATGATAGATACATATTAAATGTATAATGCTAAAAATAAAAATTAATGTAAATATAAATATATTCATATTAATAAATATAAAGATTTATTTATACTAAAAATCATAATAAATAGCACCTACTTCTAATAATAGTGGTCATGTATTTCTAATAAAATAATGATAATATTAATCAAAATCAAGATAATAGCAAAAAGTTCGTGTTTCTTTAAAAAAACAATAAAGAAAAAATGTAGATAATTAAATAAGAAAAAAAATAATAATACAATTAAAAAATCCGTGTTTCCAATAAAATTTTATTTTTTTATTCAAATTTTCAATTTGAATTTCAATTTTCAATTTTCAATTTTCAATTTTCAATTCAATTTTATTTTTTTATTCAAAAATATTTTTCATAAAATAGGAATTCAATAAAATAAGAATTCTAAGACATCCCTTATTTCCGCTGAAATTATTAATGAGGAAATACATTAATAAAATTAATAAATTTTATTAATAAATTAAAAATTAAAAAATAAAAAATAAAAAATAATAAAATAAAATAATAATACTACTAATAATAAATTAATAAATTAAAAACTATGATAGCACCAATTTCTGCTAAAATACGGATTAAATTTTTCTAATATTTCTAATAATAATAAATCTAATAAAATAGAAATGATATTTCTAATATTGTCATTCTATTTCTAATATTTCATTAACAATAATAATTAATAATTAATAATAACAATGGGATTCTTTCTAATATAATAAAGGCAATGATTTCTTAAAAATAATAAATTAATAAGCGATATTTCTAATAGTTTTAAAGTAGCGAGTATTTCTTGAAATTAATAACAAAAGAGGTGTTTCTAATAATAATATTAAAACGTGTATTTCTTAAAAGCAATATAAAAACACGTATTTCTAATAATGACAATTTTTAAATAGTCATTTCTTCAGTAATAATAATAATTTCTAATAATAATTTTAAGGTAGCAAGTATTTCATACGGAATAACAATAAAATACATAAATAAAAATAAATATTTTGTAAGACATCGGCAATTCTGAGATAAAATAATAAAAATAAATTTGAATAAAATAATACAATTAAATTCGAATAAAACAATAAAAATAAACCCAAATAAAAAAAATTAAATTGATTTTAATTGATTAAAAAATCAAATAAAAAATAATAATTAAAAAAATAATAATTAAAAAAATAATTAATAATAAATAAAAAATAATAAATAAAAAATAATAAAAATATAATAAAAAATAAATAAAAAATAATAAATAATAAATAATAAATAATAATAAAAAATAATTAAAAAATAATAATAAAAAATAATAATTGAAATAAAATAATAAAAATACCGCTTTTTAAGCAAAATTAGCCAAACCCAGAAGAATCTGGGCCCCGAGGTGAGTTTTTGAGCTCGTCGCCTCCTTCTGAGGCCCGCCCGCGCCGCGGCCCCATTTTTCTGTCATTTCACCCCAATTTGGGGTTTCCCCACCGCGCAGGTGCCCGGCCCGAAAATAGCAAGAATCGAAGCCGAAAGACCCAAAAATGCCTTTTTTTTTTTGCACATTTCTTACTTTTGTGCCAGCTGGGTGCTTAGAAATAAATCCATTCCCCCCCCGAAAGTTGCGATTTTCGTTAAATTTCTATTTTTTTTTTTTCCCAGGCACCTGCTAATTACGTTTTTCCCAACTTGCCCCGGAATTTGGGGTAATTACTCGATATTCGGTAAATTCGGAGCTTATCATTTCCGATACTTTCCTGCCCACCTAAATTCCAGGATTTTGGTTAAAAATAGGATTTAATTAAATCCTTTTTAATTTTAATTAAATCCTTTTTAATTTTAATTAAATCCTTTTTAATTAAATTAGTTGTAATTAAAAGTAGTTGTAATTAATCATAATTAAATGGAAATCTAAATGCTGATGTAATTAAATAAAATTAAATATATTTATCAGTATTTTTATCATAAGACATATTTGTAATAAAATATATTTTTAATCAAATATATTTATACTCGAATATATTCTTAATTAAGCTCCTTAATAGGCAAAGCTATTATAAATTTGATTAATAAGTAGATTTGTAATTATTTTATAATTATATATTAATTTATTATATATTTATAGTCATAAATATATATTATATTTATAATTTATTATATATTATATATAATTAATTATATAATAATTAATAATATAATAATCAATTAAGTATAAAATTATTAATTAATTATAAAATAATAATTAATAATAATAATTATATATAATTATATATTATATACTATAATAATACTATACAATATATATAGTATATATTGAATATCTATAATTTATAAAAATATAATCATTTAAAAATATTTAAAAGCTAACAATTTATTAATTATAAAAGCTAATTTATTTAAATATGTCATAATTCAATATATAGATTATTTATGTTTCATTTATATATTTATAACTTAATGTACCTCTAATTAAAATCATTTATACTTAAGCGCTCCTATATTTCAATTAATTTATCATTATTGCAGATTTAATTAACTATAATTAAGTGTTTTTATAGTTTAACACATATATAAATTAACGTTTTTAATTGTTGATAATTCCATGTATTGCTAATTAAGTGTAGGTATAATCAAACCCTTTTAATTAAACACATCGATTAATTTTTATAATTACACATCATTAATTATATATTTAATTATATATTTAGTTATATATTTATATATAATATCTTATATATTATATATATTTAATTATATATATTAATCATGTTCAACTATATTTATATTTGATTGTGATTTTTAATTATGTTTTTAATTAACCGTGTTTAAAATTAAATCCTTCTGGCTGCCAAGTCAACCCTGACACGCACCTGCTGTGCCGGAGGCGGGGCGGGGGGGGGGGGGGGGGCTCATTTGCATATGCAAACGAGGATGCCCCGCACTGCACGCAAACGAGGGGGGCGGGGCTTGAGTGTATGCAAATGAGGGGAGCTTTGAAGGGTTATGGTGGACCCACGGCGGGCCCATAGAGTCCTCCAGCCCCATAGCGGTGCCCATAGGGTCCTCCTGCCCCATAGCGATGACCATGGGGTCCTCCAGCCCCATAGCGGTGGCCATAGGGTCCCCCAGCCCCATAGCGGTGTCCGTGGTGTCCACCAACCCCATAGTGATCCTCCATGGAGGCCTTCAGCCCCATAGCAGCGCTCATGGTGTCCACCAACCCCATAGAAGTCCTCCAAGGAGTCCTCCAGCCCCATAGCAGTGACCACGGGGTCCCCCAGCCCCATAGCGGTGCCCGTAAGGTCCTCCAGCCCCATAGCGGAGATACGGGAGGAGGAGGGACGTCCTCAAAGTCCCAGGGGAACCAACGACGGTCGGTGCGGCCTGCTGTAGGCCTCTGCCTTCACCTCACCCCGTCCAATACCCGTGACCTTCGAGTCCCTTCTCGGGCAGGCCAGGGGCTCCCTGACCTGGGAGCCCAAATTCCCTTCACTGAGCCCAAATTCCCTTCGTTAAACCCAAACTCCCTTCATTAAACCCAAATTCCCTTCACTGAAACCTAAATTCCCTTCACTGAGCCCAAATTCTCTTCACTGAGCCCAAATTCCCCTAATTAAACCCAAATCCCCTTCACTGAGCCCAAATCCCCTTCACTGAGCCCAAATTCCCTTCTCCAACCCCAAATCCCCTTCTATGACCCCAAATTCCCTTTACTGAGCCCAAATTCCCTTCTCTGATCCCAAATTCCCTTCTCTGATCCCAAATTCCCTTCACTGAGCCCAAATTCTCTTCACTGAGCCCAAATTCCCCTAATTAAACCCAAATTCCCTTCACTGAACCCAAATTCCCTTCGCTGATCCCAAATTCCCTTCTCTGAGCCCAAATTCCCTTCACTGACCCCAAATTCCCTTCTCCAACCCCAAATTCCCTTCTCTGACCCCAAATTCCCTTCTCTGACCCCAAATTCCCTCCACTGATCCCAAATTCCCTTCACTGGGCCCAAATTCTCTTCACTGGGCCCAAATTCTCTTCACTGAGCCCAAATTCCCTTCACTGAACCCAAATCCCCTTCACTGAGCCGAAATTCTCTTCACTGACCCCAAATTCCCCTAATTAACCCCAAATTTCCTTCATTGAACCCAAATTCCCTTCACTGAGCCCAAATTCCCTTCACTGACCCCAAATTCCCTCCACTGATCCCAAATTCCCTTCACTGAGCCTAAATTCCCTTCTCCAACCTCAAATCCCCTTCTATGACCCCAAATTCCCTTCTGACCCCAAATCCCCTTCTATGACCCCAAATTCCCTTCTGACCCCAAATCCCCTTCTATGACCCCAAATTCCCTCCACTGACCCCAAATTCCCTTCTCTGACCCCAAATTCCCTCCACTGACCCCAAATTCCCTCCACTGATCCCAAATTCCCTCCACTGGGCCCAAATTCCCTTCGCTGAGCCCAAATCCCCTTTATTAAACCCAAATTCCCTACATTGAACCCAAATTCCCTTCACTAATACCCATGAATTTTGGCCCGTATGTTGAATTTTCAGGCAAATACGCAGACGTTTTTGCTTTGAACACGATTTTACCAAAACACATGAACATTTTGGCCCTTTACGGTTCTTTCCTGCAGCGACCACCGCAGAATGGGTTGAATCTGCCCAGATTCGGCTCCGGCTGGGCCTTTTTATGTTCACCCAGCGATGGCCGGGCGGTGACTCTGCTCCTCCAGGTCCCCCCAGGGCTGCAGGCGGCCGCGACGTTGGACGAGTCCGGAGGGGGCCTCGTGAAGCCCGGGGGGTCCCTGACCCTGGTCTGCAAGGGCTCCGGCTTCACCTTCAGCAGCTACAACATGTTTTGGGTGCGACAGGCGCCCGGGAAGGCGCTCGAGTGGGTTGCTACTATTAACAACGATGGTAGTAGCACATACTACGCGTCGGCGGTGAAGGGACGCTTCACCATCTCCAAGAACGACGGGCAGAGCACGGCCACCCTCGTGATGAACAGCCTCAAGGCCGAAGACACCGCCACCTACTACTGCGCGAGACCTGCTGGTAGTGGTGCTTGGAGTTATGCTTATGCGACTGATGGTGCTGCTGGTGCTGCTGGCATTGTTCGTGGCCCAGGGAAAGGCCCCGACACAACTCACCCCGGCCACCAGCGGGTTCTCCACCCGCAGCTCTTCTCAGCCCCATCACTACCGACAGCACCATCGCCGCCACCAACATCACCGTGATCATCATCATGAACAGCAACACCACCAACACCATCACCATAAAGAGCACCGCCAGCAACATCTCCAACGCTTTCAACACCACAACCAGCACCATCAAGAGCCCAACCACCATCATAGCCTCCCGCGCAGTAGTAGGTGGCGGTGTCTTCGGCCTTGAGGCTGTTCATCTGCAGGGTGGCCGTGCTCTGCCCGTTGTTCCTGGAGATGGTGAAGCGTCCCTTCACCGCCGACGCGTAGCCTGTCCAACTACCACCGCTGTCAATACCCGCGACGTATTCGAGCCCCTTCCCGGGCGCCTGTCGCACCCAATACATGTGGTAGCTGCTGAAGGTGAAGCCGGAGCCCTTGCAGACCAGGGTCAGGGACCCCCCGGGCTTCACGAGGCCCCCTCTGCACTCAGAGAACCCGAGCACCTTGCTTGGTGCCACCCAGCACCTCCACATCTCCCTTCCCAGCCAACTCCTGCTGCCGTGTGCCCATCCGGCACCACATCTCATCTCCTCAGAGCTCACTGCAGTCCCTGGATAGTCCCAAACATCTCCGGCTTCCCCTTCAGCAGCTACACCATGATGTGGGTGCGACAGGCACCATGGAAGGGGCTCAAGTACGTCGCGAGTATTAGCGACAGTGGTAGTAGCACATTCTACGCGCCGGCGGTGCAGGGACGCTTCACCATCTCCAGGAACAACGGGCAGAGCACGGCCACCCTGCAGATGACCAGCCTCAAGGCCGAAGACACCGCCACCTACTACTGCGTGAGAAGTTATGATGGTTATGCTGGTCCTGGTCCTGCTGAGAATGCTGGTGCTACTGGTGCTGGTGCTGCTGGTGCTGCTGGTGACGTTCGTTGTGGTGCTGGTCGTGATGATGGTGTTGGTGATGTGAATACTGTCAGCCATCAAAACCACCAGCACTATCACCACACCAACTACTGCTAGAACTTTTCGCGCAGTAGTAGGTGGCGGTGTCTTCGGCCTTGAGGCTGTTCATCTGCAGGGTGGCCGTGCTCTGCCCGTCGTTCCTGGAGATGGTGAAGCGTCCCTTCACCGCCGGCGCGTAGGCTGTGTAACTACCACTGTAGCTAATACTCGCGACGTACTCGAGCCCCTTCCCAGGCTCCTGTGGCATCCATCCCATGGTGTAGCTGCTGAAGTCATTGCCGGAGCCCTTGCAGACCAGGGTCAGGGATCCCCCAGGCTGATCCCCCACTCTCTGTCCTTACCCACAGGGCTGCGGGCAGTGCAGAGATTGGCCTCGTGAAGCCCGGGGGGTTCCTGACCCTGGTCTGCAAGGGCTCCGGCTTCACCTTCAGCAGCTACCCCATGTATTGGGTGCGACAGGCACCCGGGAAGGGGCTCGAGTGGGTCGCACAAATTGGCAGCACTGGTAGTGGCACAGACTACGCGTCGGCGGTGAAGGGACGCTTCACCATCTCCAGGAACAACGGGCAGAGCACGCTCACCCTGCAGATGAACAGCCTCAAGGCCGAAGACACCGCCACCTACTACTGCGCGAAATATGCTCGTAGTGGTGCTTGTGGTTATGCTGGTGAGATTGATGGTGGTGCTGGTGCTGCTACTGCTGGTGCTGGTGCTGCTGGTGCTGATGCTGCTGGTGCTGTTGGCTGTGGTGCTGGTCATGATGATGGTGCTGGTGATGTGGATACTGTCAGCCATCAACACTACGAGCTCTATCGCCACTCCAACCACTGCTATAACCTTTTGCGCAGTAGTAGGTGAATTTGAATGAAATTGGGGTGTTGATTATTATTCTTGCCATTTACACACCTACCACATAGAATTTTTTTCCTCTTTTTTTCCATTTATTCCAGAATACGAGAGTATTTTGAACACTTTGGGGCCAGGTGAGTCCAGAATGTGGGAATGTCATCCCACTTCTGGGCTACAAAACCCCCAATTTGAGAATTTTTTGCCAAGACCTTCAGCGCTGCCCACCCAAGCATAGCCAGGCAGATGTTTGTGCGGGGGCTATTTCTGGGCAGAAAATGAGTTATTTTGGTACTGCCTGAAACCTCAGCAGCTGGAGCAGCCCCGAAACACGGCCGCTTTCTGTTTCCTGTGTCCATTTTAGAGAGACTGCAATTAAATTACTCAGCATGCATATTAAGTAATCCATCCCATTAAATAATTCCGTGTCATAAGTGATCAGGGGTCACGATGAAATAACTCAAAGCACCCCATGAATTAGTGCATGGTAGAGAATTAAATGAAATGACAAAGAAACACAACGAATGCTTGTCAAAGATCAAAATAAAATAATTCCACACGTCTTATTAATTAGGGCATGGTAGGAAATGCAACAAACCTCAAGTTTATTGAGTGGTTTCTACTCAGCAAAGAAACACGATGAGTCCTGGTCAAGGATCGCCCTGAAATAATTCAGTGCGTGCAATTAATGAGTGCGTGGCAGGGAATGCAATGACATAACGAGGAAACACGATGAGTGCTCCTGAAATGGAACAAGGAAAAAATCTAACGAGCCCAATTAATGAGCCCATCGTAGAGAATGTAATGAAGTAACTCAGTGCAATGAAATAACTGAGGGCAATGAAATACCCCAAGGAGGGAACGCGATGAATGCCCCTCCGGGCACCTTCAAATGCGCCCGTCCCCAGCGTCCCCACAGCACCCGGCGCCCCCTTCCCCTACCCACCATGAGTCCTCACGCCTTCGCCCTCCTCCTCCTCCTCCTGGCCACCGTCCCAGGTAGGGCCCGGTCCCGCGGAGGCTGCCGGCGGCCCCGGCTCCCCACGGCCGTGCGGGGGCCCGTGCAGTGCGGCTGAGCCCACCGCTCTCTGTCCTTCCTCCCCAGGGCTGCGGGCGGCCGCGACGTTGGACGAGTCCGGAGGGGGCCTCGTGAAGCCCGGGGGGTCCCTGACCCTGGTCTGCAAGGGCTCCGGCTTCACCTTCAGCAGCTTCGGCATGGGATGGATGCGACAGGCACCCGGGAAGGGGCTCGAATACGTTGCGAGTATTCACAACGGTGGTAGCTACACAGACTACGCATCGGCGGTGAAGGGACGCTTCACCATCTCCAGGAACAACGGGCAGAGCACGGCCACCCTGCAGATGAACAGCCTCAAGGCCGAAGACACCGCCACCTACTACTGCGCGAAAAGTTCTAGCAGTAGTTGGTGTGGTGATAGTGCTGGTGGTGTTGATGGCTGACAGTATTCACATCACCAACACCATCATCACGACCAGCACCACAACGAACGTCACCAGCAGCACCAGCAGCACCAGCACCAGTAGCACCAGCATTCTCAGCAGGACCAGGACCAGCATAACCATCAGCACTTTTCGCGCAGTAGTAGGTGGCAGTGTCTTCGGCCTTGAGGTTGTTCATCTGCAGGGTGGCCGTGCTCTGCCCGTTGTTCCTGGAGATGGTGAAGCGTCCCTTCACCGCCGACGCGTACCATGTGCTACTACCAGCACTGTTAATAGTAGCGACCCACTCGAGCCCCTTTCCGGGCGCCTGTCGGATCTATCCCATGCTGAAGCTGCTGAAGGTGTATCCGGAGCCCTTGCAGACCAGGGTCAGGGACCCCCCGGGCTTCACGAGGCTCCCTCCGGACTCATCCAACATCAGCTGCTGCTTGTCCAGGAGGATCCTGGGCCCTCGATTGCCCAGCCCTGCAGAAGCCCAGGGCGACGTCCGTCAGCCTGAGGGCTTCGTGGGTGGAAAGCCTCAGGAGCGACGACCCCAGAGCCCAGCGCCGAGTGAGAAGAGCTGCAGGTGGAGAACCCGCTGGTGGCCAGGGTGAGTTGTGTCGGGGCCTTTCCCTTGGCCATGAAGAATGAGAGCAGCACCAGCAGCACCACCAATCTCACCAGCATGACCATAAGCATCACCGTAACCACCAACTTTTTTCGCGCAGTAGTAGGTGGCGGTGTCTTCGGCCTTGAGGCTGTTCATCTGCAGGGTGGCCGTGCTCTGCCCGTCGTTCCTGGAGATGGTGAAGCGTCCCTGCACTGCCGGCGCGTATATTGTGGTACTACCACCGCTGTCAATACTCGCGACCCACTCAAGCGCCTTCCCGGGCGCCTGTCACACCCAGCTCATGCCGAAGCTGCTGAAGGTGTACCCGGAGCCCTTGCAGACCAGGGTCAGGGACCCCCCCGGGCTTCACGAGGCCCCCTCCGGACTCGTCCAACGTCGCGGCCGCCCACAGCCCTGGGGAGGAAGGACAGAGAGCGGTGCTCCGTCGATAAAAAGGATCAGGCGCCTTACTATGAAGTAACTCAGGGCAATGAAATACCCCAAGGAGGAAACGCGATGAACGCCCCTTCAGGCGCCTTCAAATGCACCCGTCCCCAGCGTCCCCACAGCACCCGGCGCCCCCTTCCCCTGCCCACCATGAGTCCTCACGCGCTCGCCCTCCTCCTCCTCCTCCTGGCCGCCGTCCCAGGTAGGGCCCGGTCCCGCGGAGGCTGCCGGCGGCCCCGGCTCCCCACGGCCGTGCGGGGGCCCGTGCCGTGTGGCTGAGCCCACCGCTCTCTGTCCTTCCTCCCCAGGGCTGCGGGCGGCCGCGACGTTGGACGAGTCCGGAGGGGGCCTCGTGAAGCCCGGGGGGTCCCTGACCCTGGTCTGCAAGGGCTCCGGCTTCACCTTCAGCAGCTACACCATGCAGTGGGTGCGACAGGCACCTGGGAAGGGGCTCGAATACGTCGCGGGTATTGATAGCTATGGTGGCACAGCCTACGCGCCGGCGGTGAAGGGACGCTTCACCATCTCCAGGAACAACGGGCAGAGCACGCTCACCCTGCAGATGAACAGCCTCAAGGCCGAAGACACCGCCACCTACTACTGCGCGAAAAGTGCTTACGGTGGTGGTGGTTCTGCTGAAAATATTGATGGTGCTGTTGGTACCGGTGCTGCTCTTGGTGTTGGTTGTGGTGCTGGTCATGGTGATGGTGCTGGAGTTGTTAAGACTGTCAGCCGTCAACAGCACCAGCGCTCTCACCACCCCAACCACCAGCAGCTCTCGTGCAGTAGTAGGTGGCGGTGTCTTCGGCCTTGAGGCTGTTCATCTGCAGGGTGGCCGTGCTCTGCCCGTTGTTCCTGGAGAGGGTGAAGCGTCCCTGCACCGCCGGCGCATAGGATGTGCCACTACCATCCTTGCTAATATCTGCGACGTACTCGAGCCCCTCCCCAGGCGCCTGTCGCACCCAAACCACGAGGTAGCTGCTGAAGGTGAAGCCGGAGATGTTTGGGACTACCCCCAGACTGCAGCGAGGTCTGCTTTACCCACACTATTGGAACATTTTGCTCCAAAAATTAAAGGATTTTCCCATTCGTGGCCACCCTTGCCCCAAATAGAAGGACGCGTTGCCTCTTATGCTTACTCTTGACCTCAGTATGGGCATGCTTTTGCCCTCTCATGGCTATTTTTGCCCCAAATACAGAGGTGTTTGGCTCTATATGCCCTCTTTGCCCCAAAAATGAGCACCTGGCTCATTTTCAGGGGCACTGTGGCCCCACGATGGGGGTCCCTTGCCCTTTATGGATGCTTTTCGATGCAAATAATACACATTTCCTACTTTTTGACAACAATTTTGAATGAAATTGGGGTGTTGATTATTATTCTTGCCATTTACACACCTACCACTTAGAAATTTTTTCCTCTTTTTTTCCATTTATTCCGGAATACGAGAGTATTTTTAAGACTTTGGGGCCAGCTGACTCCAAAATGTGGGAATGTCACCCCACTTCAGGGCTAGAAACCCCCAAATTTTAGATTTTTTAAGTGAGACATTCAGCACTCCCTCCAGTGCCCACCCAAGCATAGCCAGGCAGATGTTTGTGCGGGGGCTATTTCTGGGCAGAAAACGAGTTATTTTGGTACTGCCTGGAAACCTCAGCAGCTGGAGCAGCCCCGAAACACGGCCGCTTTCTGTTTCCTGTGTCCGTTTTAGGGAGATTGCAATTAAATTACTCAGACTCCAAATGAAATAATCGATCCAATTAAATAATTCCGTGTCATGAGTGGTCAGGGATCACGACGAAATAACTCAAAGCACCCTATGAATTAGTGCATGGTAGAGAATTAAATGAAATGACGAAGAAACACAACGAATGCTTGTCAAAGATCAAAATGAAATAATTCCACATGTCTTATTAATTAGAGCATGGTAGAAAAATGCAACAAATCTCAAGTTTGTTGAGTGGTTTCTACTCAGCAAAGAAACACGATGAGTCCTGCTCAAGGATCGCCGTGAAATAATTCAGTGCTTGCAATTAATGAGTGCGTGGCAGGGAATGCAATGACATAACGAGGAAACACGATGAGTGCTCCTGAAATGGAGCAAGGAAAAAATCTAACGAGCCCAATTAATGAGCCCATCGTAGAGAATGTAATGAAGTAACTCAGGGCAATGAAATACCCCAAGGAGGAAACGCGATGAACGCCCCTCCAGGAACCTTCAAATGTGCCCGTCCCCAGCGTCCCCACAGCACCCGGCGCCCCCATCCCCTGCCCACCATGAGTCCTCACGCCTTCGCCCTCCTCCTCCTCCTCCTGGCCGCTGTCCCAGGTAGGGCCCGGTCCCGCGGAGGCTGCCGGCGGCCCCGGCTCCCCACGGCCGTGTGGGGGCCCGTGCCGTGCGGCTGAGCCCACCGCTCTCTGTCCTTCCTCCCCAGGGCTGCGGGCGGCCGCGACGTTGGATGAGTCCGGAGGGGGCCTCGCGAAGCCCGGGGGGTCCCTGACCCTGGTCTGCAAGGGCTCCGGCTTCACCTTCAGCAGCTACGCCATGTATTGGGTGCGACAGGCACCTGGGAAGGGGCTTGAGGAGGTCGCATATATTAGCAACGATGGTAGTAGCACATACTACGCGCTGGCAGTGCGGGGAGGCTTCACCATCTCCAGGAACAACGGGCAGAGCACGGCCACCCTGCAGATGAACAGCCTAAAGGCCGAAGTCACTGCCACCTACTACTGCGCGAAAGCTGCTGATAGTGGTGCTTGGAGTTATGCTTATGCGATTGGTGGTGCTGCTGGTGCTGCTGGCATTGTTCATGGCCCAGGGAAAGGCCCCGACACAACTCACCCCGGCCACCTGCACGTTCTCCACCCGCAGCTCTTCTCACTGAGCACTGGGCTCTGGGATCGTTGCTCCTGAGGCTTTCCACCCACGAAGCCCTCAGGCTGACGGATGTCGCCCTGGGCTTCTGCAGGGCTGGGCCAACAAGGGCCAAAGTTCCTCCTGGACAAGCAGCAGCTGATGTTGGATGAGTCTGGAGGGGGCCTCGTGAAGCCCGGGGGGTCCCTGACCCTGGTCTGCAAGGGCTCTGGATACACCTTCAGCGACTACTACATGGGATGGATGCGACAGGCACCCGGGAAGGGGCTTGAGTTCGGCGCGATTTTTTTACAGCGATGGTAGTTACACAGGGTACGCGTCAGCAGTGAAGGGACGCTTCACCATCTACAGGAACAACGATCAGAGCATGCTCGCCCTCGTGATGACCAGCCTCAAGGCCGAAGACACCGCCACCTACTACTGCGCGAAAGAAGCTGGTGGTAGTGGTAGTTGGGTTTATGCTGAAGGTATTGGTGGTGCTGCTGGTGCTGGTGCTGCTGGTGCTGTTGGCTGTAGTGCTGGTCATGATGATGGTGCTGGTGATGTTAATATTGTCAGCCACCAACAGAACGAGCTCTATCACCACTCCAACCAGTGCTATAATGTTTCGCGCAGTAGTAGGTGGCGGTGTCTTCGGCCTTGAGGCTGTTCATCTGCAGGGTGAGCGTGCTCTGCCCATCGTTCCTGGAGATGGTGAAGCGTCCCTGCACCGCCGGCGCGTAGGCTGTGTCACTACCACTGCTGTAAATACCCGCGACGAACTCAAGCCCCTTCCCGGGTGCCTGTCGCACCCAAAACATGTCGTAGCTGCTGAAGGTGTATCCGGAGCCCTTGCAGACCAGGGTCAGGGACCCCCCGGGCTTCACGAGGCCCCCTCTGCACTCAGAGAACCCGAGAACCTTGCTTGGTGCCACCCAGCACCTCCACATCTCCCTTCCCAGCCAACTCCTGCTGCCGTGCGCCCATCCGGCACCACATCTCATCTCCTCAGAGCTCACTGCAGTCCCTGGATACTCCCAAACATCTCCGGCTTCCCCTTCAGCAGCTACACCATGATGTGGGTGCGACAGGCACCAGGGAAGGGGCTCAAGTACGTCGCGAGTATTAGCGACAGTGGTAGTAGCACAGGCTACGCGCCGGCGGTGCAGGGACGCTTCACCATCTCCAGGAACAACGGGCAGAGCACGGCCACCCTGCAGATGAACAGCCTCAAGGCCGAAGACACCGCCACCTACTACTGCGCGAAAAGTTCTGGCAGTGGTTGGTGTGGTGGTGCTGCCACTGGCTGTGGTGATGCTGCTGGGGATGTTGGTGATGGTGCTGATGGTGTTGATGATAGTGCTGGTGATGTTGGTGATGGTATGGATGATGTTGGAGGTGTAGGCGATGATGCTTTTAGTGAAATTGATGGTTCCGGCAAGATTGGTGGTGTTGGTAACTTTGATGCCGTTGTCGGTGATGGTGATGGCATTGATAATTATCACGGTGTCGATGATGTCGATGGTGTTGATAATGATCACAGAACCACGGACTCATAAAAACCCAAGTTTGGAAAAGGACCTACCAGGTCACCCACTCCCACCATCCTCCTACCACCACTGCTACCCACTGAGCTACTACATGACGACGGGGTCGATGATGATGAAGGCGCTGCTCACGCTGATAGAGAGCGCGATGTTGATGAGGCTGACGGTGCTGCTGCCCTCATGCACGGCACAGGGAAAGGGCCCGGACACAAATTCTCCTGGCCACAAGAAGCATGTCCATCAGCACCACCAGCTCTGCCCATCGTTCCTGGAGATGGTGAAGCGTCCCTCCACCGCCGACGCATATTTTGTGTAACTACCAGTGCTGGTAATAAGCGCGACCCACTCGAGCCCCTTCCCAGGTGCCTGTCGCACCCAGTGCATTTCGTAGCTGCTGAAGGTGAAGCCGGAGCCCTTGCAGACCAGGGTCAGGGACCCCCCGGGCTTCACGAGGCCCCCTCCGGACTCGTCCAACGTCGCGGCCGCCCGCAGCCCTGGGGAGGAAGGACAGAGAGCGGTGGGCTCAGCCGCATGGCACGGGCCCCCGCACGGCCGTGGGGAGCCGGGGCCGCCGGCAGCCTCCGCGGGACCGGGCCCTACCTGGGACGGCGGCCAGGAGGAGGAGGAGGAGGGCGAAGGCGTGAGGACTCATGGTGGGCAGGGGAAGGGGGAGCCGGGTGCTGTGGGGACGCTGGGGACGGGCACATTTGAAGGCTCCTGGAGGGGCGTTCATCGCGTTTCCTCCTTGGGGTATTTCATTGCCCTGAGTTACTTTATAGTAAGGCACCTCAGCCTTAGTATCGTCAGAGGTCTCTCTGTCCTTCCTCCCCAGGGCTGCGGGCGGCCGCGACGTTGGACGAGTCCAGAGGGGGCCGTGTGAGTCCCGGGGGGTCCCTGACCCTGGTCTGCAAGGGCTCCGGCTTCACCTTCAGCAGCGTCAGCATGGGACGGATCCGACAGACGCCCGGGAAGGGGCTCGAGTTCGTCGCGCATATTAACAACGATGGTAGTAGCACAGCCTACGCGCCGGCAGTGCAGGGACGCTTCACCATCTCCAGGAACAACGGGCAGAGCACAGCCACCCTGCAGATGAACAGCCTCAAGGCCGAAGACACCGCCACCTACTACTGCGCGAAAGCTGCTGGTAGTGGTGGTAGTTGGGGTTATGCTTATGCGACTGATGGTGCTGCTGGTGCTGCTGGCATTGTTCATGGCCCAGGGAAAGGCCCCGACACAACTCACCCCGGCCACCAGCAGGTTCTCCACTCGCAGCTCTTCTCACTCGGCGCTGGGCTCTGGGGTCGTTGCTCCTGAGGCTTTTCACCCACGAAGCCCTCAGGCTGATGGATGTCGCCCTGGGCTTCTGCAGGACTGGGGCATCGAGGGCCCAGGATCCTGCTGGAGACCCTCCTGATGGATGGGCGGGGGGGGCAGAGGGTGATGGAGGTTGGCCAATGGATGAAGGGTGGTCAGAAAACAAAACAAATTGAAATGGTGGTGGTGGTGGAGACCCCAGAATCCATGTCCAAGGTCCTTCCCTGTGCTCTGCACGAGCCCATCAGCACCACCACACGCAGCATCAATACAATAACCACCACCAGCAGCATAACCATCAGCACTTTTCGCGCAGTAGTAGGTGGCGGTGTCTTCGGCCTTGAGGCTGTTCATCTGCAGGGTGGCCGTGCTCTGCCCGTTGTTCCTGGAGATGGTGAAGCGTCCCTTCACCGCCGGCGCGTAGTATGTGCTACCACCACTGCTGGTAATACTCGCGACGTATTCGAGCCCCTTCCCAGGTGCCTGTCGCATCCATCCCATGCCGAAGCTGCTGAAGGTGTATCCGGAGCCCTTGCAGACCAGGGTCAGGGACCCCCCGGGCTTCACGAGGCCCCCTCCGGACTCGTCCAATGTCGCGGCCGCCCGCAGCCCTGGGGAGGAAGGACAGAGAGCGGTGGACTCAGCCGCACGGCACGGGCCCCCGCACGGCCGTGGGGAGCCGGGGCCGCCGGCAGCCTCCGCGGGACCGGGCCCTACCTGGGACGGCGGCCAGGAGGAGGAGGAGGAGGGCGAAGGCGTGAGGACTCATGGTAGGCAGGGGAAGGGGGCGCCAAGTGCTGTGGGGACGCTGGGGACGGGTGCATTTGAAGGCGCCCGGAGGGGCGTTCATCACGTTTCCTCCTTGGGGTATTTCCTTGCCCTGAGTTATTTCATAGTAAGGCGCCTGAGCCTTATTATCGACAGAGCACCGTTCTCTGTCCTTCCTCCCCAGGGCTGCGGGCGGCCGCGACGTTGGACGAGTCTGGAGGGGGCCGTGTGACTCCTGGGGTGTCCCTGACCCTGGTCTGCAAGGGCTCCGGCTTCACCTTCAGCAGCTACGCCATGGAGTGGGTGCGACAGGCACCTGGGAAGGGGCTCGAGTGGGTTGCGCTTATTACCAGCACTGGTAGTTACACAAACTACGCGCTGGCGGTGAAGGGACGCTTCACCATCTCCAGGAACAACGGGCAGAGCACGGCCACCCTGCAGATGAACAGCCTCAAGGCCGAAGACACCGCCACCTACTACTGCGCGAAAAGTACTGGTGGTTATGCTGGTGGTGCTGGTTATTGTATCGATGCTGCTTCTGGTGGTGCTGATGGCCTTGTGCAGAGCACAGGGACAGACCTTGGACATGGATTCTGGGGTCTCCACCACCATCACCATTGCATTTTGTTTTGTTTTCTGTCCACCCTTCATCCATTGGCCAACCTCCATCACCCTCTGACCCCCCCCCAGCCCATCCATCAGGAGGGTCTCCATCAGGGTCCTGGGCCCTCGATGGCCCAGACCTGCCCAAGCCCGGGGCGACATCCATCAGCCTGAGGGCTTCGTGGGTAAAAAGCCTCAGGAGAGACGACCCCAGAGCCCAGCGCCGAGTGAGAAGAGGTGCGAGTGGAGAACCTGCTGGTGGCCGGGGTGAGTTGTGTCGGGGCCTTTCCCTGGGCCATGAACAATGCCAGCAGCACCAGCAGCACCATCAGTCGCATAAGCATAACCCCAACTACCACCACTACCAGCAGCTTTCGCGCAGTAGTAGGTGGCGGTGTCTTCGGCCTTGAGGCTGTTCATCTGCAGGGTGGCCGTGCTCTGCCTGTTGTTCCTGGAGAGGGTGAAGCGTCCCTGCACCGCCGGCGCGTAGGATGTGCCACTACCATCCTTGCTAATATCTGCGACGTATTCAAGCCCCTCCCAAGGCGCCTGTCGCACCCAAACCACGAGGTAGCTGCTGAAGGTGATGCTGGAGATGTTTGGGACTACCCACGGACTGCAGCGAGGTCTGCTTTACCCACACTATTGGAACATTTTGCTCCAAAAATTAAAGGATTTTCCCATTCGTGGCCACCCTTGCCCCAAATAGAAGGATGCGTTGCCTCTTATGCTTACTCTCGACCTCAGTATGGGCATGCTTTTGCCCTCTCATGGCTATTTTTGCCCCAAATACAGAGGTGTTTGGCTCTATATGCCCTCTTTGCCCCAAAAATGAGCACCTGGCTCATTTTCAGGGGCACTGTGGCCCCACGATGGGGGTCCCTTGCCCTTTATGGATGTTTTTCGATGCAAATAATACACATTTCCTACTTTTTGACACCAATTTGAATGAAATTGGGGTGTTGATTATTATTCTTGCCATTTACACATCTATCATATAGAAATTTTTCCTCCTTTTTCCATTTATTACAGAATACGAGAGTATTTTTAACACTTTGGGGCCAGCTGAGTGCAGAATGTGGGAATGTCATCCCACTTCTGGACTAAAAACCCCCAATTTGAGAAATTTTTGCCAAGACCTTCAGCGCTGCCCACCCAAGCATAGCCAGGCAGATGTTTGTGCGGGGGCTATTTCTGGGCAGAAAACGAGTTATTTTGGTACCGCCTGAAACCTCAGCAGCTGGAGCAGCCCCGAAACACGGCCGCTTTCTGTTTCCTGTGTCCATTTTAGAGAGACTGCAGTTAAATTACTCAGCATGCATATTAAGTAATCCATCCCATTAAGTAATTCCGTGTCACGAGTGATCAGGGATCACGATGAAATAACTCAAAGCACCCCATGAATTAGTGCATGGTAGAGAATTAAATGAAATGATGAAGAAACACAATGAATGTTTGTCAAAGATCAAAATGAAATAATTCCATGTCTTATTAATTAGGGCATGGTAGAAAATGCAACAAATCTCAAGTTTGTTGAGTTGTTTCTACTCAGCAAAGAAACACGATGAGTCCTGCTCAAGGATCGCCCTGAAATAATTCAGTGCATGCAATTAATGAGTGCGTGGCAGGGAATGCAATGACATAACGAGGAAACACGATGAGTGCTCCTGAAATGGAGCAAGGAAAAAATTTAACGAGCCCAATTAATGAGCCCATCGTAGAGAATGTAATGAAGTAACTCAGTGCAATGAAATAACTCAGGGCAATGAAATAACTCAAGGAGGAAACGCGATGAACACCCCTCCGGGCGCCTTCAAATGCTCCCGTCCGCAGCATCCCCACAGCACCCGGCGCCCCCTTCCCCTACCCACCATGAGTCCTCACGCCTTCGCCCTCCTCCTCCTCCTCCTGGCCGCCGTCCCAGGTAGGGCCCGGTCCCGCGGAGGCTGCCGGCGGCCCCGGCTCCCCACGGCCGTGCGGGGGCCCGTGCCGTGCGGCTGAGCCCACCGCTCTCTGTCCTTCCTCCCCAGGGCTGCGGGCGGCCGCGACGTTGGACGAGTCCGGAGGGGGCCTCGCGAAGCCCGGGGGGTCCCTTGCCCTGTTCTGCAAAGGCTCCGGCTTTGACTTCAGCACCTACAACATGCAGTGGGTGCGACAGGCGTCTGGGAAGGGGCTCGAGTTTGTCGCGAGCATCACCGACGGTAGTTATAGCACATATTACTCGCCAGCAGTGCAGGGACGCTTCACCATCTCCAGGGACAACGGGCACAGCACGCTCACCCTGCAGATGAACAGCCTCAAGGCCGAAGACACCGCCACCTACTACTGCGCGAAAGCAGATGGTGGTAGTGGTTACGCTTATGGTGCTAGGATTGGTGGTGCTGCTGCTGCTGCTGGCATTGTTCATGGCCCAGGGAAAGGCCCCAGCACAACTCACCCTAGCCACCAGCAGCAGCAGCACCATCAATATCTTCAGCAGTACCAACACCAGTGTAAGCACTTTTTGCGCAGTAGTAGGTGGCGGTGTCTTCGACCTTGAGGCTGTTCATCTGCAGGGTGAGCGTGCTGTACCAGTTGCTCCTGGAGAGGGTGAAGCGTCCCTTCACCGCCGGCGCGTGGCCTGTCCAACTACCGTCGCTCTCAATACTCGCGACGTACTCGTGCCCCTTCCCAGGCGCCTGTCGCACCCAAAACATGTTGTAGTCGCTGAAGGTGAAGCCGGAGGCCTTGCAGACCAGGGTCAGGGACCCCCCGGGCTTCACGAGGCCCCCTCTGCACTCAGAGAACCCGAGCACCGTGCTTCGTGCCACCCAGCACCTCCACATCTCCCTTCCCAGCCAACTCCTGCTGCCGTGTGGCCATCCGGCACCACATCTCATCTCCTCAGAGCTCACTGCAGTCCGTGGATAGTCCCAAACATCTCCGGCTTCCCCTTCAGCAGCTACACAATGATGTGGGTGCGACAGGCACCAGGGAAGGGGCTCGAGTACGTCGCGAGTATTAGCGACAGTGGTAGTAGCACATTCTACACGCCGGCGGTGCAGGGACGCTTCACCCTCTCCAGGAACGACGGGCAGAGCACGGCCACCCTGCAGATGAACAGCCTCAAGGCCGAAGACACCGCCACCTACTACTGCGCGAAACAAGCTGGTGGTTAGAGTGGTGGTGGTGATGGTATTGCTCGTGCTGCTCTTCCTGGTGCTGCTGGTGCTGGTTGTGCTGGTGATCTTGGTTCTGGTGCTGGTCATGATGACTGTGTTGGTGATGTGAATACTGTCAGCCATCAACACCACCAGCACTACCACCACACCAACCACTACCAGCTTCTTTCGTGCAGTAGTAGGTGGCGGTGTCTTCGGCCTTGAGGCTGTTCATCTGCAGGGTGGCCGTGCTCTGCCCGTCGTTCCTGGAGATGGTGAAGCATCCCTGCACCGCCGGCGCATAGTCTGTGTCACTACCATCCTTGCTAATTTTTGTGAAGTTTTCGAGTCCGTTCCCGGGTGCCTGTCGCACCCATGCCATGTGGTAGCTGCTGAAGCTGAAGCCGGAGCCCTTGCAGACCAGGGTCAGGGACCCCCCCAGGCTGAGCCCACCGCTCTCTGTCCTTCCTCCCCAGGGCTGTGGGCGGCCGCGACGTTGGATGAGTCCGGAGGGGGCCTCGTGAAGCCCGGGGGGTCCTTGGCCCTGTTCTGCAAGGGCTCCGGCTTCACCTTCAGCAGCTTCACCATGGGATGGATGCGACAGGCGCCCGGGAAGGGGCTGGAATACGTCGCTAGTATTAACAGCGGTGGTAGTAGCACATACTACGCACCAGCGGTGAAGGGACGCTTCACCATCTCCAGGAACAACGGGCAGAGCACGCTCACCCTGCAGATGAACAGCCTCAAGGCCGAAGACACCGCCACCTACTACTGCGCGAAAAGTGCTGGTAGTGGTGGTAGTTGGGGTTATGCTTATGCGACTGATGGTGCTGCTGGTGCTGCTGGCATTGTCCATAACTCAGGGAAAGGCCCCGACACAACTCACCCCGGCCACCAGCAGGTTCTCCACCCGCACCTCTTCTCACTCGGCGCTGGGCTCTGGGCTCGTCGCTCCTGAGGCTTTCCACCCCTGAAGCCCTCAGGCTGACGGATGTCGCCCCGGGCTTTGGCATGGCTGGGCCATCGAGGGCCTAGGATCCTGCTGGAGACCCTCCTGATGGATGGGCGGGGGGGGCAGAGGGTGATGGAGGTTGGCCAATGGATGAAGGGTGGTCAGAAAACAAAACAAAATGAAGTGGTGATGGGGGTGGAGACCCCAGAATCCATGTCCAAAGTCCTCCACTGTTCTCTGCACGAGGCCATCAGCACCGCCACACGCAGCATCGATACAATAACCAGCACCACCAGCATAACCACCAGTACTTTTCGCGCAGTAGTAGGTGGCGGTGTCTTCGGCCTTGAGGCTGTTCATCTGCAGGGTGGCCGTGCTCTGCCCGTTGTTCCTGGAGATGGTGAAGCGTCCCTTCACCGCCGGCGCGTAGTATGTGCTACTACCAGTGCTGCTAATACCCGCGAACCACTCGAGCCCCTTCCCAGGTGCCTGTCGCATCCATGCCATGTAGTAGCTGCTGAAGGTGTATCCGGAGCCCTTGCAGACCAGGGTCAGGGACCCCCCGGGCTTCACGAGGCCAACGTCTCGGCCGCGCGCAGCCCTGTGGGTAAGGACAGACAGTGGGGGGACCAGCCTGGGGGATCCTTGAATCTGGTCTGCAAGGGCTCCGGCTATGACTTCAGCAGCTATGCCATGGGATGTGCTGGTAGTGCTGCTGGTGGTGCTGGTGGTGCTGATGGTGATTGTGATGGTGACGGAGGAGTTAGTAGCGATGGTGATTCTAGACATGATGATGCAAGAGAGCATGGTGGTAGTGGTTGGAGTGGTGATAGGGCTGGTGGTGTTGATGGCTGACAGTATTCACATCACCAACACCATCATGAACATCACAAAGACCATCACCAACACCGTATTCATGAGCAGTTCCACAACCAATATCACCGGCAGCTCCAGCACCAGCAGCACCATCAAGCCCACTAGCAGCAGTACCACAACCACTACTAGCACCTTTCGTGCAGTAGTAGGTGGCGGTGTCTTCAGCCTTGAGGCTGTTCATCTGCAGGGTGAGCGTGCTCTGCCCGTCGTTTCTGGAGATGGTGAAGCGTCCCTTCACCGCCGGCGCGTATCTTGTGGTACTACCACTGGTGCTAATACTCGCGACCCACTCGAGCCCCTTTCTGGGCGCCTGTCGCACCCAGTTCATGCCGACGCTGCTGAAGGTGAAGCCGGAGGCCTTGCAGACCAGGGTCAAGGACCCCCCGGGCTTCACGAGGCCCCCTCCGGACTCATCCAACATCAGCTGATGCTTGTCCAGGAGGATCCTGGGCCCTCGATGCCCCAGCCCTGCAGACGCCCAGGGCGACATCCGTCAGCCTGAGGGCTTCCTGGGTGGAAAGCCTCAGGAGCGACGACCCCAGAGCCCAGCACTGAATGAGAAGAGATATGGGTGGAGAACCTGCTGGTGGCCGGGGTGAGTTGTGTCGGGGCCTTTCCCTTGGCCATGAAGAATGAGAGCAGCACCAGAAGCACCGTCAGTTGCATAAGCATAACCCCAACTACCACCACTACGAGCTTTTTTCGCGCAGTAGTAGGTGGCGGTGTCTTCGGCCTTGAGTCTGGTCATCACGAGGGTGGCCGTGCTCTGCCCGTTGTTCGTGGAGATGGTGAAGCGTCCCTTCACCGCCGGCGCGTAGCCTGTCCAACTACCATCGTTCTCAATACCCGCAACGTACTCGAGCCCCTTCCCGGGCGCCTGTCGCACCCAGTCCATTTGGTAGCTGCTGAAGGTGTATCCAGAGGCCTTGCTCCCCAGGGCTGCAGGTGGCCGAGACGTTGGACGAGTCCAGAAGGGGCCTCGTGAAGCCCGGGGGGTCCCTGACCCTGGTCTGCAAGGCCTCCGGCTTCACCTACTGCAGCTTTGGCATGTTTTGTGTGCGACAGGCGCCCGGGAAGGGGCTTGAGTTCGTCGCGGGTATTTACAGCAGTGGTAGTTACACAGAATACGCGCCGGCAGTGCAGGGACGCTTCACCATCTCCAGGAACAACGGGCAGAGCACGATCACCCTGCAGATGAACAGCCTCAAGGCCGAAGACACCGCCACCTACTACTGCGCGAAACGTGCTTACACTGGTGGTGGCACTGCTGAAGATATTGATGGTGCTGCTGGTGCTCATGGCCGCGGTGAGTTGTGTCGGGGCCTTTCCCTGGGCCATGAATAATGTCACCAGCACCAGCAGCACCACCAATCCTAGCACCATAAGCGTAACCACTACCACCATCTTCTTTCACGCAGTAGTAGGTGGCGGTGTCTTCGGCCTTGAGGCTGTTCATCTGCAGGGTGGCCGTGCTCTGCCCGTTGTTCCTGGAGAGGGTGAAGCGTCCCTGCACCGCCGGCAAGTACCATGTTCCACCACCGGTGTTAATACCCGCGACGACCTCGAGCCCCTTCCCGGGTGCCTGTCACACCCAGTACATGGTGTAGCTGCTGCTACCTTCAGCGACTACGACATGCAGTGTGTGAGAGAGGCGCTCGGGACGGGGCTCGAGTGGGTTGCGAGTATTTGGAGTGGGTGATAGTAGCACATTGTCACGCTGGAGATGAACAGCCTCAAGGGCAGCGACACCACCACCTACTACTGCGTGAGGGAGGATGTTGGTAGTGGTTGGAGCACTGCTGGTGCTGGTGGTGTTGATGCCTGACTATATCAACATCACCAAGGCCATGACGAAAAACACAAAACCCATCACCAACACCGTCATCATGACCAGCACCACAACCAACATCACCACCAGCACCAGCACCACCAGCAATGATTGCACCAGCACCACTATCAGCACTTTTCGTGCAGTAGTAGGTGGCGGTGTCTTCGGCCTTGAGGCTGTTCATCACGAGGGTGGCCGTGCTCTGCCCGTTGTTCCTGGAGATGGTGAAGCGTCCCTTCACTGCCGACGCGTAGCCTGTGCTACCATCGCTCCTAATACCTGCGACCGCCTCGAGCCCCTTCCCAGGCGCCTGTCGCGCCCATCCCATGCCGAAGCTGCTGAAGGTGAAGCCGGAGCCCTTGCAGACCAGGGTCAGGGACCCCTGGGTGCAAGGTTGGGGCACGGAGCAGGAAATTTGGGCTTAGTTCAGAACCTTGGGGTCAATGGAATGAGTTGGGTTCAACAAATGATTTGGGGTGAAATGCCAGGGATTTGGGTGATCAGGATGACCGATGTGACCAGCACCATCAACATCACCACCACCGCCATCAATAGCAACGCCGTCAACGTCACCACCACCACGAACGTAACCAGCAACAGCAGCACCACCAATGCCACTACCATCAGCTGTAGTATAACCACCAGCACCACCCCTCGTGCAGTAGTAGGTGGCGGTGTCTTCGGCCTTGAGGCTGTTCATCTGCAGGGTGAGCGTGCTCTGCCCGTTGTTCCTGGAGATGGTGAAGCGTCCCTTCACCGCCGATGCGTACCATGTGCTACTACCAGCGCTGTTAATAGTAGCGACCCACTCGAGCCCCTTCCCGGGTGCTTGTCGGATCCATCCCATGCTGAAGCTGCTGAAGGTGTATCCGGAGCCCTTGCAGAACAGGGCAAGGGACCCCCCGGGCTTCACGAGGCCCCCTCCGGACTCATCCAACGTCGCGGCCGCCCGCAGCCCTGGGGAGGAAGGACAGAGAGCGGTGGGCTCAGCCGCACAGCACGGGGCCCCGCACGGCCGTGGGGAGCCGGGGCCGCCGGCAGCCTCCGCGGGACCGGGCCCTACCTGGGACGGCGGCCAGGAGGAGGAGGAGGAGGGCGAAGAAGTGAGGACTCATGGTGGGCAGGGGAAGGGGGAGCCGGGTGCTGTGGGGAGACTGGGGACGGGCGCATTTGAAGTCACCTGGAGGGGTGTTCATCGCGTTCCCTCCTTGGGGCATTTCATTGCCCTGAGTTATTTCATTGCACTGAGTTACTTCATTACATTCTCTACGATGGGCTCATTAATTGGGCTCGTTAGATTTTTTTCTTGTTCCATTTCCGGAGCACTCATCGAGTTTCCTCATTATGTCATTGCATTCCCTGCCACGCACTCATTAATTGCATGCACTGAATTATTTCAGGGCGATCCTTGAGCAGGACTCATCGTGTTTCTTTGCTGAGTAGAAACAACTCAACAAACTTGAGACTTGTTGCATTTTCTGCTATGCCCTAATTAATAAGACGTGTGGAATTATTTTATTTTGATCTTTGACAAGCATTCGTTGTGTTTCTTTGTCATTTCATTTAATTCTCTACCATGCACTAATTCATGGGGTGCTTTGAGTTATTTCATCGTGATCCCTGATCACTCGTGACACAGAATTATTTAATTGGATGGATTATTTAATATGGATGCTGAGTAATTTAATTGCAGTCTCTCTAAAATGGACACAGGAAACAGAAAGCGGCCGTGTTTCGGGGCTGCTCCAGCTGCTGAGGTTTCAGGAAGTGTGAAAATAACTTTTTTTCTGCCCAGAAATAGCCCCCGCACAAACATCTGGCTGGCTATGCTTGGGTGGGCAGCGCTGAAGGTCTTGGCAAAAAATTCTCAAATTGGGGGTTTTTAGCCCTGAAGTGGGGTGACATTCCCACATTTTGGAGTCAGCTGGCCCCAAAATCTTAAAAATACTCTCGCATTCCGGAATAAATGGAAAAAAAGAGGAAAAATTTCTATGTGATAGCTGTGTAAATGGCAAGAATAATAATCAACACCCCAATTTCATTCAAATTGGTGTCAAAAAGTAGGAAATGTGTATTATTTGCATCGAAAAACATCCATAAAGGGCAAGGGACCCGCATCGTGGGGCCACAGTGCCCCTGAAAATGAGCCAGGTGCTTATTTTTGGGGCAAAGAGGGCATACAGAGCCAAACACCTCTGTATTTGGGGCAAAAATAGCCATGAGAGGGCAAAAGCATGCCCATACTGAGGTCAAGAGTAAGCATAAGAGGCAACGCGTCCTTCTATTTGGGGCAAGGGTGGCCACGAATGGGAAAATCCTTTAACTTTTGGAGCAAAATGTTCCAATAGTGTGGGTAAAGCAGACCTCGCTGCAGTCCGGGGGTAGTCCCAAACATCTCCGGCTTCACCTTCAGCAGCTACCTCGTGGTTTGGGTGCGACAGGCGCCTGGGGAGGGGCTTGAATACGTCGCAGATATTAGCAAGGATGGTAGTGGCACATACTACGCGCTGGCGGTGCAGGGACGCTTCACCATCTCCAGGAGCAACTGGTAGAGCACGCTCACCCTCGTGATGACCAGCCTCAAGGCCGAAGACACCGCCACCTCCCACTACACGAGAGCTGCTGGTGGTTGGGGTGGTGAGAGCGCTGGTGCTGTTGACGGCTGACAGTCTTAACAACTCCAGCACCATCACCATGACCAGCACCACAACCAACACCAAGAGCAGCACCGGTACCAACAGCACCATCAATATTTTCAGCAGCACCACCACCACCGTAAGCACTTTTTGCGCAGTAGTAGGTGGCGGTGTCTTCGGCCTTGAGGCTGTTCATCTGCAGGGTAAGCGTGCTGTACCAGTTGCTCCTGGAGAGGGTGAAGCGTCCCTCCACGGCCGGCAAGTACCATGTGCTACCACCCTCGCTGTCAATACTCGCCACCAACTCGAGCGCTTTCTCGGGCGCCTCTCGCATCCATCCCATGCTGAAGCTGCTGAAGGTGAAGCCGGAGCCCTTACAGACCAGGGTCCGGGCCCCCCCCGGCTTCACGAGGCCCCTCCGGACTCGTCCAACGTCGCGGCCGCCCGCAGCACTGGGGAGGAAGGACAGAAAGAGGTGGGATCAGCCCAGGGGGTCCCTGACCCTGGTCTGCAAGGGCTCCGGCTTCACCTTCAGCAGCTACAGCATGGATTAGGTGCGAAAGGCACCCAGGAAGAGGCTTGAGTGGTTTGCGGGTATTCAGAGCGATGGTAGCACATCACGAACCCGCTATGAGCAGTGGTAGCACAGCCTAGACGCCGGCGGTGCCGGGACGAGTTGTGTCGGGACCTTTCCATGGGCCGTGGATGAGGCCAGCAGCGCCAGCAGCACCACCAATCCAACCAAGAGCAGTACAACCAGTACAAGCGTAACTTCTCGTGCAGTAGTAGGTGGCGGTGTCTTCGGCCTTGAGGCTGTTCATCACGAGGGTGGCCGTGCTCTGCCCGTTGTTCTTGGAGATGGTGAAGCGTCCCCGCACCGCCGACGCGTAGAATGTGCCACCACCACTGTTAATAGCTGCGACGTATTCAAGCCCCTTCCCAGGTGCCTGTCGCACCCAATACATGCAGTAGCTGCTGAAGGTGAAGCCGGAGCCCTTGCAGACCAGGGTCAGGGACCCCCCGGGCTTCACGAGGCGCCCTCCGGACTCGTCCAACGTCGCGGCTGCCCGCAGCCCTGGGGAGGAAGGACAGAGAGCGGTGGGCTCAGCCGCACGGCACGGGCCCCCGCACGGCCGTGGGGAGCTGGGGCCGCCGGCAGCCTCCGCGGGACCGGGCCCTACCTGGGACGGCGGCCAGGAGGAGGAGGAGGAGGGCGAAGGCGTGAGGACTCATGGTGGGTAGGGGAAGGGGGCGCCGGGTGCTGTGGGGACGCTGGGGACGGGAGCATTTGAAGGCACCTGGAGGAGCGTTCATCGCGTTTCCTCCTTGGGGCATTTCATTGCCCTGAGTTATTTCATTGCACTGAGTTACTTCATGGCCCTGAGTTATTTCGTTGACTTGACTTCTTTCATTGCATTCTCTACAATGGGGTCGTTAATTGGGCTCCTTGAATTATTTCCTTGCTCCATTTCAGGAGCGCTCATCGTGTTTCCTTGTTGAGTTATTTCCTTCCGTTCCCTGCCAAGAACTCTGGACCCCCCAGGCTGAGCCCACCGCTCTCTGTCCTTCCTCCCCAGGGCTGCGGGCGGCCGAGACGTTGGACGAGTCCGGAGGGGGCCTCGTAAAGCCCGGGGGGTCCCTGACCCTGGTCTGCAAGGGCTCCGGCTTCACCTTCAGCAGCTACCAAATGCACTGGGTGCAACAGGCACCTGGGAAGGGGCTCGAAGACATCGCGCTTATTAGCAGCGATGGTGGTTACACAAGCTACGCGCCGGCGGTGCAGGGATGCTTCACCATCTCCAGGAACAACGGGCAGAGCACGGCCACCCTGCAGATGAACAGCCTCAAGGCCGAAGACACCGCCACCTACTACTGCGCGAGAGACAACGGTGGTGCTGGTGCTGCTCCTGGTGCTGGTTTCATTGACGGAGATCCTCGAGGGTCACCTCCTCCAAGCTCGGCAGCCGTGCGTCGCTGCAAAGAGGGAATCAGGCAATGATGCCAGGAGGTCCGCACGGAGGAACGTGGAGCTCCTGGGCCAAGTCGCACACAAAAGGCAGCCTACAGGGGGGTGGAAGTACGTGGGAGGAACACCGAGCTGTTGTCTGAGCATCCCGGCATGAAGCTGGGAACCCAAATGGCCCGCTGGAGCGGTCAGGGATGACAAGGACGATGCAAAGGTCTTCTGTGAGGACATCGGTGACAAAAGGAGGACCGGGAGAACGTTGGCTCGCTGCTGAAGGAGGCCGGGACCTGATGGGGCGGGGTGTGGAGAAGGCTGAGGTCCGAATGCCTCCTTCACCTCGGCCTTCTCCACCAAGACCGGCCTTCAGGAATGCCACGGAGTAAGCCTGGAGAGAGGGAGGTGTTCCCGTGCTGGGAGAGGACCAAGACAAGGAACACTGGAGCTGGACATCCACCGGTCCCAACCGTCGATGAGGCCGTTGGCTCCCTCAGGACCCGCAGGTGCTGAGAGACCCGGAAAAGGCCTCGCGAGGCTGCTCTCCGTGGTGGGCCAGTCCCGGTGACTACACGACAACGCGATTAACAACACGATTAACATCACCAACACCATCATGGCGACCGGAATCACCGTCAACATCACCAGCAACACCAGCACCAGCAGCACCAGCAGCACCAGCAGCACCAGCAGCACCAGCAGCACCAGCAGTCTCTTCAGCACCACCACCACTACCAGCACCTTTCGTGCAGTAGTAGATGGCGGTGTCGTTGGCCTTGACACTGTTCATCTGCAGGGTGGCCGTGCTGTACCAGTAGCTCCTGGAGATGGTGAAGCGTCCCTTCACCGCGGGCGCATAGTATGTGCTACTGCCACCGCTGTTAATAAGCGCGACAAACTCGAGTGCCTTCCCAGGCGCCTGTCGCACCCACTCCATGGCGTAGCTGCTGAAGGTGTATCCGGAGCCCTTGCAGACCAGGGTCAGGAACCCCCCAGGCTTCACGAGGCCAATGTCTCAACCACCCGCAGCCCTGTGGGTAAGGACAGAGAGTGGGGGGATCAGCGTGGGGGATCCCTGACCGTGGTCTGCAAGGGCTCCGGCTATGACTCAGCAGCTATGCCATGGGATGTGCTGGTAGTGCTGCTGGTGGTACTGGTGGTGCTGATGGTGATTGCGATGGTGACGGAGGAGTTAGTAGCGATGGTGATGCTAGACATGACGATGCGAGGCAGCATGGTGTAGTGGTTGGAGTGGTGATAGTGCTGGTGGTGTTGATGGCTGACAGTATTCACATCACCAACACCATCATGAACATCACAAAGACCATCACCAACACCGTATTCATGAGCAGTTCCACAACCAATATCACCGGCAGCTCCAGCACCAGCAGCACCATCAATCCCACTAGCACCAGTACCACAACCACTACTAGCACCTTTCATGCAGTAGTAGGTGGCGGTGTCTTCGGCCTTGAGGCTGTTCATCTGCAGGGTGAGCGTGCTCTGCCCGTCGTTCCTGGAGATGGTGAAGCGTCCCTTCACCGCCGACGCGTAGTATGTGCTACTACCATCGTTGTTAATAGTAGCGACCCACTCGAGCCCCTTTCCGGGCGCCTGTCGCACCCAGTGCATTTGGTAGCTGCTGAAGGTGTATCCGGAGCCCTTGCAGACCAGGGTCAGGGACCCCCCGGGCTTCACGAGGCCCCCTCCGGACTCGTCCAACGTCTCGGCCGCCCGCAGCCCTGGGGGGACCTGGAGGAGCAGAGTCACCGCCCGGCCATCGCTGGGTGAACATAAAAAGGCCGAGCCGGAGCCGAATCTGGGCAGATTTAACCCATTCTGTGGTGGTCGCTGCAAGAAAGTACCATAAAGGGCCAAAATGTTCATGTGTTTTGGTAAAAAAAAATGTGTCCAAAGCAAAAGCATCTCCATATTTGCCTCAAAACTCAATATATGGGCCCAAACTCATGGGTGAAAAGTGGCCATCGAGTCAATGGGGAGAGCCTGGGTTTGGGCTTGGTGCAAGGTGTTGGACTCAGAGTAGGGGATTTGGGTTCAGTTAAGGGAAATTGGGCTCAGAGAAGGGAATTTGAGCTTAGCGAAGAGACTTTGGGTTCAGTGAAGGGAATTTGGGCTCAGTGGAGAGAATTTGGGCTCAGAGAAGGGAATTTAGGTTCACTGAAGGGAATTTGAGCTCAGGGAATTTGCCCCAAAGATGGGAACACTTTTGCCCCTTTGTCCGTTTGGACCCCAAATACAGGCATTTTTCTGAGCATCCAGACTCCAAAAATAAAAGTGTTTTCCCATTTCCATTCGTCTTTGCCCCAAAGAGAGGGACACGTTGCCTATTGGCCTCAGTAGGGGCATTTTTTGCCCTTCCATGTCTATTTTTGCCCCAAATATGGTTGTGTTTGGCTCTACATGCCTTCTTTGCCACAAAACGCGAATATTTGACTCATTCTGGGGGGCATTGTGGCCCCATGATGGGGGTTCTTTGCCTTTTATTGATATTTTTTGGTTCAAGTAACACACAATTCCTACTTTTTAACACTAATTTTCATCAAAATTGGATGTTTATTGTTATTCTTGCCATTTACACACCTATCGCATGGATTTTTTTCCTCTTTTTCCCATTTTTTACAGAATACAGATATATTTTTAACATCTTTGGGCCAGCTGAGTCCAAAATGTGGGAATGTCATCCCACTTCTGGGCTGGAAACCCCCAATTTGAGAAGTTTTTGCTGAGACCTTCGGCGCTGCCTCGGGCGCCCACCCAAGCGCGGCCAGCCAGGTGTCTGCGCGGGGGCTATTTCTGGGCAGAAAACGAGTTATTTTGGTACTGCCTGAAACCTCAGCAGCTGGAGCAGCCCCGAAACGTGGCCGCTTTCTGTTTTCTGGACCCATTTTTTGCCTCCACACCTGGGGCCGGGGGCGGGGAGGCGCCATGGGCACAAAAGCTCCGTGCAGGGAGCGTGGAGCTTGCCGGGAAGATTTTAGGGGAGGAAGCTGCATGGGAGAGATTGCAATTAATTAATTACACGTCCATAAGTGATAGTTGCATGGGAGAGATTGTAATTAAATAATTCAATATCCATAAGTGATGAGTGCATGGGAGGGATTGCAATTAAACAATTCAATGTCCATAAGTGATGATGACGTGATGGGAGAGATTGTAATTAATTGATTACACACAATTAATTGTAATTAATTGATTACACATCCATAAATTAATTGATTACACGTCCATAAATATTGCAATTAATTAATTACACTTCCACGAGTGATAATTGTATGGGAGAGATTGCAATTAAATAACTCAGTGCCCTTAAGTGATGATGAGGTGATGGGAGAGATTGTAATTAATTGATTACACATCCATAAATGATAATTGCATGGGAAAGATTGCAATTAATTAATTACATGTCCATCAGTGATAATTGCATGGGAGAAATTGCAATTAATTAATTCAGTGTCCATAAGTGATAATTGCATGGGAGAGATTGGAATTAAACAATTGAGTCTCCATAATTAATGAGCATATCACAGAGATTGCAATTAAATAATTAAGTTTCCATAAGTGATAACTGGATGGGAGAAATTGCAATTAAATAATTCCACGTCCATAAGTGATGATTGCATGGGAGAAATCACAATTAAATAATTCATTCTCAATATGTGATGATTACATGGTGAAAACTGCAATCAAATAATTAAATAAATGAATAATTAAATAATCGAATAATTAAATAATCAAACAATAAATAAATAAATAAATAATTGATATATTTATTAAATAATTAAATGGTTAAATGTTCGAATGCTTAAATAAATAAATAACATAAATAAATAAATAAATAAATAAATTGTTAAATAATTAAGTTATGAGCAGACCCCAGAGTTTGCAATTAGA